>NC_135881.1:91415075-91835890 GCF_964194155.1 Cetorhinus maximus | reverse complement strand
AACTGCTCCAGAACACAGCACTGTCCAAACTGCTCCTGTAATCCAGCACTGTTCAAACTGCTGCAGCAACTCAGCACTGCCTAAACTGTTCCAGAACACAGCACTGTCTAAACTGCTCCAGAACACAGCACTGTCCAAACTGCTCCTGTAACCCAGCATTGTCAAAACTGCTCCTGTAACCCAGCACTGTCAAAACTGCACTTGCAATCCACCACTGTCCAAACTGATCCTGTAATACAGCACTGTCCAAACGGCTCCTACAATCCTGCCCTGTCAAAACTGCTCCGGAACGCAGGACTGTCCAAACTGCTCCTGTAATCCAGCACTGTGCAAACTGCTCCTGTAATCCAGCACTGTCCAAACTGCTCCTGTAATCCAGCACTGTGCAAACTGCTCCTGTAATCGAGCACTGTCCAAACTGCTCCTGCAATCCAGCACTATCAAAACTTCTCCTGCAATCCAGCACTGTCAAAACTGCTCCTGTAATCCAGCACTGTCCTAACTGCTCCGGCAATCCTGCACTTTCCAAATTGCTCCTGTAATCCAGCACTGTGCAAATTGCTCCTGTAATCCAGCACTGTCCAAATTGCTCCTGTAATCCAGCACTGTCCAAACCGTTCAGGCAATCCAGCACTATCCAAACTGCTCAGGCAATCCAGCACTGTCCAAATTGCTCCTGTAATCCAGCACTGTCCAAACTGCTCCTGCAGTAGAGCACTATTCAAACTGCTCCTGCAATACAGCACTGTACAAACTGCTCAGAACGCAGCACTGTCCAAACTGCTCAGAACCCAACGCTGTACAAACTGCTCCAGAACCCAGCACTGTCCAGACTGCTCAGAACCCAGCACTGTCCAAACTGCTCCTGTAATCCGGCACTGTCCAAATTGCTCCTGCAATCCAGCACTGCCTAAACTGCTCCAGAACACAGCACTGTACAAACTTCTCCAGAGCCCAGCACTGTTAAAACTGCTTCTGCAATCCAGCACTGTGCAAACTGCTCCTGTAATCGAGCACTGTCCAAACTGCTCCTGCAGTCCAGCACGGTCCAAACAGCTCCTGCAATCCAGCACTGTCCAAACTGCTCCAAAACCCAGCACTGTACAAACTGCTACAGAACTCAGCACAGTCCAAACTGCTCAGAACCCAGCACTGTCTAAACTGCTCCAAAACCCAGCACTGTCAAAACTGCTCCTGCAATCCAGCACTGTCTAAACTGCTCCTGTAATCCTGCACTGTCCAAACCTCTCCGGCAATCTTGCACTTTCCAAACTTCTCCAGAACGCATCACTGACCAAATTGCTCCGGTAATACAGCAATGTCCAAACAGCCCCTGCAGTCCAGCACTGTCCAAACTGCTCCGGAAATCCAGCACTGTCCCAATTGCTCCTGGACTGCAACACTGTCCAAGCTGTTCCTACAATACAGCACTGCTCAAACTGCTCCTGCAATACAGCACTGTTCAAACTGCTCCTGCAATACAGCAGTGTACAAACTGCTCCAGAACCCAGCACTGTCCAAACTGCTCAGAACCCAACAATGTACAAACTGCTCCAGAACCCAGCACTGTTCAAACTGCTCAGAACCCAGCACTGTCAAAACTGCTCCAGAACCCAGCACTGTCCAAACTGCTCCTGTAATCCAGCACTGACCAAACTGCTCCAGAACCCAGCATTGTCCAAATTGCTCCTGAACCCAAAACTGTCCAAACCGCTCCTGAAATCCAGCACTGTCCAAACTGTTCCAGCAGTCCAGCACTGTCCATACTTCTCCTGCAATCCAGCACTGTCCAAACTAATCCAGATCCCAACACTGTCCAAACTGATCCTGCAATCCGGCACTGTCCAAACTGCTCCTGCAATCCACCACAGTCCAAACTGCTCCAGAATCCAGCACTGTCCAAACTGCTCCAGAATACAGCACTGTCCAAACTGATCCTGCAATCCAGCACTGTCCAAATTGATCCTGCAATCCAGCACTGTCCAAATTGCGGATGCTGAGAACTGTCGCCAAAAAGAAAAAAAAAACAGCATCCGCAGATTTTTGTTTTTATCACTGTCCAAACTGCTCCTGCAATCCTGTACTGTACAAACTGCTCCTGAAATCCAGCACTGTCCAAACTGTTCCGGCAATCCACCACTGTCCATACTTGTCCTGCAATCCAGCACTGTCCAAACTGATCCAGACCCCAACACTGTCCAAACTGCTCCTGCAATCCAGCACTGTCCAAACTGCTCCTGCAGTCCACCACTGTCCAAACTGCACCAGAATCCAGCACTGTCCAAACTGCTCCACAATACAGCACTGTCCAAACTGATCCTGCAATCCAACACTGTCCAAATTGATCCTGCAATCCAGCACTGTCCAAATTGATCCCGCAATCCAGCACTGTCCAAATTGCGGAGGCTGAGAACTGTCGCCAAAAAGAAAAAAAAAAACAGCATCCGCAGATTTTTGTTTTTATCACTGTCCAAACTGCTCCTGCAATTCAGCACTGTCCAAACTGCTCCTGTAATCCAGCACTGTCCAAACTGCTCCTGCAATCCAGCACTGTCCAAACTGCACAGGCAATCCAGCACTGTCCAAACTGCTCCAGCAATCCAGCACTGTCCAAACTGTACCAGAATCCAGCACTGTCCAAACTGCTCCTACAATCCTGCACTGTCCAAACTGCTCCAGGACGCAGGACTGTCCAAACTGCTCGTGTAATCCAGCACTGTGCAAACTGCTCCTGTAAGCGAGCACTGTCCAAACTGCTCCTGCAGTCCTGCACTGACCAAACAGCTCCTGTAATCCAGCACTGTGCAAACTGCTCCTGTAATCTTGCACTGTACAAACTGCTCCTGCTGCCCAGCACTGTCCAAACTGCTCCACAACCCAGCACTGTCCAAACTGCTCAGAAACCAGCACTGTCCAAACTGCTCCTGCAGTCCAGCACTATCCAAACTTCTCCTGCAATCCAGCACTGCCAAAACTGCTACTGCATCCAGCACTGTCCAAACTGCTCCTGGAACCATGATTGTCCAAACACCTCCTGTATCCCAGCATTGTCCAAACTGCTCCTGACATCGAGCACTGTCCAAACTGCTGCAGAACGCAGGACTGCCGAAACTGCTCCTGTAATCCAGCTCTGTGCAAACTGCTCCTGAATTCGAGCACTGTCCAAACAGCTCCTGCAATCCAGTACTGTCCAAACTGCTCCAGAACCCAGCAATGTACAAACTGCTAAAGAACCCAGCACTGTTAAAACTGCTCAGAACCCAGCACTGTCCACACTGCTGCAGAACACAACGGTGTACAAACTGCTCCAGAACCCAGCACTGTTAAAACTGCTCAGAACCCAGCACTGTCCAAACTGCTCCAGAACACAGCACTGTCCAAACTTCTCCAGAACACAGCACTGTCCAAACTGCTCCTGAAATCGTGCACTGTCCAAACTGCTCCTGCTGTCCAGCAAAGTCCAAACAGCTCCTGCAATCCAGCACTGTCCAAACAGGTCCTGCATTCCAGCACTGTCCAAACTGCTCCAGAACCCAGCACCGTCCAAACTGCGCCTGCAATCCAGCACTATCAAAACTACTCCTGCAACCCAACACTGTCCAAACTGCTCCTGCAATCCAGCACTGTCCAAACTGCACAGGCAATCCAGCACTGTCCAAACTGCACAGGCAATCCAGCACTGTCCAAACTGCTCCAGCACTCCTGCACTTTCTAAATTGCTCCTGTAATCCAGCACTGTGCAAACTGCTCCAGAACAAAGCAATGTACAAACTGCTACAGATCTCAGCACTGTCCAAACTGCTCCTGCAATCCAGCACTGTCCAAACAGCTCCTGCAATACAGCACTGTACAAACTGCTCAGACCCCAGCACTGTCCAAACTGCTCAGAACCCAACGCTGTACAAACTGGTCCACAACTCAGCACTGTTAAAACTGCTCAGAACCCAGCAATGTCCAAACTGCTCCAGAACACAGCACTGTCCAAACTGCTCCTGTAATCCAGCACTGTTCAAACTGCTGCAGCAACTCAGCACTGCCTAAACTGTTCCAGAACACAGCACTGTCTAAACTGCTCCAGAACACAGCACTGTCCAAACTGCTCCTGTAACCCAGCATTGTCAAAACTGCTCCTGTAACCCAGCACTGTCAAAACTGCACTTGCAATCCACCACTGTCCAAACTGATCCTGTAATACAGCACTGTCCAAACGGCTCCTACAATCCTGCCCTGTCAAAACTGCTCCGGAACGCAGGACTGTCCAAACTGCTCCTGTAATCCAGCACTGTGCAAACTGCTCCTGTAATCCAGCACTGTCCAAACTGCTCCTGTAATCCAGCACTGTGCAAACTGCTCCTGTAATCGAGCACTGTCCAAACTGCTCCTGCAATCCAGCACTATCAAAACTTCTCCTGCAATCCAGCACTGTCAAAACTGCTCCTGTAATCCAGCACTGTCCTAACTGCTCCGGCAATCCTGCACTTTCCAAATTGCTCCTGTAATCCAGCACTGTGCAAATTGCTCCTGTAATCCAGCACTGTCCAAATTGCTCCTGTAATCCAGCACTGTCCAAACCGTTCAGGCAATCCAGCACTATCCAAACTGCTCAGGCAATCCAGCACTGTCCAAATTGCTCCTGTAATCCAGCACTGTCCAAACTGCTCCTGCAGTAGAGCACTATTCAAACTGCTCCTGCAATACAGCACTGTACAAACTGCTCAGAACGCAGCACTGTCCAAACTGCTCAGAACCCAACGCTGTACAAACTGCTCCAGAACCCAGCACTGTCCAGACTGCTCAGAACCCAGCACTGTCCAAACTGCTCCTGTAATCCGGCACTGTCCAAATTGCTCCTGCAATCCAGCACTGCCTAAACTGCTCCAGAACACAGCACTGTACAAACTTCTCCAGAGCCCAGCACTGTTAAAACTGCTTCTGCAATCCAGCACTGTGCAAACTGCTCCTGTAATCGAGCACTGTCCAAACTGCTCCTGCAGTCCAGCACGGTCCAAACAGCTCCTGCAATCCAGCACTGTCCAAACTGCTCCAAAACCCAGCACTGTACAAACTGCTACAGAACTCAGCACAGTCCAAACTGCTCAGAACCCAGCACTGTCTAAACTGCTCCAAAACCCAGCACTGTCAAAACTGCTCCTGCAATCCAGCACTGTCTAAACTGCTCCTGTAATCCTGCACTGTCCAAACCTCTCCGGCAATCTTGCACTTTCCAAACTTCTCCAGAACGCATCACTGACCAAATTGCTCCGGTAATACAGCAATGTCCAAACAGCCCCTGCAGTCCAGCACTGTCCAAACTGCTCCGGAAATCCAGCACTGTCCCAATTGCTCCTGGACTGCAACACTGTCCAAGCTGTTCCTACAATACAGCACTGCTCAAACTGCTCCTGCAATACAGCACTGTTCAAACTGCTCCTGCAATACAGCAGTGTACAAACTGCTCCAGAACCCAGCACTGTCCAAACTGCTCAGAACCCAACAATGTACAAACTGCTCCAGAACCCAGCACTGTTCAAACTGCTCAGAACCCAGCACTGTCAAAACTGCTCCAGAACCCAGCACTGTCCAAACTGCTCCTGTAATCCAGCACTGACCAAACTGCTCCAGAACCCAGCATTGTCCAAATTGCTCCTGAACCCAAAACTGTCCAAACCGCTCCTGAAATCCAGCACTGTCCAAACTGTTCCAGCAGTCCAGCACTGTCCATACTTCTCCTGCAATCCAGCACTGTCCAAACTAATCCAGATCCCAACACTGTCCAAACTGATCCTGCAATCCGGCACTGTCCAAACTGCTCCTGCAATCCACCACAGTCCAAACTGCTCCAGAATCCAGCACTGTCCAAACTGCTCCAGAATACAGCACTGTCCAAACTGATCCTGCAATCCAGCACTGTCCAAATTGATCCTGCAATCCAGCACTGTCCAAATTGCGGATGCTGAGAACTGTCGCCAAAAAGAAAAAAAAAACAGCATCCGCAGATTTTTGTTTTTATCACTGTCCAAACTGCTCCTGCAATCCTGTACTGTACAAACTGCTCCTGAAATCCAGCACTGTCCAAACTGTTCCGGCAATCCACCACTGTCCATACTTGTCCTGCAATCCAGCACTGTCCAAACTGATCCAGACCCCAACACTGTCCAAACTGCTCCTGCAATCCAGCACTGTCCAAACTGCTCCTGCAGTCCACCACTGTCCAAACTGCACCAGAATCCAGCACTGTCCAAACTGCTCCACAATACAGCACTGTCCAAACTGATCCTGCAATCCAACACTGTCCAAATTGATCCTGCAATCCAGCACTGTCCAAATTGATCCCGCAATCCAGCACTGTCCAAATTGCGGAGGCTGAGAACTGTCGCCAAAAAGAAAAAAAAAAACAGCATCCGCAGATTTTTGTTTTTATCACTGTCCAAACTGCTCCTGCAATTCAGCACTGTCCAAACTGCTCCTGTAATCCAGCACTGTCCAAACTGCTCCTGCAATCCAGCACTGTCCAAACTGCACAGGCAATCCAGCACTGTCCAAACTGCTCCAGCAATCCAGCACTGTCCAAACTGTACCAGAATCCAGCACTGTCCAAACTGCTCCTACAATCCTGCACTGTCCAAACTGCTCCAGGACGCAGGACTGTCCAAACTGCTCGTGTAATCCAGCACTGTGCAAACTGCTCCTGTAAGCGAGCACTGTCCAAACTGCTCCTGCAGTCCTGCACTGACCAAACAGCTCCTGTAATCCAGCACTGTGCAAACTGCTCCTGTAATCTTGCACTGTACAAACTGCTCCTGCTGCCCAGCACTGTCCAAACTGCTCCACAACCCAGCACTGTCCAAACTGCTCAGAAACCAGCACTGTCCAAACTGCTCCTGCAGTCCAGCACTATCCAAACTTCTCCTGCAATCCAGCACTGCCAAAACTGCTACTGCATCCAGCACTGTCCAAACTGCTCCTGGAACCATGATTGTCCAAACACCTCCTGTATCCCAGCATTGTCCAAACTGCTCCTGACATCGAGCACTGTCCAAACTGCTGCAGAACGCAGGACTGCCGAAACTGCTCCTGTAATCCAGCTCTGTGCAAACTGCTCCTGAATTCGAGCACTGTCCAAACAGCTCCTGCAATCCAGTACTGTCCAAACTGCTCCAGAACCCAGCAATGTACAAACTGCTAAAGAACCCAGCACTGTTAAAACTGCTCAGAACCCAGCACTGTCCACACTGCTGCAGAACACAACGGTGTACAAACTGCTCCAGAACCCAGCACTGTTAAAACTGCTCAGAACCCAGCACTGTCCAAACTGCTCCAGAACACAGCACTGTCCAAACTTCTCCAGAACACAGCACTGTCCAAACTGCTCCTGAAATCGTGCACTGTCCAAACTGCTCCTGCTGTCCAGCAAAGTCCAAACAGCTCCTGCAATCCAGCACTGTCCAAACAGGTCCTGCATTCCAGCACTGTCCAAACTGCTCCAGAACCCAGCACCGTCCAAACTGCGCCTGCAATCCAGCACTATCAAAACTACTCCTGCAACCCAACACTGTCCAAACTGCTCCTGCAATCCAGCACTGTCCAAACTGCACAGGCAATCCAGCACTGTCCAAACTGCACAGGCAATCCAGCACTGTCCAAACTGCTCCAGCACTCCTGCACTTTCTAAATTGCTCCTGTAATCCAGCACTGTGCAAACTGCTCCAGAACAAAGCAATGTACAAACTGCTACAGATCTCAGCACTGTCCAAACTGCTCCTGCAATCCAGCACTGTCCAAACAGCTCCTGCAATACAGCACTGTACAAACTGCTCAGACCCCAGCACTGTCCAAACTGCTCAGAACCCAACGCTGTACAAACTGGTCCACAACTCAGCACTGTTAAAACTGCTCAGAACCCAGCAATGTCCAAACTGCTCCAGAACACAGCACTGTCCAAACTGCTCCTGTAATCCAGCACTGTTCAAACTGCTGCAGCAACTCAGCACTGCCTAAACTGTTCCAGAACACAGCACTGTCTAAACTGCTCCAGAACACAGCACTGTCCAAACTGCACTTGCAATCCACCACTGTCCAAACTGATCCTGTAATACAGCACTGTCCAAACGGCTCCTACAATCCTGCCCTGTCAAAACTGCTCCGGAACGCAGGACTGTCCAAACTGCTCCTGTAATCCAGCACTGTGCAAACTGCTCCTGTAATCGAGCACTGTCCAAACTGCTCCTGCTGTCCAGCACTGTCCAAACGGCTCCTGTAATCCAGCACTGTCCAAACTGCTCCTGCTGTCCAGCACTGTCCAAACGGCTCCTGTAATCCAGCACTGTCCAAACTGCTCCAGAACCCAACAATGTACAAACTGCTACAGAACCCAGCACTGTCGAAACTGCTCCTGCAATCCAGCACTATCAAAACTTCTCCTGCAATCCAGCACTGTCAAAACTGCTCCTGTAATCCAGCACTGTCCTAACTGCTCCTGCAATCCTGCACTTTCCAAATTGCTCCTGTAATCCAGCACTGTGCAAATTGCTCCTGTAATCCAGCACTGTCCAAATTGCTCCTGTAATCCAGCACTGTCCAAACCGTTCAGGCAATCCAGCACTATCCAAACTGCTCAGGCAATCCAGCACTGTCCAAATTGCTCCTGTAATCCAGCACTGTCCAAACTGCTCCTGCAGTAGAGCACTATTCAAACTGCTCCTGCAATACAGCACTGTACAAACTGCTCAGAACGCAGCACTGTCCAAACTGCTCAGAACCCAACGCTGTACAAACTGCTCCAGAACCCAGCACTGTCCAGACTGCTCAGAACCCAGCACTGTCCAAACTGCTCCTGTAATCCGGCACTGTCCAAATTGCTCCTGCAATCCAGCACTGCCTAAACTGCTCCAGAACACAGCACTGTACAAACTTCTCCAGAGCCCAGCACTGTTAAAACTGCTTCTGCAATCCAGCACTGTGCAAACTGCTCCTGTAATCGAGCACTGTCCAAACTGCTCCTGCAGTCCAGCACGGTCCAAACAGCTCCTGCAATCCAGCACTGTCCAAACTGCTCCAAAACCCAGCACTGTACAAACTGCTACAGAACTCAGCACAGTCCAAACTGCTCAGAACCCAGCACTGTCTAAACTGCTCCAAAACCCAGCACTGTCAAAACTGCTCCTGCAATCCAGCACTGTCTAAACTGCTCCTGTAATCCTGCACTGTCCAAACCTCTCCGGCAATCTTGCACTTTCCAAACTTCTCCAGAACGCATCACTGACCAAATTGCTCCGGTAATACAGCAATGTCCAAACAGCCCCTGCAGTCCAGCACTGTCCAAACTGCTCCGGAAATCCAGCACTGTCCCAATTGCTCCTGGACTGCAACACTGTCCAAGCTGTTCCTACAATACAGCACTGCTCAAACTGCTCCTGCAATACAGCACTGTTCAAACTGCTCCTGCAATACAGCAGTGTACAAACTGCTCCAGAACCCAGCACTGTCCAAACTGCTCAGAACCCAACAATGTACAAACTGCTCCAGAACCCAGCACTGTTCAAACTGCTCAGAACCCAGCACTGTCAAAACTGCTCCAGAACCCAGCACTGTCCAAACTGCTCCTGTAATCCAGCACTGACCAAACTGCTCCAGAACCCAGCATTGTCCAAATTGCTCCTGAACCCAAAACTGTCCAAACCGCTCCTGAAATCCAGCACTGTCCAAACTGTTCCAGCAGTCCAGCACTGTCCATACTTCTCCTGCAATCCAGCACTGTCCAAACTAATCCAGATCCCAACACTGTCCAAACTGATCCTGCAATCCGGCACTGTCCAAACTGCTCCTGCAATCCACCACAGTCCAAACTGCTCCAGAATCCAGCACTGTCCAAACTGCTCCAGAATACAGCACTGTCCAAACTGATCCTGCAATCCAGCACTGTCCAAATTGATCCTGCAATCCAGCACTGTCCAAATTGCGGATGCTGAGAACTGTCGCCAAAAAGAAAAAAAAAACAGCATCCGCAGATTTTTCTTTTTATCACTGCCCAAACTGCTCCTGCAATCCTGTACTGTACAAACTGCTCCTGAAATCCAGCACCGTCCAAACTGTTCCGGCAATCCACCACTGTCCATACTTGTCCTGCAATCCAGCACTGTCCAAACTGATCCAGACCCCAACACTGTCCAAACTGCTCCTGCAATCCAGCACTGTCCAAACTGCTCCTGCAGTCCACCACTGTCCAAACTGCACCAGAATCCAGCACTGTCCAAACTGCTCCACAATACAGCACTGTCCAAACTGATCCTGCAATCCAACACTGTTCAAATTGATCCTGCAATCCAGCACTGTCCAAATTGATCCCGCAATCCAGCACTGTCCAAATTGCGGAGGCTGAGAACTGTCGCCAAAAAGAAAAAAAAAAACAGCATCCGCAGATTTTTGTTTTTATCACTGTCCAAACTGCTCCTGCAATTCAGCACTGTCCAAACTGCTCCTGTAATCCAGCACTGTCCAAACTGCTCCTGCAATCCAGCACTGTCCAAACTGCACAGGCAATCTAGCACTGTCCAAACTGCTCCAGCAATCCAGCACTGTCCAAACTGTACCAGAATCCAGCACTGTCCAAACTGCTCCTACAATCCTGCACTGTCCAAACTGCTCCAGGACGCAGGACTGTCCAAACTGCTCGTGTAATCCAGCACTGTCCAAACTGCTCCTACAATCCTGCACTGTCCAAACTGCTCCTGCAGTCCTGCACTGACCAAACAGCTCCTGTAATCCAGCACTGTGCAAACTGCTCCTGTAATCTTGCACTGTACAAACTGCTCCTGCTGCCCAGCACTGTCCAAACTGCTCCACAACCCAGCACTGTCCAAACTGCTCAGAAACCAGCACTGTCCAAACTGCTCCTGCAGTCCAGCACTATCCAAACTTCTCCTGCAATCCAGCACTGCCAAAACTGCTACTGCATCCAGCACTGTCCAAACTGCTCCTGGAACCATGATTGTCCAAACACCTCCTGTATCCCAGCATTGTCCAAACTGCTCCTGACATCGAGCACTGTCCAAACTGCTGCAGAACGCAGGACTGCCGAAACTGCTCCTGTAATCCAGCTCTGTGCAAACTGCTCCTGAATTCGAGCACTGTCCAAACAGCTCCTGCAATCCAGTACTGTCCAAACTGCTCCAGAACCCAGCAATGTACAAACTGCTAAAGAACCCAGCACTGTTAAAACTGCTCAGAACCCAGCACTGTCCACACTGCTGCAGAACACAACGGTGTACAAACTGCTCCAGAACCCAGCACTGTTAAAACTGCTCAGAACCCAGCACTGTCCAAACTGCTCCAGAACACAGCACTGTCCAAACTTCTCCAGAACACAGCACTGTCCAAACTGCTCCTGAAATCGTGCACTGTCCAAACTGCTCCTGCTGTCCAGCAAAGTCCAAACAGCTCCTGCAATCCAGCACTGTCCAAACAGGTCCTGCATTCCAGCACTGTCCAAACTGCTCCAGAACCCAGCACCGTCCAAACTGCGCCTGCAATCCAGCACTATCAAAACTACTCCTGCAACCCAACACTGTCCAAACTGCTCCTGCAATCCAGCACTGTCCAAACTGCACAGGCAATCCAGCACTGTCCAAACTGCACAGGCAATCCAGCACTGTCCAAACTGCTCCAGCACTCCTGCACTTTCTAAATTGCTCCTGTAATCCAGCACTGTGCAAACTGCTCCAGAACAAAGCAATGTACAAACTGCTACAGATCTCAGCACTGTCCAAACTGCTCCTGCAATCCAGCACTGTCCAAACAGCTCCTGCAATACAGCACTGTACAAACTGCTCAGACCCCAGCACTGTCCAAACTGCTCAGAACCCAACGCTGTACAAACTGGTCCACAACTCAGCACTGTTAAAACTGCTCAGAACCCAGCAATGTCCAAACTGCTCCAGAACACAGCACTGTCCAAACTGCTCCTGTAATCCAGCACTGTTCAAACTGCTGCAGCAACTCAGCACTGCCTAAACTGTTCCAGAACACAGCACTGTCTAAACTGCTCCAGAATACAGCACTGTCCAAACTGATCCTGCAACCCAGCACTGTCCAAATTGATCCTGCAATCCAGCACTGTCCAAATTGCGGATGCTGAGAACTGTCGCCAAAAAGAAAAAAAAAACAGCATCCGCAGATTTTTGTTTTTATCACTGTCCAAACTGCTCCTGCAATCCTGTACTGTACAAACTGCTCCTGAAATCCAGCACTGTCCAAACTGTTCCGGCAATCCACCACTGTCCATACTTGTCCTGCAATCCAGCACTGTCCAAACTGATCCAGACCCCAACACTGTCCAAACTGCTCCTGCAATCCAGCACTGTCCAAACTGCTCCTGCAGTCCACCACTGTCCAAACTGCACCAGAATCCAGCACTGTCCAAACTGCTCCACAATACAGCACTGTCCAAACTGATCCTGCAATCCAACACTGTCCAAATTGATCCTGCAATCCAGCACTGTCCAAATTGATCCCGCAATCCAGCACTGTCCAAATTGCGGAGGCTGAGAACTGTCGCCAAAAAGAAAAAAAAAAACAGCATCCGCAGATTTTTGTTTTTATCACTGTCCAAACTGCTCCTGCAATTCAGCACTGTCCAAACTGCTCCTGTAATCCAGCACTGTCCAAACTGCTCCTGCAATCCAGCACTGTCCAAACAGCACAGGCAATCTAGCACTGTCCAAACTGCTCCAGCAATCCAGCACTGTCCAAACTGTACCAGAATCCAGCACTGTCCAAACTGCTCCTACAATCCTGCACTGTCCAAACTGCTCCAGGACGCAGGACTGTCCAAACTGCTCGTGTAATCCAGCACTGTGCAAACTGCTCCTGTAAGCGAGCACTGTCCAAACTGCTCCTGCAGTCCTGCACTGACCAAACAGCTCCTGTAATCCAGCACTGTGCAAACTGCTCCTGTAATCTTGCACTGTACAAACTGCTCCTGCTGCCCAGCACTGTCCAAACTGCTCCACAACCCAGCACTGTCCAAACTGCTCAGAAACCAGCACTGTCCAAACTGCTCCTGCAGTCCAGCACTATCCAAACTTCTCCTGCAATCCAGCACTGCCAAAACTGCTACTGCATCCAGCACTGTCCAAACTGCTCCTGGAACCATGATTGTCCAAACACCTCCTGTATCCCAGCATTGTCCAAACTGCTCCTGACATCGAGCACTGTCCAAACTGCTGCAGAACGCAGGACTGCCGAAACTGCTCCTGTAATCCAGCTCTGTGCAAACTGCTCCTGAATTCGAGCACTGTCCAAACAGCTCCTGCAATCCAGTACTGTCCAAACTGCTCCAGAACCCAGCAATGTACAAACTGCTAAAGAACCCAGCACTGTTAAAACTGCTCAGAACCCAGCACTGTCCACACTGCTGCAGAACACAACGGTGTACAAACTGCTCCAGAACCCAGCACTGTAAAAACTGCTCAGAACCCAGCACTGTCCAAACTGCTCCTGTAATCCAGCACTGTCCAAATTGCTCCTGCAATCCAGCACTGCCTAAACTGCTCCAGAACACAGCACTGTACAAACTTCTCCAGAGCCCAGCACTGTTAAAACTGCTTCTGCAATCCAGCACTGTGCAAACTGCTCCTGTAATCGAGCACTGTCCAAACTGCTCCTGCAGTCCAGCACGGTCCAAACAGCTCCTGCAATCCAGCACTGTCCAAACTGCTCCAAAACCCAGCACTGTACAAACTGCTACAGAACTCAGCACAGTCCAAACTGCTCAGAACCCAGCACTGTCTAAACTGCTCCAAAACCCAGCACTGTCAAAACTGCTCCTGCAATCCAGCACTGTCTAAACTGCTCCTGTAATCCTGCACTGTCCAAACCTCTCCGGCAATCTTGCACTTTCCAAACTTCTCCAGAACGCATCACTGACCAAATTGCTCCGGTAATACAGCAATGTCCAAACAGCCCCTGCAGTCCAGCACTGTCCAAACTGCTCCGGAAATCCAGCACTGTCCCAATTGCTCCTGGACTGCAACACTGTCCAAGCTGTTCCTACAATACAGCACTGCTCAAACTGCTCCTGCAATACAGCACTGTTCAAACTGCTCCTGCAATACAGCAGTGTACAAACTGCTCCAGAACCCAGCACTGTCCAAACTGCTCAGAACCCAACAATGTACAAACTGCTCCAGAACCCAGCACTGTTCAAACTGCTCAGAACCCAGCACTGTCAAAACTGCTCCAGAACCCAGCACTGTCCAAACTGCTCCTGTAATCCAGCACTGACCAAACTGCTCCAGAACCCAGCATTGTCCAAATTGCTCCTGAACCCAAAACTGTCCAAACCGCTCCTGAAATCCAGCACTGTCCAAACTGTTCCAGCAGTCCAGCACTGTCCATACTTCTCCTGCAATCCAGCACTGTCCAAACTAATCCAGATCCCAACACTGTCCAAACTGATCCTGCAATCCGGCACTGTCCAAACTGCTCCTGCAATCCACCACAGTCCAAACTGCTCCAGAATCCAGCACTGTCCAAACTGCTCCAGAATACAGCACTGTCCAAACTGATCCTGCAATCCAGCACTGTCCAAATTGATCCTGCAATCCAGCACTGTCCAAATTGCGGATGCTGAGAACTGTCGCCAAAAAGAAAAAAAAAACAGCATCCGCAGATTTTTGTTTTTATCACTGTCCAAACTGCTCCTGCAATCCTGTACTGTACAAACTGCTCCTGAAATCCAGCACTGTCCAAACTGTTCCGGCAATCCACCACTGTCCATACTTGTCCTGCAATCCAGCACTGTCCAAACTGATCCAGACCCCAACACTGTCCAAACTGCTCCTGCAATCCAGCACTGTCCAAACTGCTCCTGCAGTCCACCACTGTCCAAACTGCACCAGAATCCAGCACTGTCCAAACTGCTCCACAATACAGCACTGTCCAAACTGATCCTGCAATCCAACACTGTCCAAATTGATCCTGCAATCCAGCACTGTCCAAATTGATCCCGCAATCCAGCACTGTCCAAATTGCGGAGGCTGAGAACTGTCGCCAAAAAGAAAAAAAAAAACAGCATCCGCAGATTTTTGTTTTTATCACTGTCCAAACTGCTCCTGCAATTCAGCACTGTCCAAACTGCTCCTGTAATCCAGCACTGTCCAAACTGCTCCTGCAATCCAGCACTGTCCAAACTGCACAGGCAATCCAGCACTGTCCAAACTGCTCCAGCAATCCAGCACTGTCCAAACTGTACCAGAATCCAGCACTGTCCAAACTGCTCCTACAATCCTGCACTGTCCAAACTGCTCCAGGACGCAGGACTGTCCAAACTGCTCGTGTAATCCAGCACTGTGCAAACTGCTCCTGTAAGCGAGCACTGTCCAAACTGCTCCTGCAGTCCTGCACTGACCAAACAGCTCCTGTAATCCAGCACTGTGCAAACTGCTCCTGTAATCTTGCACTGTACAAACTGCTCCTGCTGCCCAGCACTGTCCAAACTGCTCCACAACCCAGCACTGTCCAAACTGCTCAGAAACCAGCACTGTCCAAACTGCTCCTGCAATCCAGCACTGCCAAAACTGCTACTGCATCCAGCACTGTCCAAACTGCTCCTGGAACCATGATTGTCCAAACACCTCCTGTATCCCAGCATTGTCCAAACTGCTCCTGACATCGAGCACTGTCCAAACTGCTGCAGAACGCAGGACTGCCGAAACTGCTCCTGTAATCCAGCTCTGTGCAAACTGCTCCTGAATTCGAGCACTGTCCAAACAGCTCCTGCAATCCAGTACTGTCCAAACTGCTCCAGAACCCAGCAATGTACAAACTGCTAAAGAACCCAGCACTGTTAAAACTGCTCAGAACCCAGCACTGTCCACACTGCTGCAGAACACAACGGTGTACAAACTGCTCCAGAACCCAGCACTGTTAAAACTGCTCAGAACCCAGCACTGTCCAAACTGCTCCAGAACACAGCACTGTCCAAACTTCTCCAGAACACAGCACTGTCCAAACTGCTCCTGAAATCGTGCACTGTCCAAACTGCTCCTGCTGTCCAGCAAAGTCCAAACAGCTCCTGCAATCCAGCACTGTCCAAACAGGTCCTGCATTCCAGCACTGTCCAAACTGCTCCAGAACCCAGCACCGTCCAAACTGCGCCTGCAATCCAGCACTATCAAAACTACTCCTGCAACCCAACACTGTCCAAACTGCTCCTGCAATCCAGCACTGTCCAAACTGCACAGGCAATCCAGCACTGTCCAAACTGCACAGGCAATCCAGCACTGTCCAAACTGCTCCAGCACTCCTGCACTTTCTAAATTGCTCCTGTAATCCAGCACTGTGCAAACTGCTCCAGAACAAAGCAATGTACAAACTGCTACAGATCTCAGCACTGTCCAAACTGCTCCTGCAATCCAGCACTGTCCAAACAGCTCCTGCAATACAGCACTGTACAAACTGCTCAGACCCCAGCACTGTCCAAACTGCTCAGAACCCAACGCTGTACAAACTGGTCCACAACTCAGCACTGTTAAAACTGCTCAGAACCCAGCAATGTCCAAACTGCTCCAGAACACAGCACTGTCCAAACTGCTCCTGTAATCCAGCACTGTTCAAACTGCTGCAGCAACTCAGCACTGCCTAAACTGTTCCAGAACACAGCACTGTCTAAACTGCTCCAGAACACAGCACTGTCCAAACTGCACTTGCAATCCACCACTGTCCAAACTGATCCTGTAATACAGCACTGTCCAAACGGCTCCTACAATCCTGCCCTGTCAAAACTGCTCCGGAACGCAGGACTGTCCAAACTGCTCCTGTAATCCAGCACTGTGCAAACTGCTCCTGTAATCGAGCACTGTCCAAACTGCTCCTGCTGTCCAGCACTGTCCAAACGGCTCCTGTAATCCAGCACTGTCCAAACTGCTCCTGCTGTCCAGCACTGTCCAAACGGCTCCTGTAATCCAGCACTGTCCAAACTGCTCCAGAACCCAACAATGTACAAACTGCTACAGAACCCAGCACTGTCGAAACTGCACCTGCAATCCAGCACTATCAAAACTTCTCCTGCAATCCAGCACTGTCAAAACTGCTCCTGTAATCCAGCACTGTCCTAACTGCTCCTGCAATCCTGCACTTTCCAAATTGCTCCTGTAATCCAGCACTGTGCAAATTGCTCCTGTAATCCAGCACTGTCCAAATTGCTCCTGTAATCCAGCACTGTCCAAACCGTTCAGGCAATCCAGCACTATCCAAACTGCTCAGGCAATCCAGCACTGTCCAAATTGCTCCTGTAATCCAGCACTGTCCAAACTGCTCCTGCAGTAGAGCACTATTCAAACTGCTCCTGCAATACAGCACTGTACAAACTGCTCAGAACGCAGCACTGTCCAAACTGCTCAGAACCCAACGCTGTACAAACTGCTCCAGAACCCAGCACTGTCCAGACTGCTCAGAACCCAGCACTGTCCAAACTGCTCCTGTAATCCGGCACTGTCCAAATTGCTCCTGCAATCCAGCACTGCCTAAACTGCTCCAGAACACAGCACTGTACAAACTTCTCCAGAGCCCAGCACTGTTAAAACTGCTTCTGCAATCCAGCACTGTGCAAACTGCTCCTGTAATCGAGCACTGTCCAAACTGCTCCTGCAGTCCAGCACGGTCCAAACAGCTCCTGCAATCCAGCACTGTCCAAACTGCTCCAAAACCCAGCACTGTACAAACTGCTACAGAACTCAGCACAGTCCAAACTGCTCAGAACCCAGCACTGTCTAAACTGCTCCAAAACCCAGCACTGTCAAAACTGCTCCTGCAATCCAGCACTGTCTAAACTGCTCCTGTAATCCTGCACTGTCCAAACCTCTCCGGCAATCTTGCACTTTCCAAACTTCTCCAGAACGCATCACTGACCAAATTGCTCCGGTAATACAGCAATGTCCAAACAGCCCCTGCAGTCCAGCACTGTCCAAACTGCTCCGGAAATCCAGCACTGTCCCAATTGCTCCTGGACTGCAACACTGTCCAAGCTGTTCCTACAATACAGCACTGCTCAAACTGCTCCTGCAATACAGCACTGTTCAAACTGCTCCTGCAATACAGCAGTGTACAAACTGCTCCAGAACCCAGCACTGTCCAAACTGCTCAGAACCCAACAATGTACAAACTGCTCCAGAACCCAGCACTGTTCAAACTGCTCAGAACCCAGCACTGTCAAAACTGCTCCAGAACCCAGCACTGTCCAAACTGCTCCTGTAATCCAGCACTGACCAAACTGCTCCAGAACCCAGCATTGTCCAAATTGCTCCTGAACCCAAAACTGTCCAAACCGCTCCTGAAATCCAGCACTGTCCAAACTGTTCCAGCAGTCCAGCACTGTCCATACTTCTCCTGCAATCCAGCACTGTCCAAACTAATCCAGATCCCAACACTGTCCAAACTGATCCTGCAATCCGGCACTGTCCAAACTGCTCCTGCAATCCACCACAGTCCAAACTGCTCCAGAATCCAGCACTGTCCAAACTGCTCCTACAATCCTGCACTGTCCAAACTGCTCCAGGACGCAGGACTGTCCAAACTGCTCGTGTAATCCAGCACTGTCCAAACTGCTCCTACAATCCTGCACTGTCCAAACTGCTCCTGCAGTCCTGCACTGACCAAACAGCTCCTGTAATCCAGCACTGTGCAAACTGCTCCTGTAATCTTGCACTGTACAAACTGCTCCTGCTGCCCAGCACTGTCCAAACTGCTCCACAACCCAGCACTGTCCAAACTGCTCAGAAACCAGCACTGTCCAAACTGCTCCTGCAGTCCAGCACTATCCAAACTTCTCCTGCAATCCAGCACTGCCAAAACTGCTACTGCATCCAGCACTGTCCAAACTGCTCCTGGAACCATGATTGTCCAAACACCTCCTGTATCCCAGCATTGTCCAAACTGCTCCTGACATCGAGCACTGTCCAAACTGCTGCAGAACGCAGGACTGCCGAAACTGCTCCTGTAATCCAGCTCTGTGCAAACTGCTCCTGAATTCGAGCACTGTCCAAACAGCTCCTGCAATCCAGTACTGTCCAAACTGCTCCAGAACCCAGCAATGTACAAACTGCTAAAGAACCCAGCACTGTTAAAACTGCTCAGAACCCAGCACTGTCCACACTGCTGCAGAACACAACGGTGTACAAACTGCTCCAGAACCCAGCACTGTTAAAACTGCTCAGAACCCAGCACTGTCCAAACTGCTCCAGAACACAGCACTGTCCAAACTTCTCCAGAACACAGCACTGTCCAAACTGCTCCTGAAATCGTGCACTGTCCAAACTGCTCCTGCTGTCCAGCAAAGTCCAAACAGCTCCTGCAATCCAGCACTGTCCAAACAGGTCCTGCATTCCAGCACTGTCCAAACTGCTCCAGAACCCAGCACCGTCCAAACTGCGCCTGCAATCCAGCACTATCAAAACTACTCCTGCAACCCAACACTGTCCAAACTGCTCCTGCAATCCAGCACTGTCCAAACTGCACAGGCAATCCAGCACTGTCCAAACTGCACAGGCAATCCAGCACTGTCCAAACTGCTCCAGCACTCCTGCACTTTCTAAATTGCTCCTGTAATCCAGCACTGTGCAAACTGCTCCAGAACAAAGCAATGTACAAACTGCTACAGATCTCAGCACTGTCCAAACTGCTCCTGCAATCCAGCACTGTCCAAACAGCTCCTGCAATACAGCACTGTACAAACTGCTCAGACCCCAGCACTGTCCAAACTGCTCAGAACCCAACGCTGTACAAACTGGTCCACAACTCAGCACTGTTAAAACTGCTCAGAACCCAGCAATGTCCAAACTGCTCCAGAACACAGCACTGTCCAAACTGCTCCTGTAATCCAGCACTGTTCAAACTGCTGCAGCAACTCAGCACTGCCTAAACTGTTCCAGAACACAGCACTGTCTAAACTGCTCCAGAATACAGCACTGTCCAAACTGATCCTGCAATCCAGCACTGTCCAAATTGATCCTGCAATCCAGCACTGTCCAAATTGCGGATGCTGAGAACTGTCGCCAAAAAGAAAAAAAAAACAGCATCCGCAGATTTTTCTTTTTATCACTGCCCAAACTGCTCCTGCAATCCTGTACTGTACAAACTGCTCCTGAAATCCAGCACCGTCCAAACCGTTCCGGCAATCCACCACTGTCCATACTTGTCCTGCAATCCAGCACTGTCCAAACTGATCCAGACCCCAACACTGTCCAAACTGCTCCTGCAATCCAGCACTGTCCAAACTGCTCCTGCAGTCCACCACTGTCCAAACTGCACCAGAATCCAGCACTGTCCAAACTGCTCCACAATACAGCACTGTCCAAACTGATCCTGCAATCCAACACTGTCCAAATTGATCCTGCAATCCAGCACTGTCCAAATTGATCCCGCAATCCAGCACTGTCCAAATTGCGGAGGCTGAGAACTGTCGCCAAAAAGAAAAAAAAAAACAGCATCCGCAGATTTTTGTTTTTATCACTGTCCAAACTGCTCCTGCAATTCAGCACTGTCCAAACTGCTCCTGTAATCCAGCACTGTCCAAACTGCTCCTGCAATCCAGCACTGTCCAAACTGCACAGGCAATCCAGCACTGTCCAAACTGCTCCAGCAATCCAGCACTGTCCAAACTGTACCAGAATCCAGCACTGTCCAAACTGCTCCTACAATCCTGCACTGTCCAAACTGCTCCAGGACGCAGGACTGTCCAAACTGCTCGTGTAATCCAGCACTGTCCAAACTGCTCCTACAATCCTGCACTGTCCAAACTGCTCCTGCAGTCCTGCACTGACCAAACAGCTCCTGTAATCCAGCACTGTGCAAACTGCTCCTGTAATCTTGCACTGTACAAACTGCTCCTGCTGCCCAGCACTGTCCAAACTGCTCCACAACCCAGCACTGTCCAAACTGCTCAGAAACCAGCACTGTCCAAACTGCTCCTGCAGTCCAGCACTATCCAAACTTCTCCTGCAATCCAGCACTGCCAAAACTGCTACTGCATCCAGCACTGTCCAAACTGCTCCTGGAACCATGATTGTCCAAACACCTCCTGTATCCCAGCATTGTCCAAACTGCTCCTGACATCGAGCACTGTCCAAACTGCTGCAGAACGCAGGACTGCCGAAACTGCTCCTGTAATCCAGCTCTGTGCAAACTGCTCCTGAATTCGAGCACTGTCCAAACAGCTCCTGCAATCCAGTACTGTCCAAACTGCTCCAGAACCCAGCAATGTACAAACTGCTAAAGAACCCAGCACTGTTAAAACTGCTCAGAACCCAGCACTGTCCACACTGCTGCAGAACACAACGGTGTACAAACTGCTCCAGAACCCAGCACTGTTAAAACTGCTCAGAACCCAGCACTGTCCAAACTGCTCCAGAACACAGCACTGTCCAAACTTCTCCAGAACACAGCACTGTCCAAACTGCTCCTGAAATCGTGCACTGTCCAAACTGCTCCTGCTGTCCAGCAAAGTCCAAACAGCTCCTGCAATCCAGCACTGTCCAAACAGGTCCTGCATTCCAGCACTGTCCAAACTGCTCCAGAACCCAGCACCGTCCAAACTGCGCCTGCAATCCAGCACTATCAAAACTACTCCTGCAACCCAACACTGTCCAAACTGCTCCTGCAATCCAGCACTGTCCAAACTGCACAGGCAATCCAGCACTGTCCAAACTGCACAGGCAATCCAGCACTGTCCAAACTGCTCCAGCACTCCTGCACTTTCTAAATTGCTCCTGTAATCCAGCACTGTGCAAACTGCTCCAGAACAAAGCAATGTACAAACTGCTACAGATCTCAGCACTGTCCAAACTGCTCCTGCAATCCAGCACTGTCCAAACAGCTCCTGCAATACAGCACTGTACAAACTGCTCAGACCCCAGCACTGTCCAAACTGCTCAGAACCCAACGCTGTACAAACTGGTCCACAACTCAGCACTGTTAAAACTGCTCAGAACCCAGCAATGTCCAAACTGCTCCAGAACACAGCACTGTCCAAACTGCTCCTGTAATCCAGCACTGTTCAAACTGCTGCAGCAACTCAGCACTGCCTAAACTGTTCCAGAACACAGCACTGTCTAAACTGCTCCAGAATACAGCACTGTCCAAACTGATCCTGCAACCCAGCACTGTCCAAATTGATCCTGCAATCCAGCACTGTCCAAATTGCGGATGCTGAGAACTGTCGCCAAAAAGAAAAAAAAAACAGCATCCGCAGATTTTTGTTTTTATCACTGTCCAAACTGCTCCTGCAATCCTGTACTGTACAAACTGCTCCTGAAATCCAGCACTGTCCAAACTGTTCCGGCAATCCACCACTGTCCATACTTGTCCTGCAATCCAGCACTGTCCAAACTGATCCAGACCCCAACACTGTCCAAACTGCTCCTGCAATCCAGCACTGTCCAAACTGCTCCTGCAGTCCACCACTGTCCAAACTGCACCAGAATCCAGCACTGTCCAAACTGCTCCACAATACAGCACTGTCCAAACTGATCCTGCAATCCAACACTGTCCAAATTGATCCTGCAATCCAGCACTGTCCAAATTGATCCCGCAATCCAGCACTGTCCAAATTGCGGAGGCTGAGAACTGTCGCCAAAAAGAAAAAAAAAAACAGCATCCGCAGATTTTTGTTTTTATCACTGTCCAAACTGCTCCTGCAATTCAGCACTGTCCAAACTGCTCCTGTAATCCAGCACTGTCCAAACTGCTCCTGCAATCCAGCACTGTCCAAACTGCACAGGCAATCTAGCACTGTCCAAACTGCTCCAGCAATCCAGCACTGTCCAAACTGTACCAGAATCCAGCACTGTCCAAACTGCTCCTACAATCCTGCACTGTCCAAACTGCTCCAGGACGCAGGACTGTCCAAACTGCTCGTGTAATCCAGCACTGTCCAAACTGCTCCTACAATCCTGCACTGTCCAAACTGCTCCTGCAGTCCTGCACTGACCAAACAGCTCCTGTAATCCAGCACTGTGCAAACTGCTCCTGTAATCTTGCACTGTACAAACTGCTCCTGCTGCCCAGCACTGTCCAAACTGCTCCACAACCCAGCACTGTCCAAACTGCTCAGAAACCAGCACTGTCCAAACTGCTCCTGCAGTCCAGCACTATCCAAACTTCTCCTGCAATCCAGCACTGCCAAAACTGCTACTGCATCCAGCACTGTCCAAACTGCTCCTGGAACCATGATTGTCCAAACACCTCCTGTATCCCAGCATTGTCCAAACTGCTCCTGACATCGAGCACTGTCCAAACTGCTGCAGAACGCAGGACTGCCGAAACTGCTCCTGTAATCCAGCTCTGTGCAAACTGCTCCTGAATTCGAGCACTGTCCAAACAGCTCCTGCAATCCAGTACTGTCCAAACTGCTCCAGAACCCAGCAATGTACAAACTGCTAAAGAACCCAGCACTGTTAAAACTGCTCAGAACCCAGCACTGTCCACACTGCTGCAGAACACAACGGTGTACAAACTGCTCCAGAACCCAGCACTGTTAAAACTGCTCAGAACCCAGCACTGTCCAAACTGCTCCAGAACACAGCACTGTCCAAACTTCTCCAGAACACAGCACTGTCCAAACTGCTCCTGAAATCGTGCACTGTCCAAACTGCTCCTGCTGTCCAGCAAAGTCCAAACAGCTCCTGCAATCCAGCACTGTCCAAACAGGTCCTGCATTCCAGCACTGTCCAAACTGCTCCAGAACCCAGCACCGTCCAAACTGCGCCTGCAATCCAGCACTATCAAAACTACTCCTGCAACCCAACACTGTCCAAACTGCTCCTGCAATCCAGCACTGTCCAAACTGCACAGGCAATCCAGCACTGTCCAAACTGCACAGGCAATCCAGCACTGTCCAAACTGCTCCAGCACTCCTGCACTTTCTAAATTGCTCCTGTAATCCAGCACTGTGCAAACTGCTCCAGAACAAAGCAATGTACAAACTGCTACAGATCTCAGCACTGTCCAAACTGCTCCTGCAATCCAGCACTGTCCAAACAGCTCCTGCAATACAGCACTGTACAAACTGCTCAGACCCCAGCACTGTCCAAACTGCTCAGAACCCAACGCTGTACAAACTGGTCCACAACTCAGCACTGTTAAAACTGCTCAGAACCCAGCAATGTCCAAACTGCTCCAGAACACAGCACTGTCCAAACTGCTCCTGTAATCCAGCACTGTTCAAACTGCTGCAGCAACTCAGCACTGCCTAAACTGTTCCAGAACACAGCACTGTCTAAACTGCTCCAGAACACAGCACTGTCCAAACTGCACTTGCAATCCACCACTGTCCAAACTGATCCTGTAATACAGCACTGTCCAAACGGCTCCTACAATCCTGCCCTGTCAAAACTGCTCCGGAACGCAGGACTGTCCAAACTGCTCATGTAACCCAGCACTGTCAAAACTGCTCCTGCAGTCCACCACTGTCCAAACGGCTCCTGTAATACAGCACTGTCCAAACGGCTCCTACAATCCTGCCCTGTCGAAACCGCTCCAGAACGCAGGACTGTCCAAACTGCTCCTGTAATCCAGCACTGTGCAAACTGCTCCTGTAATCGAGCACTGTCCAAACTGCTCCTGCTTTCCAGCACTGTCCAAACGGCTCCTGTAATCCAGCACTGTCCAAACTGCTCCAGAACCCAACAATGTACAAACTGCTACAGAACCCAGCACTGTCGAAACTGCTCCTGCAATCCAGCACTATCAAAACTTCTCCTGCAATCCAGCACTGTCAAAACTGCTCCTGTAATCCAGCACTGTCCTAACTGCTCCGGCAATCCTGCACTTTCCAAATTGCTCCTGTAATCCAGCACTGTGCAAATTGCTCCTGTAATCCAGCACTGTCCAAATTGCTCCTGTAATCCAGCACTGTCCAAACCGTTCAGGCAATCCAGCACTATCCAAACTGCTCAGGCAATCCAGCACTGTCCAAATTGCTCCTGTAATCCAGCACTGTCCAAACTGCTCCTGCAGTAGAGCACTATTCAAACTGCTCCTGCAATACAGCACTGTACAAACTGCTCAGAACGCAGCACTGTCCAAACTGCTCAGAACCCAACGCTGTACAAACTGCTCCAGAACCCAGCACTGTCCAGACTGCTCAGAACCCAGCACTGTCCAAACTGCTCCTGTAATCCGGCACTGTCCAAACTGCTCCTGCAATCCAGCACTGCCTAAACTGCTCCAGAACACAGCACTGTACAAACTGCTACATAACCCAGCACTGTCAAAACTGCTCCTGCAATCCAGCAATGTCCAAACTGCTCCTGCAATGCAGCACTGCACAAACTGCTCAGAACCCAGCACTGTCCAAACTGCTGAGAACCCAACACTGTCCAAACTGCTCCAGATCCCAGCACTGTTCAAACTGCTCAGAACCCAGCACTTTTCAAACTGCTCCAGAACACAGCGCTGTCCGAACTGCTACTGTAATCCAGCACTATTCAAACTGCTGCAGCAACTCAGCACTGCCTAAACTGCTCCAGAACACAGCACTGTCCAACCTGCTCTAGAACATAGCAATGTCCAAACAGCTCCTGTAACCCAGCATTGTCCAAACTGCTCCTGTAACGCAGCACTGTCAAAACTGCTCCGGCAGTCCACCACTGTCCAAACCTCTCCTGTAATACAGCACTGTCCAAACGGCTCCTACAATCCTGCACTGTCCAAACCGCTCCTGAACGCAGGACTGTCGAAACTGCTCCTCTAATCCAGCACTGTGCAAACTGCTCCTGTAATTGAGCACTGTCCAAACTGCTGCTGCTGTCCAGCACTGTCCAAACAGCTCCTGTAATCCAGCACTGTCCAAACTGCTCCAGAACCCAACAATGTACAAACTGCTACAGAACCCAGCACTGTCAAAACTGCTCCTGCAATCCAGCACTATCAAAACCTCTCCTGCAATCCAGCACTGTCAAAACTGCTCCTGTAATCCAGCACTATCCAAACTGCTCCGGCAATCCTGCACTTTCCAAATTGCTCCTGTAATCCAGCACTGTGCAAATTGCTCCTGTAATCCAGCACTGTGCAAATTGCTCCTGTAATACAGCACTGTCCAAACCGCTCAGGCAATCCAGCACTATCCAAACTGCTCAGGCAATCCAGCACTGTCCAAATTGCGCCTGCAATCCAGCACCGTCCAAATTGCTCCTGTAACCCAGCACTGTCAAAACTGCTCCTGCAGTCCACCACTGTCCAAACTGCTCCTGTAATCCAGCACTGTCCAAACCGCTCAGGCAATCCAGCACTATCCAAACTGCTCAGGCAATCCAGCACTGTCCAAATTGCTCCTGTAATCCAGCACTGTCCAAACTGCTCCTGCAATACAGCACTGTTCAAACTGCTCCTGCAATACAGCACTGTACAAACTGCTCAGAACCCAGCACTGTCCAAACTGCTCAGAACCCAATGCTGTACAAACTGCTCCAGAACCCAGCACTGTCCAGACTGCTCAGAACCCAGCACTGTCAAAACTGCTCCAGAACAGAGCACTGTCCAAACTGCTCCTGTAATCCGGCACTGTCCAAACTGCTCCTGCAATCCAGCACTGCCTAAACTGCTCCAGAACACAGCACTGTCCAAACTGCTCCAGAGCCCAGCACTGTCAAAACTGCTCCTGCAATCCAGCACTTTGCAAACTGCTCCTGTAATCGAGCACTGTCCAAACTGCTCCTGCAGTCCAGCACGGTCCAAACAGCTCCTGCAATACAGCACACTACAAACTGCTCCAGAACCCAGCACTGTCAAAACTGCTCCTGAAATCGAGCACTGTCCAAACTGCTCCTGCTGTCCAGCAAAGTCGAAACAGCTCCTGCAATCCAGCACTGTCCAAACAGGTCCTGCAATCCAGCACTGTCCAAACTGCTCCAGAACCCAGCAGTGTCCAAACTGCGCCTGCAGTCCAGCACTATCAAAACTACTCCTGCAACCCAGCACTGTACAAACTGCTCCAGCAATCCTGCACATTCCAAATTGCTCCAGTAATCCAGCACTGTGCAAATTGCTCCTGTAATCCAGCACTGTCCTAACAACTCCAGTAATCCAGCACTGTCCAAATTGCTCTTGTAATCCATCACTGACCAAATTGCTCCTGCTATACAGCTCTGTTCAAATTGTGCCTGTAATCCAGCACTGTCCAAATTGCTCCTGTAATTCAGCACTGTCCAACTTGCTCCTGCAATACCGCACTGTCCAAATTGCTCCTGCAATCCTGCACTGTCCAAACTGCTCAGGCAATCCAGCACTGTCCAAATTGCTCCTGTAATCCAGCACTGTCCAAATTGCTCCTGTAATTCAGCACTGTCCAAATTGCTCCTGTAATCCAGCACTGTCCAAACTGCTCCTGCAGTCCAGCACTGTCCAAACTGCTCAGGCAATCCAGCACTGTCCAAACTGTCGTGCAATACAGCACTGTTCAAACAGCTCCTGCAATACAGCACTGTACAAACTGCTCCAGAACCCAGCACTGTCCAAACAGCTCCTGCAATACAGCACTCTACAATCTGAGCCAGAGCCCAGCACTGTCAAAACTGCTCAGAACCCAACGCTGTACAAACTGCTCCAGAACTCAGCACTGTCCAAACTGCACAGAAACCAGCACTGTCCAAACTGCTCCAGAACACAGGTCTGTCTAAACTGCTCCAGAACACAGCGCTGTCCAAACTGCTCTTGTGATCCAGCACTGTCCAAACTGCTCCTGCAGTTCAGCACAGCATAAACTGTTCCAGAACACAGCACTGTCTAAACTGCTCCAGAACCCAGCACTGTCCAAACAGCTCCTGCAATACAGCACTGTAAAAACTGCTCAGAACCCAGCACTGTCCAAACTGCTCAGAACCCAACGCTCTACAAACTGCTTCAGAACCCAGCACTGTTCAAACTGCACAGAACCCAGCACTGTCCAAAATGCTCCAGAACACAGCACTGTCCAAACTGCTCCTGTAATCCAGCACTGTTCAAACTGCTCCTGCAATTCAGCACTGCCTAAACTGCTCCAGAACATAGCACCGTCCAAACTGCTCCAGAACACAGCACTGTCCAAACTGCTCCTGTAATCCAGCATTGTCCAAACAGCTCCTGCAATACAGCAGTCTACAAACTGCACCAGAACCCAGCACTGTCAAAACTGTTCCTGAAATCGAGCACTGTCCAAACTGCTCCTGCTGTCCAGCAAAGTCCAAACTGCTCCAGAACCCAGCACTGTACAAACTCCTACAGAACCCAGCACTGTCCAAACTGCTCAGAAACCAGCACTGTCCAAACAGCTCCTGCAGTCCAGCACTATCCAAACTTCTCCTGCAATCCAGCACTGCCTAAACTGCTCCTGCATCCAGCACTGTCCAAACTGCTCATGGAACCCAGCATTGTCCAAACTGCTCCTGTAACCCAGCATTGTCCAAACTGCTCCTGAAATCGAGCACTGTCCAATCTGCTGCAGAACGCAGGACTGCCGAAACTGCTCCTGTAATCCAGCATTGTGCAAACTGCTCCTGAATTCGAGCACTGTCCAAACTGCTCCTGCTGTCCAGCACTGTCCAAACAGCTCCTGCAATCCAGCACTGTCCAAACTGCTCCAGAACCCAGCACTGTTAAAACTGCTACAGAACCCAGCACTGTCAAAACTGCTCCTGTAATCCAGCACTATCCAAACTGCTCCTGTAATCCAGCACTGTGCAAACTGCTCCTGTAATCTAGCACTGTCCAAACTGCTCCTGCTGTCCAGCACTGTCCAAACTGCTCCAGAACCCAGCACTGTACAAACTCCTACAGAACCCAGCACTGTCCAAACTGCTCAGAACCCAGCACTGTCCAAACAGCTCCTGCAGTCCAGCACTATCCAAACTTCTCCTGCAATCCAGCACTGCCTAAACTGCTCCTGCATTCAGCACTGTCCAAACTGCACATGGAACCCAGCATTGACCAAACTGCTCCTGTAACACAGCATTGTCCAAACTGCTCCTGAAATCGAGCACTGTCCAATCTGCTGCAGAACGCAGGACTGCCGAAACTGCTCCTGTAATCCAGCATTGTGCAAACTGCTCCTGAATTCGAGCACTGTCCAAACTGCTCCTGCTGTCCAGCACTGTCCAAATTGCTCCTGTAATCCAGCACTGTCCAAACTGCTCCTGCAATACTGCACTGTTCAAACTGCTCCTGCAATACAGCACTGTACAAACTGCTCAGAACGCAGCACTGTCCAAACTGCTCAGAACCCAACGCTGTACAAACTGCTCCAGAACCCAGCACTGTCCAGACTGCTCAGAACCCAGCACTGTCAAAACTGCTCCAGAACAGAGCACTGTCCAAACTGCTCCTGTAATCCGGCACTGTCCAAACTGCTCCTGAAATCGAGCACTGTCCAAACTGCTCCTGCTGTCCAGCAATGTCCAAACAGCTCCTGCAAACCAGCACTGTCCAAACAGCTCCTGCAATCCAGCACTGTCCATACTGCTCCAGAACCCAGCACCGTTCAAACTGCGCCTGCAATCCAGCTCTATCAAAACTGCTCCTTCAACCCAGCACTGTCCAAACTGCTCCAGCACTCCTGCACATTCCAAATTGCTCCTGTAATCCAGCACTGTGCAAACTGCTCCAGAACCCAGCAATGTACAAACTGCTACAGAACTCAGCACTGTCAAAACTGCTCCTGCAATCCAGCACTGTCCAAACTGCTCCTGCAATCCAGCCCTGTCCAAACAGCTCCTGCAATACAGCACGGAACAAACTGCTCAGAACCCAGCACTGTCCAAACTGCTCAGAACCCAATGTTGTACAAACTGGTCCACAACCCAGCACTGTTAAAACTGCTCAGAACCCAGCAATGTCCAAACTGCTCCAGAACACAGCACTGTCCAAACTGCTCCTGTAATCCAGCACTGTTCAAACTGCTGCAGCAACTCACCACTGCCTAAACTGTTCCAGAACACAGCACTGTCCAAACTGCTCCAGAACACAGCACTGTCCAAACTGCTCCTGTAACCCAGCATTGTCCAAACTGCTCATGTAACCCAGCACTGTCAAAACTGCTCCTGCAGTCCACCACTGTCCAAACGGCTCCTGTAATACAGCACTGTCCAAACGGCTCCTACAATCCTGCCCTGTCGAAACCGCTCCAGAACGCAGGACTGTCCAAACTGCTCCTGTAATCCAGCACTGTGCAAACTGCTCCTGTAATCGAGCACTGTCCAAACTGCTCCTGCTTTCCAGCACTGTTCAAACAGCTCCTGTAATCCAGCACTGTCCAAACTGCTCCAGAACCCAACAATGTACAATCTGCTACAGAACCCAGCACTGTCAAAACATGCTCCTGCAATCCAGCACTATCAAAACTTCTCCTGCAATCCAGCACTGTCCAAACTGCTCCGGCAATCCTGCTCTTTCCAAATTGCTCCTGTAATCCAGCACTGTGCAAATTGCTCCTGTAATCCAGCACTCTGCAAATTGCTCCTGTAATCCAGCACTGTCCAAACCGCTCAGGCAATCCAGCACTATCCAAACTGCTCAGGCTATCCAGCACTGTCCAAATTGCTCCTGTAATCCAGCACTGTCCAAACTGGTCCTGCAATACAGCACTGTTCAAACTGCTCCTGCAATACAGCACTGTCCAAACAGCTCCTGCAATACAGCACTCTACAAACTGCTCCAGAACCCAGCACTGTCCAAACTGCTCAGAACCCAACGCTGTCCAGACTTCTCCAGAACACAGCACAGTCCAAACTGCTCCAGAACACAGCACTGTCAAAACTGCTCCTGTAATCCAGCACTGTCCAAACTGTTCCTGCAATTCAGCACAGCCTAAACTGATTCAGAATACAGCACTGTCCAAACTGCTCCAGAGCCAAGCACTGTCCAGACAGCTCCTGCAATACAGCACTGTACCAACTGCTCAGAACCCAGCACTGTCCAACTGCTCAGAACCCAACGCTGTACAAACTGCTCCACAACCCAGCACTGTTCAAACTGCTCAGAACCCAGTACTGTCCAAACTGCTCCAGAACACAGCACTGTCCAAACTGCTTCTGTAATCCAGCACTGTTCGAGCTGCTCCTGCAATTCAGCACTGCCGAAACTGCTCCAGAACACAGCACTGTCCAAACTGCTCCAGAACACAGCACTGTCCAAACTGCTCCTGTAATCCAGCATTGTCCAAACATCTCCTGCAATACAGCACTCTACAAACTGCTCCAGAACCCAGCACTGTCCAAACAGCTCCTGCAATACAGCACTCTACAAACTGCTCAGAACCCAGCACTGTCCAAACTGCTCAGAACCCAACGGTGTACAAACTGCTCCAGAACCCAGCACTGTTAAAACTGCTCAGAACCCAGCACTGTCCAAACTGCTCCAGAACACAGCACTGTCCAAACTTCTCCAGAACACAGCACTGTCCAAACTGCTCCTGAAATCGTGCACTGTCCAAACTGCTCCTGCTGTCCAGCAATGTCCAAACAGCTCCTGCAATCCAGCACTGTCCAAACAGGTCCTGCATTCCAGCACTGTCCAAACTGCTCCAGAACCCAGCACCGTCCAAACTGCGCCTGCAATCCAGCACTATCAAAACTACTCCTGCAACCCAACACTGTCCAAACTGCTCCTGCAATCCAGCACTGTCCAAACTGCACAGGCAATCCAGCACTGTCCAAACTGCACAGGCAATCCAGCACTGTCCAAACTGCTCCAGCACTCCTGCACTTTCTAAATTGCTCCTGTAATCCAGCACTGTGCAAACTGCTCCAGAACAAAGCAATGTACAAACTGCTACAGATCTCAGCACTGTCCAAACTGCTCCTGCAATCCAGCACTGTCCAAACAGCTCCTGCAATACAGCACTGTACAAACTGCTCAGACCCCAGCACTGTCCAAACTGCTCAGAACCCAACGCTGTACAAACTGGTCCACAACTCAGCACTGTTAAAACTGCTCAGAACCCAGCAATGTCCAAACTGCTCCAGAACACAGCACTGTCCAAACTGCTCCTGTAATCCAGCACTGTTCAAACTGCTGCAGCAACTCAGCACTGCCTAAACTGTTCCAGAACACAGCACTGTCTAAACTGCTCCAGAACACAGCACTGTCCAAACTGCTCCTGTAACCCAGCATTGTCAAAACTGCTCCTGTAACCCAGCACTGTCAAAACTGCACTTGCAATCCACCACTGTCCAAACTGATCCTGTAATACAGCACTGTCCAAACGGCTCCTACAATCCTGCCCTGTCAAAACTGCTCCGGAACGCAGGACTGTCCAAACTGCTCCTGTAATCCAGCACTGTGAAAACTGCTCCTGTAATCCAGCACTGTCCAAACTGCTCCTGTAATCCAGCACTGTGCAAACTGCTCCTGTAATCGAGCACTGTCCAAACTGCTCCTGCAATCCAGCACTATCAAAACTTCTCCTGCAATCCAGCACTGTCAAAACTGCTCCTGTAATCCAGCACTGTCCTAACTGCTCCGGCAATCCTGCACTTTCCAAATTGCTCCTGTAATCCAGCACTGTGCAAATTGCTCCTGTAATCCAGCACTGTCCAAATTGCTCCTGTAATCCAGCACTGTCCAAACCGTTCAGGCAATCCAGCACTATCCAAACTGCTCAGGCAATCCAGCACTGTCCAAATTGCTCCTGTAATCCAGCACTGTCCAAACTGCTCCTGCAGTAGAGCACTATTCAAACTGCTCCTGCAATACAGCACTGTACAAACTGCTCAGAACGCAGCACTGTCCAAACTGCTCAGAACCCAACGCTGTACAAACTGCTCCAGAACCCAGCACTGTCCAGACTGCTCAGAACCCAGCACTGTCAAAACTGCTCCAGAACAGAGCACTGTCCAAACTGCTCCTGTAATCCGGCACTGTCCAAACTGCTCCTGCAATCCAGCACTGCCTAAACTGCTCCAGAACACAGCACTGTCCAAACTGCTCCAGAGCCCAGCACTGTCCAAACTGCTCCTGTAATCTGGCACTGTCCAAACTGCTCCTGCAATCCAGCACTGCCTAAACTGCTCCAGAACACAGCACTGTACAAACTTCTCCAGAGCCCAGCACTGTTAAAACTGCTCCTGCAATCCAGCACTGTGCAAACTGCTCCTGTAATCGAGCACTGTCCAAACTGCTCCTGCAGTCCAGCACGGTCCAAACAGCTCCTGCAATCCAGCACTGTCCAAACTGCTCCAAAACCCAGCACTGTACAAACTGCTACAGAACTCAGCACAGTCCAAACTGCTCAGAACCCAGCACTGTCTAAACTGCTCCAAAACCCAGCACTGTCAAAACTGCTCCTGCAATCCAGCACTGTCTAAACTGCTCCTGTAATCCTGCACTGTCCAAACCTCTCCGGCAATCTTGCACTTTCCAAACTTCTCCAGAACGCATCACTGACCAAATTGCTCCGGTAATACAGCAATGTCCAAACAGCCCCTGCAGTCCAGCACTGTCCAAACTGCTCCGGAAATCCAGCACTGTCCCAATTGCTCCTGGACTGCAACACTGTCCAAGCTGTTCCTACAATACAGCACTGCTCAAACTGCTCCTGCAATACAGCACTGTTCAAACTGCTCCTGCAATACAGCAGTGTACAAACTGCTCCAGAACCCAGCACTGTCCAAACTGCTCAGAACCCAACAATGTACAAACTGCTCCAGAACCCAGCACTGTTCAAACTGCTCAGAACCCAGCACTGTCAAAACTGCTCCAGAACCCAGCACTGTCCAAACTGCTCCTGTAATCCAGCACTGACCAAACTGCTCCAGAACCCAGCATTGTCCAAATTGCTCCTGAACCCAAAACTGTCCAAACCGCTCCTGAAATCCAGCACTGTCCAAACTGTTCCAGCAGTCCAGCACTGTCCATACTTCTCCTGCAATCCAGCACTGTCCAAACTAATCCAGATCCCAACACTGTCCAAACTGATCCTGCAATCCGGCACTGTCCAAACTGCTCCTGCAATCCACCACAGTCCAAACTGCTCCAGAATCCAGCACTGTCCAAACTGCTCCAGAATACAGCACTGTCCAAACTGATCCTGCAATCCAGCACTGTCCAAATTGATCCTGCAATCCAGCACTGTCCAAATTGCGGATGCTGAGAACTGTCGCCAAAAAGAAAAAAAAAACAGCATCCGCAGATTTTTGTTTTTATCACTGTCCAAACTGCTCCTGCAATCCTGTACTGTACAAACTGCTCCTGAAATCCAGCACTGTCCAAACTGTTCCGGCAATCCACCACTGTCCATACTTGTCCTGCAATCCAGCACTGTCCAAACTGATCCAGACCCCAACACTGTCCAAACTGCTCCTGCAATCCAGCACTGTCCAAACTGCTCCTGCAGTCCACCACTGTCCAAACTGCACCAGAATCCAGCACTGTCCAAACTGCTCCACAATACAGCACTGTCCAAACTGATCCTGCAATCCAACACTGTCCAAATTGATCCTGCAATCCAGCACTGTCCAAATTGATCCCGCAATCCAGCACTGTCCAAATTGCGGAGGCTGAGAACTGTCGCCAAAAAGAAAGAAAAAAAACAGCATCCGCAGATTTTTGTTTTTATCACTGTCCAAACTGCTCCTGCAATTCAGCACTGTCCAAACTGCTCCTGTAATCCAGCACTGTCCAAACTGCTCCTGCAATCCAGCACTGTCCAAACTGCACAGGCAATCCAGCACTGTCCAAACTGCTCCAGCAATCCAGCACTGTCCAAACTGTACCAGAATCCAGCACTGTCCAAACTGCTCCTACAATCCTGCACTGTCCAAACTGCTCCAGGACGCAGGACTGTCCAAACTGCTCGTGTAATCCAGCACTGTGCAAACTGCTCCTGTAAGCGAGCACTGTCCAAACTGCTCCTGCAGTCCTGCACTGACCAAACAGCTCCTGTAATCCAGCACTGTGCAAACTGCTCCTGTAATCTTGCACTGTACAAACTGCTCCTGCTGCCCAGCACTGTCCAAACTGCTCCACAACCCAGCACTGTCCAAACTGCTCAGAAACCAGCACTGTCCAAACTGCTCCTGCAGTCCAGCACTATCCAAACTTCTCCTGCAATCCAGCACTGCCAAAACTGCTACTGCATCCAGCACTGTCCAAACTGCTCCTGGAACCATGATTGTCCAAACACCTCCTGTATCCCAGCATTGTCCAAACTGCTCCTGACATCGAGCACTGTCCAAACTGCTGCAGAACGCAGGACTGCCGAAACTGCTCCTGTAATCCAGCTCTGTGCAAACTGCTCCTGAATTCGAGCACTGTCCAAACAGCTCCTGCAATCCAGTACTGTCCAAACTGCTCCAGAACCCAGCAATGTACAAACTGCTAAAGAACCCAGCACTGTTAAAACTGCTCAGAACCCAGCACTGTCCACACTGCTGCAGAACACAACGGTGTACAAACTGCTCCAGAACCCAGCACTGTTAAAACTGCTCAGAACCCAGCACTGTCCAAACTGCTCCAGAACACAGCACTGTCCAAACTTCTCCAGAACACAGCACTGTCCAAACTGCTCCTGAAATCGTGCACTGTCCAAACTGCTCCTGCTGTCCAGCAAAGTCCAAACAGCTCCTGCAATCCAGCACTGTCCAAACAGGTCCTGCATTCCAGCACTGTCCAAACTGCTCCAGAACCCAGCACCGTCCAAACTGCGCCTGCAATCCAGCACTATCAAAACTACTCCTGCAACCCAACACTGTCCAAACTGCTCCTGCAATCCAGCACTGTCCAAACTGCACAGGCAATCCAGCACTGTCCAAACTGCACAGGCAATCCAGCACTGTCCAAACTGCTCCAGCACTCCTGCACTTTCTAAATTGCTCCTGTAATCCAGCACTGTGCAAACTGCTCCAGAACAAAGCAATGTACAAACTGCTACAGATCTCAGCACTGTCCAAACTGCTCCTGCAATCCAGCACTGTCCAAACAGCTCCTGCAATACAGCACTGTACAAACTGCTCAGACCCCAGCACTGTCCAAACTGCTCAGAACCCAACGCTGTACAAACTGGTCCACAACTCAGCACTGTTAAAACTGCTCAGAACCCAGCAATGTCCAAACTGCTCCAGAACACAGCACTGTCCAAACTGCTCCTGTAATCCAGCACTGTTCAAACTGCTGCAGCAACTCAGCACTGCCTAAACTGTTCCAGAACACAGCACTGTCTAAACTGCTCCAGAACACAGCACTGTCCAAACTGCACTTGCAATCCACCACTGTCCAAACTGATCCTGTAATACAGCACTGTCCAAACGGCTCCTACAATCCTGCCCTGTCAAAACTGCTCCGGAACGCAGGACTGTCCAAACTGCTCCTGTAATCCAGCACTGTGCAAACTGCTCCTGTAATCGAGCACTGTCCAAACTGCTCCTGCTGTCCAGCACTGTCCAAACGGCTCCTGTAATCCAGCACTGTCCAAACTGCTCCAGAACCCAACAATGTACAAACTGCTACAGAACCCAGCACTGTCAAAACTGCTCCTGCAATCCAGCACTATCAAAACTTCTCCTGCAATCCAGCACTGTCAAAACTGCTCCTGTAATCCAGCACTGTCCTAACTGCTCCGGCAATCCTGCACTGTCCAAACTGCTCCAGGACGCAGGACTGTCCAAACTGCTCGTGTAATCCAGCACTGTGCAAACTGCTCCTGTAAGCGAGCACTGTCCAAACTGCTCCTGCAGTCCTGCACTGACCAAACAGCTCCTGTAATCCAGCACTGTGCAAACTGCTCCTGCTGCCCAGCACTGTCCAAACTGCTCCACAACCCAGCACTGTCCAAACTGCTCAGAAACCAGCACTGTCCAAACTGCTCCTGCAGTCCAGCACTATCCAAACTTCTCCTGTAATCCAGAACTGCCAAAACTGCTACTGCATCCAGCACTGTCCAAACTGCTCCTGGAACCATGATTGTCCAAACACCTCCTGTATCCCAGCATTGACCAAACTGCTCCTGACATCGAGCACTGTCCAAACTGCTGCAGAACACAGGACTGCCGAAACTGCTCCTGTAATCCAGCTCTGTGCAAACTGCTCCTGAATTCGAGCACTGTCCAAACAGCTCCTGCAATCCAGTACTGTCCAAACTGCTCCAGAACCCAGCAATGTACAAACTGCTAAAGAACCCAGCACTGTTAAAACTGCTCAGAACCCAGCACTGTCCACACTGCTGCAGAACACAGCACTGTCCAAACTGCTCCAGAACACAGCACTGTCCAAACTGCTCCTGAAATCGAGCACTGTCCAAACTGCTCCTGCTGTCCAGCAATGTCCAAACAGCTCTTGCAAACCAGCACTGTCCAAACAGCTCCTGCAATCCAGCACTGTCCATACTGCTCCAGAAGCCAGCACCGTTCAAACTGCGCCTGCAATCCAGCTCTATCAAAACTGGTCCATCAACCCAGCACTGTCCAAACTGCTCCAGCACTCCTGCACATTCCAAATTGCTCCTGTAATCCAGCACTGTGCAAACTGCTCCAGAACCCAGCAATGTACAAACTGCTACAGAACTCAGCACTGTCAAAACTGCTCCTGCAATCCAGCACTGTCCAAACTGCTCCTGCAATCCAGCCCTGTCCAAACAGCTCCTGCAATACAGCACGGAACAAACTGCTCAGAACCCAGCACTGTCCAAACTGCTCAGAACCCAATGCTGTACAAACTGGTCCACAACCCAGCACTGTTAAAACTGCTCAGAACCCAGCAATGTCCAAACTGCTCCAGAACACAGCACTGTCCAAACTGCTCCTGTAATCCAGCACTGTTCAAACTGCTGCAGCAACTCACCACTGCCTAAACTGTTCCAGAACACAGCACTGTCCAAACTGCTCCAGAACACAGCACTGTCCAAACTGCTCCTGTAACCCAGCATTGTCCAAACTGCTCATGTAACCCAGCACTGTCAAAACTGCTCCTGCAGTCCACCACTGTCCAAATGGCTCCTGTAATACAGCACTGTCCAAACGGCTCCTACAATCCTGCCCTGTCGAAACCGCTCCAGAACGCAGGACTGTCCAAACTGCTCCTGTAATCCAGCACTGTGCAAACTGCTCCTGTAATCGAGCACTGTCCAAACTGCTCCTGCTTTCCAGCACTGTCCAAACGGCTCCTGTAATCCAGCACTGTCCAAACTGCTCCAGAACCCAACAATGTACAAACTGCTACAGAACCCAGCACTGTCAAAACATGCTCCTGCAATCCAGCACTATCAAAACTTCTCCTGCAATCCAGCACTGTCAAAACTGCTCCTGTAATCCAGCACTGTCCAAACCGCTCAGAAAATCCAGCACTATCCAAACTGCTCCGGCAATCCAGCACTGTCCAAATTGCTCCTGTAATCCAGCACTGTCCAAACTGCTCCTGCAATACAGCACTGTTCAAACTGCTCCTGCAATACAGCACTGTCCAAAGCGCTCAGAACCCAACGCTGTACAAACTGCTCCAGAACCCAGCACTGTCCAGACTGCTCAGAACCCAGCTCTGTCCAAACTGCTCCAGAACAGAGCACTGTCCAAACTGCTCCTGTAATCCGGCACTGTCCAAACTGCTCCTGCAATCCAGCACTGCCTAAACTGCTTCAGAACACAGCACTGTCCAAAATGCTCCAGAACACAGCACTGTCAAAACTGCTCCTGTAATCCAGCACTCTCCAAACTGTTCCTGCAATTCAGCACAGCCTAAACTGATCTAGAACAAAGCACTGACCAAACTGCTCCAGAACCATGCACTGTCCAGACAGCTCCTGCAATACAGCACTGTACAAACTGCTCAGAACCCAGCACTGTCCAAACTGCTCAGAACCCAACGCTGTACAAACTGCTCCACAACCCAGCACTGTTCAAACTGCTCAGAACCCAGCACTGTCCAAACTGCTCCAGAACACAGCACTGTCTAAACTGCTCCTGTAATCCAGCACTGTTCAAACTTCTCCTGCAATTCAGCACTGCCTAAACTGCTCCAGAACACAGCACTGTCCAAACTGCTCCAGAACACAGCACTGTCCAAACTGCTCCTGTAATCCAGCATTGTCCAAACATCTCCTGCAATACAGCACTCTACAAACTGCTCCAGAACCCAGCACTGTCCAAACAGCTCCTGCAATACAGCACTCTACAAACTGCTCAGAACCCAGCACTGTCCAAACTGCTCAGAACCCAACGCTGTACAAACTGCTCCACAACCCAGCACTGTTAAAACTGCACAGAACCCAGCAATGTCCAAACTGCTCCAGAACATAGCACTGTCCAAACTGCTCCTGTAATCCAGCACTGTTCAAACTGCTGCAGCAACTCAGCACTGCCTAAACTGCTCCAGAACACAGCACTGTCCAAACAGCTCCAGAACAAGGCACTGTCCAAACTGCTCCTGTAACCCAGCATTGTCCAAACTGCTCATGTAACCCAGCACTGTCAAAACTGCTCCTGCAGTCCACCACTGTCCAAACGGCTCCTGTAATACAGCACTGTGCAAACGGCTCTTACAAACCTGCCCTGTTGAAACCGCTCCAGAACGCAGGACTGTCCAAACTGCTCCTGTAATCCACCACTGTGAAATCTGCTCCTGTACTCGAGCACTGTCCAAACTGCTCCTGCTTTCCAGCACTGTCCAAACAGCTCCTGTAATCCAGCACTGTCCAAACTGCTCCAGAACCCAACAATGTACAAACTGCTACAGAACGCAGCACTGTCAAAACTGCTCCTGCAATCCAGCACTGTTAAAACTGCTCCTGTCATCCAGCACTGTCCTAACTGCTCCGGCAAACCTGCACTTTCCAAATTGCTCCTGTAATCCAGCACTGTGCAAATTGCTCCTGTAATCCAGCACTGTGCAAATTGCTCCTGTAATCCAGCACTGTCCAAATTGCTCCTGTAATCCAGCACTGTCCAAACTGCTCAGGCAATCCAGCACTATCCAAACTGCTCAGGCAATCCAGCACTGTCCAAATTGCTCCTGTAATCCAGCACTGTCCAAACTGCTCCTGCAATACAGCACTGTTCAAACTGCTCCTGCAATACAGCACTGTCCAAACTGCTCAGAACCCAATGCTGTACAAACTGCTCCAGAACCCAGCACTGTCCAGACTGCTCAGAACCCAGCACTGTCCAAACTGCTCCAGAACAGAGCACTGTCCAAACTGCTCCTGTAATCCGGCACTGTCCAAACTGCTCCTGCAATCCAGCACTGCCTAAACTGCTCCAGAACACAGCACTGTACAAAATGCTCCAGAGCCCAGCACTGTCAAAACTGCTCCTGCAATCCACACTGTGCAAACTGCTCCTGTAATCGAGCACTGTCCAAACAGCTCCTGCAGTCCAGCACGGTCCAAACAGCTCCTCCAATCCAGCACCGTACAAACGGCTACAGAACTCAGCACAGTCCAAACTGCTCAGAACCCAGCACTGTCTAAACTGCTCCAAAACCCAGCACTGTCAAAACTGCTCCTGCAATCCAGCACTGTCTAAATTGCTCTTGTAATCCAGCACTGTCCAAACTTCTCCTGCAATCTTACACTTTCCAAACTTCTCCAGAACGCAGCACTGTCCAAATTGCTCCGGTAAGCCAGCACTGTCCAAACAGCTCCTGCAGTCCAGCACTGTCCAAACTGCTCCGGAAATCCAGCACTGTCCCAATTGCTCCTGGACTCCAGCACTGTCCAAGCTGTTCCTGCAATACAGCACTGCTCAAACTGCTCCTGCAATACAGCACTGTTCAAACTGCTCCTGCAATACAGCACTGCTCGAACTGCTCCTGCAATACAGCACTGTTCAAACTGCTCCTGCAATACAGCACTCTTCAAACTGCTCCTGCAATACAGCACTGTACAAACTGCTCCATAACCCAGCACTGTCCAAACTGCTCAGAAACCAACACTGTACAAACTGCTCCAGAACCCAGCACTGTCCAAACTGCTCAGAACCCAGCACTGCCAAAACTGCTCCAGAACGCAGAACAGTCGAAACTGCTCCTCTAATCCAGCACTGTGCAAACTGCTCCTGTAATCGAGCACTGTCCAAACTGCTGCTGCTGTCTAGCACTGTCCAAACAGCTCCTGTAATCCAGCACCGTCCAAACTGCTCCAGAACCCAACAATGTACAAACTGCTACAAAACCAGCACTGTCAAAACTGCTGCTGCAATCCATCACTATCAAAACCTCTCCTGCAATCCAGCACTGTCAAAACCGGTCCTGTAATCCAGCACTGTCCAAACTGCTCCGGCAATCCTGCACTTTCCAAATTGCTCCTGTAATCCAGCAGTGTGCAAATTGCTCCTGTAATCCAGCACTGTGCAAATTGCTCCTGTAATCCAGCACTGTCCAAACCGCTCAGGCAATCCAGCACTATCCAAACTGCTCAGGCAATCCAGCACTGTCCAAACTGCGCCTGCAATCCAGCACCGTCCAAATTGCTCCTGTAACTCAGCACTGTCAAAACTGCTCCTACAATCCTGCACTGTCCAAACTGCTCCAAAACCCAGCACTGTACAAACTGCTACAGAACCCAGCACTGTCCAAACTGTTCAGAACCCAGCACTGTCCAAACAGCTCCTGCAGTCCAGCACTATCCAAACTTCTCCTGCAATCCAGCACTGCCGAAATTGCTCCTGCATCCAGCACTGTCCAAACTGCTCCTGGAACCCAGCATTGTCCAAACTGCTCCTGAAATCGAGCACTGTTCAATCTGCTGCAGAACGCAGGACTGCCGAAACTGCCCTTGTAATCCAGCATTGTGCAAACTGCTCCTGAATTCGAGCACTGTCCAAACTGCTCCTGCTGTCCAGCACTGTCCAAACAGCTCCTGCAATCCAGCACTGTCCAAACTGCTCCAGAACCCAGCACTGTTAAAACTGCTACAGAACCCAGCACTGTCAAAACTGCTCCTGCAATCCAGCACTATCAAAACTGCTCCTGTAATACAGCACTGTGCAAATTGCTCCTGTAATCCAGCACTGTCCAAACAGCTGCGGCAATCCACCACTGTCCAAATTGCTCCTGTAATCCAGCACTGTCCAAATTGCTCCTGCAATACAGCACTGTTCAAATTGCGCCTGTAATCCAGCACTGTCCAAATTGCTCCAGTAATTCAGCACTGTCCAATTTGCTCCTGTAATACCGCACTGTCCAAATTGCTCCTGCAATCCAGCACTGTCCAAACTGGCTCAGGCAATCCAGCAATGTTCAAATTGCTCCTGTAATCCAGCACTGTCCAAATTGCTCCTGTAATTCAGCACTGTCCAAGTTGCTCCTGTAATCCAGCACTGTCCAAACTGCTCCTGCAGTCCAGCACTGTCCAAACTGCTCACGCAATCCAGCACTGTCCAAATTACTCCTGTAATCCAGCACTGTCCAAACTGCTCCTGCAATACAGCACTGTGAAAACAGCTCCTGCAATACAGCACTGTACAAACCGCTCCAGAAACCAACACTGTCCAAACAGCTCCTGCAATACTGCACTCTACAAACTGCTCCAGAACCCAGCACTGTCCAAACTGCTCAGAACCCAACGCTGTACAAACTGCTCCAGAACCCAGCACTGTCCAAACTGCTCAGAAACCAGCACTGTCCAAACTGCTCCAGAACACAGAACTGTCCAAACTGCTCCAGAACACAGCACTGTCAAAACTGCTCCTGTAATCCAGCACTCTCCAAACTGTTCCTGCAATTCAGCACAGCCTAAACTGATCCAGAACACAGCACTGTCCAAACTACTCCTGCAACACAGCACTGTTAAAAAAGCTCCTGCAATACAGCACTGTACAAACCGCTCCAGAAACCAACACTGTCCAAACAGCTCCTGCAATACAGCACTCTACAAACTGCTCCAGAACCCAGCACTGTCCAAACTGCTCAGAACCCAACGCTGTACAAACTGCTCCAGAACCCAGCACTGTCCAAACTGCTCAGAAACCAGCACTGTCAAAACTGCTCCAGAACACAGCACTGTCCAAACTGCTCCAGAACACAGCACTGTCAAAACTGCTCCTGTAATCCAGCACTCACCAAACTGATCCTGCAATTCAGCACAGCCTAAACTGATCCAGAACACAGCACTGTCCAAACTGCTCCAGAACCAAGCACTGTCCAGACAGCTCCTGCAATACAGCACTGTACAAACTGCTCAGAACCCAGCACTGTACAAACTGCTCAGAACCCAACGCTGTACAAACTGCTCCACAACCCAGCACTGTTCAAACTGCTCAGAACCCAGCACTGTCCAAACTGCTCCAGAACACAGTACTCTCCAAACCGCTCCTGTAATCCAGCACTGTTAAACTGTTCCTGCAATTCAGCACTGCCGAAACTGCTCCAGAACACAGCACTGTACAAACTGCTCCAGAACACAGCACTGTCCAAACTGCTCCTGTAATCCAGCATTGTCCAAACATCTCCTGCAATACAGCTCTCTACAAACTGCTCCAGAACCCAGCACTGTCCAAACAGCTCCTGCAATACAGCACTCTACAAACTGCTCAGAACCCAGCACTGTCCATACTGCTCCAGAACACAGCACTGTCCAAACTGCTCCTGTAATCCAGGACTGTTCAAACTGCTGCAGCAACTCAGCACTGCCTGAACTGCTCCAGAACGCAGCACTCTCCAAACTGCTCCAGAACAGATCACTGTCCAAACTGCTCCTGTAATACAGCACTGCTCAAACAGCTCCTACAATCCTGCCATGTCGAAACCGCTCCAGAACGCAGGACTGTCCATACTGCTCCTGTAATCCAGCTGTGTGCAAACTGCTCCTGTAATCGAGCACTGGCGAAACTGCTCCTGCTGTCCAGCACTGTCCAAACAGCTCATGTAATCCAGCACTGCCCAAACTGCTCCAGAACCCAACAATGTACAAACTGCTACAGAACCCAGCACTGTCAAAACTGCTCCTGCAATCCAGCACTATCAAAACTTCTCCTGCAATCCAGCACTGTCAAAACTGCTCCTGTAATCCAGCACTGTCCAAACTGCTCCGGCATTCCTGCACTGTCCAAATTGCTCCTGTAATCCAGCACTGTGCAAATTGCTCCTGTAATCCAGCACTGTCCAAATTGCTCCTGTAATCCAGCACTGTCCAAACCGCTCAGGCAATCCAGCATTATCCAAACTGCTCAGGCAATCCAGCACTGTCCAAATTGCTCCTGTAATTCAGCGCTGTCCAAACTGCTCCTGCAATACAGCACTGTACAAACTGCTCAGAACCCAGCACTGTCCAAACTGCTCAGAACTCAACGCTGTACAAACTGCTCCAGAACCCAGCACTGTCCAGACTGCTCAGAACCCAGCACTGTCCAAACTGCTCCAGAACAGAGCACTGTCCAAACTGCTCCTGTAATCCGTCACTGTCCAAACTGCTCCTGCAATCCAGCACTGCCTAAACTGCTCCAGAACACAGCACTGTACAAACTTCTCCACAGCCCAGCACTGTTAAAACTGCTCCTGCAATCCAGCACTGTGCAAACTGCTCCTGTAATCGAGCACTGTCCAAACTGCTCCTTCAGTCCAGCACGGTCCAAACAGCTCCTGCAATCCAGCACTGTCCAAACTGCTCCAAAACCCAGCACTGTACAAACTGCTACAGAACTCAGCACAGTCCAAACTGCTCAGAACCCAGCACTGTCTAAACTGCTCCTGTAATCCAGCACTGTCCAAACTTCTCCGGCAATCCTACACTTTCCAAACTTCTCCAGAACGCATCACTGTCCAAATTGCTCCGGTAATACAGCACGGTCCAAACAGCCCCTGCAGTCCAGCACTGTCCAAACTGCTCCGGAAATCCAGCACTGTCCCAATTGCTCCTGCGCTGCAGCACTTTCCAAGCTGTTCCTGCAATACAGCACTGCTCAAACTGCTCCTGCAATACAGCACTGTTCAAACTGCTCCTGCAATACAGCACTGTTCAAACTGCTCCTGCAATACAGCACTGTACAAACTGCTCCAGAACCCAGCACTGTCCAAACTGCTCAGATCCCAACAATGTACAAACTGCTCCAAAACGCAGCGCTGCCCAAACTACTCAGAACCCAGCACTGTCAAAACTGCTCCAGAACCCAGCACTGTCTAAACTGCTCCTGTAATCCAGCACTGTCAAAACTGCTCCTGCAATCCAGCACTGTCCAAACTGCTCCTCAACCCAGCACTGACCAAACTGCTCCAGAACCCAGCATTGTCCAAGTTGCTCCTGAACCCAACACTGTCCAAACTGCTCCTGAAATCCAGCACTGTCCAAACTGTTCCGGAAATCCAGACGTGTCCATACTTCTCCTGCAATCCAGCACTGTCCAAACTGATCCAGACCCCAACACTGTCCAAACTGCTCCTGCAATCCAGCACTGTCCAAACTGCTCCTGCAATCCACCACTGTCCAAACTGCTCCAGAATCCAGCACTGTCCAAACTGCTCCAGAATACAGCACTGTCCAAACTTATCCTGCAATCCAGCACTGTCCAAATTGATCCTGCAATCCAGCACTGTCCAAATTGCGCATGCTGAGAACTGTCGCCAAAAAGAAAAAAAAAACAGCGTCCGCAGATTTTTGTTTTTATCACAGTCCAAACTGCTCCTGCAATTCAGCACTGTCCAAACAGCTACAGAATCCAGCACTGTCCAAACTGCTCCAGAATCCAGCACTGTCCAAACTGCTCCAGAATACAGCACTGTCCAAACTTATCCTGCAATCCAGCACTGTCCAAATTGATCCTGCAATCCAGCACTGTCCAAATTGCGCATGCTGAGAACTGTCGCCAAAAAGAAAAAAAAAACAGCATCCACAGATTTTTGTTTTTATCACAGTCCAAACTGCTCCTGCAATTCAGCACTGTCCAAACTGCTCCTGCAATCCAGCACTGTCCAAACAGCTACAGAATCCAGCACTGTCCAAACTGCACAGGCAATCCAGCACTGTCCAAACTGCTCCAGCAATCAAGCACTGCCCAAACTGCACCAGAATCCAGCACTGTCCAAACTGCTCCTACAATCCTGCACTGTCCAAACTGGTCCAGAACGCAGGACTGTCCAAACTGCTCGTGTAATCCAGCACTGTGCAAACTGCCCCTGTAATCTAGCACTGTCCAAACTGCTCCTGCTGCCCAGCACTGTCCAAACTGCTCCAGAACCCAGCACTGTACAAACTGCTACAGAACCCAGCACTGTCCAAACTGCTCAGAACCCAGCACTGTCCAAACTGCTCCTGCAGACCAGCACTATCCAAACTGCTCCTGCAATCCAGCACTGCCAAAACTGCTCCTGCATCCAGCACTGTCCAAACTGATCCTGGAACGCAGCATTGTCCAAACTGCTCCTGTAACCCAGCATTGTCCAAACTGCTCCTGACATCGAGCACTGTCCCAACTGCTGCAGAACGCAGGACTGCCAGAACTGCTCCTGTAATCCAGCACTGTGCAAACTGCTCCTGAATTCGAGCACTGTCCAAACAGCTCCAGCAATCCACCACTGTCCAAACTGCTCCAGAACACAGCAATTACAACCTGCTACAGAACCCAGCACTGTTAATACTGCTCAGAACCCAGCACTGTCCAAACTGCTCCAGAAAACAGCACTGTCCAAAATGTTCCAGAACCCAGCATTGTCCAAATTGCTCGTGTAATCCAGAACTGTGCAAACGGCTCCTGTAAGCGAGCACTGTCAAAACTGCTCCTGCTGTCCAGCACTGTCCAAACTGCTCCAGAACCCAGCACTGTACAAACTGCTCCTGCAGTCCAGCACTATCCAAACTGCTCCTGCAATCCAGCACTGCCAAAACTGCTCCTGCAGTCCAGCACTATCCAAACCGCTCCTGAAATCCAGCACTGTCCAAACTGTTCCGGCAATCCAGCACTGTCCATACTTCTCCTGCAATCCAGCACTGTCCAAACTGCTCCTGCAATCCACCACTGTCCAAACTGCTCCAGAATCCAGCACTGTCCAAACTGCTCCAGAATACAGCACTGTCCAAACTGATCCTGCAATCCAGCACTGTCCAAATTGATCCTTCAATCCAGCACTGTCCAAATTGCGGTTGCTGAGAACTGTCGCCAAAAAGAAAAAAATAACAGCATTGCGCAGATTTTTGTTTTTATCACTGTCCAAACTGATTCTGCAATCCAGCACTGTCCAAACTGCTCCTGCAATCCAGCACTGTCCAAACCGTTCCGGCAATCCACCACTGTCCAAACTGCTCCAGAATCCAGCACTGTCCAAACTGCTCCAGAATACAGCACTGTCCAAACTGATCCTGCAATCCAGCACTGTCCAAACTGCTCCTGCAATCCACCACTGTCCATACTGCTCCAGAATCCAGCACTGTCCATACTGCTCCAGAATACAGCACTGTCCAAACTGCTCCAGAATCCAGCACTGTCCAAACTGCTCCAGAATACAGCACTGTCCAAACTGATCCTGCAATCCAGTGCTGTCCAAATTGATCCTGCAATCCAGCAATGTCCAAATTGCGGATGCTGAGAACAGTCGCCAAAAAGAAAAAAAAAACAGCATCCGCAGATATTTGTTTTGATCACTGTCCAAACTGCTCCTGCAATCCAGCACTGTCCAAACTGCTCCTGCAATCCAGCACTGTCCAAACTGCTCCGGCAATCCACCACTGTCCATACTTCTCCTGCAATCCAGCACTGTCCAAACTGCTCCGGCAATCCAGCACTGTCCATACTTCTCCTGCAATCCAGCACTGTCCAAACTGATGCAGACCCCAACACTATCCAAACTGCTCCTGTAATCCAGCACTGTCCAAACTGCTCCTGCAATCCACCACTGACCAAACTGCTCCAGAACACAGCAATTACAACCTGCTACAGAATCCAGCACTGTTAATACTGCTCAGAACCCAGCACTGTCCAAACTGCTCCAGAAAACAGCACTGTCCAAAATGCTCCAGAACCCAGCATTGTCCAAATTGCTCATGTAATCCAGCACTATGCAAACGGCTCCTGTAAGCGAGCACTGTCAAAACTGCTCCTGCTGTCCAGCACTGTCCAAACTGCTCCAGAACCCAGCACTGTACAAACTGCTACAGCACCCAGCACTGTCCAAATTGCTCAGAACCCAGCACTGTCCAAACTGTTCCTGGAGTCCAGCACTATCCAAAATGCTCCTGCAATCCAGCACTGCCAAAACTGCTCCCGCATCCAGCACTGTCCAATCTGCTCCTGGAATGCAGCATTGTCCAAACTGCTCCTCTAACCCAGCATTGTCCAAACTGCTCCTGAACCCAACACTGTCCAAACCGCTCCTGAAATCCAGCACTGTCCAAACTGTTCCGGCAATCCAGCACTGTCCAAACTGCTCCAGAATACAGCACTGTCCAAACTGATCATGCAATCCAGCACTGTCCAAATTGATCCTGCAATCCAGCACTGTCCAAATTGCGGTTGCTGAGAACTGTCGCCAAAAAGAAAAAAATAACAGCATTGCGCAGATTTTTGTTTTTATCACTGTCCAAACTGATTCTGCAATCCAGCACTGTCCAAACTGCTCCTGCAATCCAGCACTGTCCAAACTGTTCCGGCAACCCACCACTGTCCAAACTGCTCCAGAATCCAGCACTGTCCAAACTGCTCCAGAATACAGCACTGTCCAAACTGCTCCAGAATCCAGCACAGTCCAAACTGATCCTGCAATCCAGCACTGTCCAAACTGTTCCAGCAATCCACCACTGTCCAAACTGCTCCAGAATCCAGCACTGTCCAAACTGCTCCAGAATACAGCACTGTCCAAACTGATCCTGCAATCCAGCACTGTCCAAATTGATCCTGCAATCCAGCAATGTCCAAATTGCGGATGCTGAGAACAGTCGCCAAAAAGAAAAAAAAAAACAGCACCCGCAAATATTTGTTTTTATCACTGTCCAAACTGCTCCTGCAATCCAGCACTGACCAAACTGCTCCTGCAATCCAGCACTGTCCATACTGCTCCAGAATACAGCACTGTCCAAACTGCTCTAGAATACAGCACTGTCCAAACTGATCCTGCAATCCAGCACTGTACAAATTGCGGTTGCTGAGAACTGTCGCCAAAAAGAATAAAAAAACAGCATCCGCAGATTTTTGTTTTTATCACTGTCCAAACTGCTCCTGCAATCCAGCACTGTCCAAACTGCTCCTGCAATCCAGCACTGTCCAAACTGCTCCGGCAATCCAGCACTGTCCATACTTCTCCTGCATTCCAGCACTGACCAAACTGCTGCAGACCCCAACACTGTCCAAACTGCTCCTGTAATCCAGCACTGTCCAAACTGCTCCTGCAATCCACCACTGTCCAAAATGCTCCAGAACACAGCAATTACAACCTGCTACAGAACCCAGCACTGTTAATACTGCTCAGAACCCAGCACTGTCCAAACTGCTCCAGAAAACAGCACTGTCCAAAATGCTCCAGAACCCAGCATTGTCCAAATTGCTCGTGTAATCCAGCACTGTGCAAACGGCTCCGGTAAGCGAGCACTGTCAAAACTTCTCCTGCTGTCCAGCACTGTCCAAACTGCTCCAGAACCCAGCACTGTACAAACTGCTACAGAACCCAGCACTGTCCAAACTGCTCAGAACCCAGCACTGTCCAAACTGCTCCTGCAGTCCAGCACTATCCAAACTGCTCCTGCAATCCAGCACTGCCAAAACTGCTCCTGCATCCAGCACTGTCCAATCTGATCCTGGAACGCAGCATTGTCCAAACTGCTCCTCTAACCCAGCATTGTCCAAATTGCTCCTGAACTCAACACTGTCCAAACCGCTCCTGAAATCCAGCACTGTCCAAACTGTTCCGGCAATCCAGCACTGTCCATACTTCTCCTGCAATCCAGCACTGTCCAAACTGCTCCTGCAATCCACCACTGTCCAAACTGCTCCAGAATCCAGCACTGTCCAAACTGCTCCAGAATACAGCACTGTCCAAACTGATCCTGCAATCCAGCACTGTCCAAATTGATCCTGCAATCCAGCACTGTCCAAATTGCGGTTGCTGAGAACTGTCGCCAAAAAGAAAAAAATAACAGCATTGCGCAGATTTTTGTTTTTATCACTGTCCAAACTGATCCTGCAATCCACCACTGTCCAAACTGCTCCTGCAATCCAGCACTGTCCAAACTGTTCCAGCAATCCAGCACTGTCCATACTTCTCCTGCAATCCAGCACTGTCCAAACTGATCCAGATCCCAACACTGTCCAAACTGCTCCTGTAATCCAGCACTGTCCAAACTGCTCCTGCAATCCAGCACTGTCCAAACTGCTCCAGAAGCCAGCACTGTCCAAACTGCTCCTGCAATCCAGCACTGTCCAAACTGCTCCTGCATTCCAGCACTGTCCAAACTGCACAGGCAATCCAGCACTGTCCAAACTGCTCCAGCAATCCAGCACTGTCCAAACTGCTCCAGCAATCCAGCACTGTCCAAGCTGCACCAGAATCCAGCACTGTCCAAATTGCTCCAGAACGCAGGACTGTCCAAACTGCTCGTGTAATCCAACACTGTGCAAACTGCTCCTGTAAGCGAGCACTGTCCAAACTGCTCCTGCAGTCCAGCACTGACCAAACTGCTCCTGTAATCCAGCAAAGTGCAAACTTCTCCTGTAATCTAGCACTGTCCAAACTGCTCCTGCTGCCCAGCACTGTCCAAACTGCTCCAGAACCCAACACTGTACAAACTGCTACAGAACCCAGCACTGTCCAAACTGCTCAGAACCCAGTACTATCTAAACTGCTCCTGCAGTCCAGCACTATCCAAACTGCTCCTGCAATCCAGCACTGCCTAAACTGCTCCTGCATCCAGCACTGTCCAAACTGCTCCTGGAACCCAGCATTGTCCAAACTGCTCCTGTAACCCAGCATTGTCCAAACTGCTCCTGACATCGAGCACTGTCCAAACTGCTGCAGAACGCAGGACTGCCGAAACTGCTCCTGTAATCCAGCACTGTGCAAACTGCTCCTGAATTCGAACACTGTCCAAACAGCTCCTGCAATCCAGCACTGTCCAAACTGCTCCAAAACCCAGCACTGTACAAACTGCTACAGAACTCAGCACAGTCCAAACTGCTCAGAACCCAGCACTGTCCAAACTGCTCCAAAACCCAGCACTGTCAAAACTGCTCCTCCAATCCAGCACTGTCTAAACTGCCCCTGTAATCCAGCACTGTCCAAACTTCTCCGGCAATCCTACACTTTCCAAACTTCTCCAGAACGCAGCACTGTCCAAATTGCTCCGGTAAGCCAGCACTGTCCAAACAGCCCCTGCAGTCCAGCACTGTCCAAACTGCTCCGGAAATCAAGCACTGTCCCAATTGCTCCAGGACTCCAGCACTGTCCAAGCTATTCCTGCAATATAGCACTGTTCAAACTGCTCCTGCAATACAGCACTGTTCAAACTGCTCCTGCAATACAGCACTGTTCAAACTGCTCCTGCAATACAGCACTGTTCAAACTGCTCCTGCAATACAGCACTGTACAAACTGCTCAGAACCCAACACTGTACAAACTGCTCCTGTAATCCAGCACTGTCCAAACTGCTCCTGCAATCCAGCACTGTCCAAACTGCTCCTCAACCCAACACTGACCAAACTGCTCCAGAGCCCAGCATTGTCCAAATTGCTCCTGAACCCAACACTGTCCAGACCGCTACTGAAATCCAGCACTGTCCAAACTTCTCCGGCAATCCTACACTTTACAAACTTCTCCAGAACGCAGCACTGTCCAAATTGCTCCGGTAAGCCAGCACTGTCCAAACAGCCCCTGCAGTCCAGCACTGTCCAAACTGCTCTGGAAATCCAGCACTGTCCCAATTGATCCAGGACTCCAGCACTGTCCAAGCTGTTCCTGCAATATAGCACTGCTCAAACTGCTCCTGCAATACAGCACTGTACAAACTGCTCCTGCAATACCGCACTGTTCAAACTGCTCCTGCAATACAGCACTGTACAAACAGCTTCAGAACACAGCACTGTCCAAACTGCTCAGAACCCAGCACTGTCAAAACTGCTCCAGAACCCAACACTGTCCAAACTGCTCCTGCAATCCAGCACTGTCCAAACTGCTTCTGCAATCCAGCACTGTCCAAACTGCTCCAGAAGCCAGCACTGTCCAAACTGCTCCTGCAATCCAGCACTGTCCAAACTGCTCCTGCATTCCAGCACTGTCCAAACTGTTCCGGCAATCCAGCACTGTCCATACTTCTACTGCAATCCACCACTGTCCATACTGCTCCAGAATCCAGCACTGTCCATACTGCTCCAGAATCCAGCACTGTCCAAACTGCTCTAGAATACAGCACTGTCCAAACTGATCCTGCAATCCAGCACTGTCTAAATTGCGGTTGCTGAGAACTGTCGCCAAAAAGAATAAAAAAACAGCATCCGCAGATTTTTGTTTTTATCACTGTCCAAACTGCTCCTGCAATCCAGCACTGTCCAAACTGATGCAGACCCCAACACTGTCCAAACTGCTCCTGTAATCCAGCACTGTCCAAACTGCTCCAGAACACAGCAATTACAACCTGCTACAGAATCCAGCACTGTTAATACTGCTCAGAACCCAGCACTGTCCAAACTGCTCCAGAAAACAGCACTGTCCAAAATGCTCCAGAACCCAGCATTGTCCAAATTGCTCATGTAATCCAGCAACGCGCAAACGGCTCCTGTAAGCGAGCACTGTCAAAACTGCTCCTGATGTCCAGCACTGTCCAAACTGCTCCAGAACCCAGCACTGTACAAACTGCTACAGAACCCAGCACTGTCCAAATTGCTCAGAACCCAGCACTGTCCAAACTGCTCAGAACCCAGCACTGTCCAAACTGCTCCTGCAGTCCAGCACTATCCAAACTGCTCCTGCAATCCAGCACTGCCAAAACTGCTCCTGCATCCAGCACTGTCCAATCTGCTCCTGGAACGCAGCATTGTCCAAACTGCTCCTCTAACCCAGCATTGTCCAAATTGCTCCTGAACCCAACACTGTCCAAACCGCTCCTGAAATCCAGCACTGTCCAAACTGTTCCAGCAATCCAGCACTGTCCATACTTCTCCTGCAATCCAGCACTGTCCAAACTGCTCCTGCAATCCACCACTGTCCAAACTGCTCCAGAATCCAGCACTGTCCAAACTGCTCCAGAATACAGCACTGTCCAAACTGATCATGCAATCCAGCACTGTCCAAATTGATCCTGCAATCCAGCACTGTCCAAATTGCGGTTGCTGAGAACTGTCGCCAAAAAGAAAAAAATAACAGCATTGCGCAGATTTTTGTTTTTATCACTGTCAAAACTGATTCTGCAATCCAGCACTGTCCAAACTGCTCCTGCAATCCAGCACTGTCCAAACTGTTCCGGCAATCCACCACTGTCAAAACTGCTCCAGAATCCAGCACTGTCCAAACTGCTCCAGAATACAGCACTGTCCAAACTGCTCCAGAATCCAGCACTGTCCAAACTGCTCCAGAATACAGCACTGTCCAAACTGATCCTGCAATCCAGCGCTGTCCAAATTGATCCTGCAATCCAGCAATGTCCAAATTTAAGATGCTGAGAACAGTCGCCAAAAAGAAAAAAAAAACAGCATCCGCAGATATTTGTTTTTATCACTGTCCAAACTGCACCAGAAGCCAGCACTGTCCAAACTGCTCCTGCAATACAGCACTGTACAAACTGCTCCTGCTATACAGCACTGTTCAAACTGCTCCTGCAATACAGCACTGTACAAACACCTTCAGAACCCAGCACTGTCCAAACTGCTCAGAACCCAGCACTGTCAAAACTGCTCCAGAACCCAGCACTGTCCAAACTGCTCCTGCAATCCAACACTGTCCAAACTGATCCTGCAATCCAGCACTGTCCAAATTGCGGTTGCTGAGAACTGTCGCCAAAAAGAAAAAAAAAAACAGCATCCGCAGATTTTTGTTTTTATCACTGTCCAAACTGCTCCTGCAATCCACCACTGTCCAAACTGCTCCTGCAATCCAGCACTGTCCAAACTGTTCCAGCAATCCAGCACTGTCCATACTTCTCCTGCAATCCAGCACTGTCCAAACTGATCCAGATCCCAACACTGTCCAAACTGCTCCTGTAATCCAGCACTGTCCAAACTGCTCCTGCAATCCAGCACTGTCCAAACTGCTCCAGAAGCCAGCACTGTCCAAACTGCTCCTGCAATCCAGCACTGTCCAAACTGCTCCTGCATTCCAGCACTGTCCAAACTGCACAGGCAATCCAGCACTGTCCAAACTGCTCCAGCAATCCAGCACTGTCCAAACTGCTCCAGCAATCCAGCACTGTCCAAGCTGCACCAGAATCCAGCACTGTCCAAATTGCTCCAGAACGCAGGACTGTCCAAACTGCTCGTGTAATCCAACACTGTGCAAACTGCTCCTGTAAGCGAGCACTGTCCAAACTGCTCCTGCAGTCCAGCACTGACCAAACTGCTCCTGTAATCCAGCAAAGTGCAAACTTCTCCTGTAATCTAGCACTGTCCAAACTGCTCCTGCTGCCCAGCACTGTCCAAACTGCTCCAGAACCCAACACTGTACAAACTGCTACAGAACCCAGCACTGTCCAAACTGCTCAGAACCCAGTACTATCTAAACTGCTCCTGCAGTCCAGCACTATCCAAACTGCTCCTGCAATCCAGCACTGCCTAAACTGCTCCTGCATCCAGCACTGTCCAAACTGCTCCTGGAACCCAGCATTGTCCAAACTGCTCCTGTAACCCAGCATTGTCCAAACTGCTCCTGACATCGAGCACTGTCCAAACTGCTGCAGAACGCAGGACTGCCGAAACTGCTCCTGTAATCCAGCACTGTGCAAACTGCTCCTGAATTCGAACACTGTCCAAACAGCTCCTGCAATCCAGCACTGTCCAAACTGCTCCAAAACCCAGCACTGTACAAACTGCTACAGAACTCAGCACAGTCCAAACTGCTCAGAACCCAGCACTGTCCAAACTGCTCCAAAACCCAGCACTGTCAAAACTGCTCCTCCAATCCAGCACTGTCTAAACTGCCCCTGTAATCCAGCACTGTCCAAACTTCTCCGGCAATCCTACACTTTCCAAACTTCTCCAGAACGCAGCACTGTCCAAATTGCTCCGGTAAGCCAGCACTGTCCAAACAGCCCCTGCAGTCCAGCACTGTCCAAACTGCTCCGGAAATCAAGCACTGTCCCAATTGCTCCAGGACTCCAGCACTGTCCAAGCTATTCCTGCAATATAGCACTGTTCAAACTGCTCCTGCAATACAGCACTGTTCAAACTGCTCCTGCAATACAGCACTGTTCAAACTGCTCCTGCAATACAGCACTGTTCAAACTGCTCCTGCAATACAGCACTGTACAAACTGCTCAGAACCCAACACTGTACAAACTGCTCCTGTAATCCAGCACTGTCCAAACTGCTCCTGCAATCCAGCACTGTCCAAACTGCTCCTCAACCCAACACTGACCAAACTGCTCCAGAGCCCAGCATTGTCCAAATTGCTCCTGAACCCAACACTGTCCAGACCGCTACTGAAATCCAGCACTGTCCAAACTTCTCCGGCAATCCTACACTTTACAAACTTCTCCAGAACGCAGCACTGTCCAAATTGCTCCGGTAAGCCAGCACTGTCCAAACAGCCCCTGCAGTCCAGCACTGTCCAAACTGCTCTGGAAATCCAGCACTGTCCCAATTGATCCAGGACTCCAGCACTGTCCAAGCTGTTCCTGCAATATAGCACTGCTCAAACTGCTCCTGCAATACAGCACTGTACAAACTGCTCCTGCAATACCGCACTGTTCAAACTGCTCCTGCAATACAGCACTGTACAAACAGCTTCAGAACACAGCACTGTCCAAACTGCTCAGAACCCAGCACTGTCAAAACTGCTCCAGAACCCAACACTGTCCAAACTGCTCCTGCAATCCAGCACTGTCCAAACTGCTTCTGCAATCCAGCACTGTCCAAACTGCTCCAGAAGCCAGCACTGTCCAAACTGCTCCTGCAATCCAGCACTGTCCAAACTGCTCCTGCATTCCAGCACTGTCCAAACTGTTCCGGCAATCCAGCACTGTCCATACTTCTACTGCAATCCACCACTGTCCATACTGCTCCAGAATCCAGCACTGTCCATACTGCTCCAGAATCCAGCACTGTCCAAACTGCTCTAGAATACAGCACTGTCCAAACTGATCCTGCAATCCAGCACTGTCTAAATTGCGGTTGCTGAGAACTGTCGCCAAAAAGAATAAAAAAACAGCATCCGCAGATTTTTGTTTTTATCACTGTCCAAACTGCTCCTGCAATCCAGCACTGTCCAAACTGATGCAGACCCCAACACTGTCCAAACTGCTCCTGTAATCCAGCACTGTCCAAACTGCTCCAGAACACAGCAATTACAACCTGCTACAGAATCCAGCACTGTTAATACTGCTCAGAACCCAGCACTGTCCAAACTGCTCCAGAAAACAGCACTGTCCAAAATGCTCCAGAACCCAGCATTGTCCAAATTGCTCATGTAATCCAGCAACGCGCAAACGGCTCCTGTAAGCGAGCACTGTCAAAACTGCTCCTGATGTCCAGCACTGTCCAAACTGCTCCAGAACCCAGCACTGTACAAACTGCTACAGAACCCAGCACTGTCCAAATTGCTCAGAACCCAGCACTGTCCAAACTGCTCAGAACCCAGCACTGTCCAAACTGCTCCTGCAGTCCAGCACTATCCAAACTGCTCCTGCAATCCAGCACTGCCAAAACTGCTCCTGCATCCAGCACTGTCCAATCTGCTCCTGGAACGCAGCATTGTCCAAACTGCTCCTCTAACCCAGCATTGTCCAAATTGCTCCTGAACCCAACACTGTCCAAACCGCTCCTGAAATCCAGCACTGTCCAAACTGTTCCAGCAATCCAGCACTGTCCATACTTCTCCTGCAATCCAGCACTGTCCAAACTGCTCCTGCAATCCACCACTGTCCAAACTGCTCCAGAATCCAGCACTGTCCAAACTGCTCCAGAATACAGCACTGTCCAAACTGATCATGCAATCCAGCACTGTCCAAATTGATCCTGCAATCCAGCACTGTCCAAATTGCGGTTGCTGAGAACTGTCGCCAAAAAGAAAAAAATAACAGCATTGCGCAGATTTTTGTTTTTATCACTGTCAAAACTGATTCTGCAATCCAGCACTGTCCAAACTGCTCCTGCAATCCAGCACTGTCCAAACTGTTCCGGCAATCCACCACTGTCAAAACTGCTCCAGAATCCAGCACTGTCCAAACTGCTCCAGAATACAGCACTGTCCAAACTGCTCCAGAATCCAGCACTGTCCAAACTGCTCCAGAATACAGCACTGTCCAAACTGATCCTGCAATCCAGCGCTGTCCAAATTGATCCTGCAATCCAGCAATGTCCAAATTTAAGATGCTGAGAACAGTCGCCAAAAAGAAAAAAAAAACAGCATCCGCAGATATTTGTTTTTATCACTGTCCAAACTGCACCAGAAGCCAGCACTGTCCAAACTGCTCCTGCAATACAGCACTGTACAAACTGCTCCTGCTATACAGCACTGTTCAAACTGCTCCTGCAATACAGCACTGTACAAACACCTTCAGAACCCAGCACTGTCCAAACTGCTCAGAACCCAGCACTGTCAAAACTGCTCCAGAACCCAGCACTGTCCAAACTGCTCCTGCAATCCAACACTGTCCAAACTGATCCTGCAATCCAGCACTGTCCAAATTGCGGTTGCTGAGAACTGTCGCCAAAAAGAAAAAAAAAAACAGCATCCGCAGATTTTTGTTTTTATCACTGTCCAAACTGCTCCTGCAATCCACCACTGTCCAAACTGCTCCTGCAATCCAGCACTGTCCAAACTGTTCCAGCAATCCAGCACTGTCCATACTTCTCCTGCAATCCAGCACTGTCCAAACTGATCCAGATCCCAACACTGTCCAAACTGCTCCTGTAATCCAGCACTGTCCAAACTGCTCCTGCAATCCAGCACTGTCCAAACTGCTCCAGAAGCCAGCACTGTCCAAACTGCTCCTGCAATCCAGCACTGTCCAAACTGCTCCTGCATTCCAGCACTGTCCAAACTGCACAGGCAATCCAGCACTGTCCAAACTGCTCCAGCAATCCAGCACTGTCCAAACTGCTCCAGCAATCCAGCACTGTCCAAGCTGCACCAGAATCCAGCACTGTCCAAATTGCTCCAGAACGCAGGACTGTCCAAACTGCTCGTGTAATCCAACACTGTGCAAACTGCTCCTGTAAGCGAGCACTGTCCAAACTGCTCCTGCAGTCCAGCACTGACCAAACTGCTCCTGTAATCCAGCAAAGTGCAAACTTCTCCTGTAATCTAGCACTGTCCAAACTGCTCCTGCTGCCCAGCACTGTCCAAACTGCTCCAGAACCCAACACTGTACAAACTGCTACAGAACCCAGCACTGTCCAAACTGCTCAGAACCCAGTACTATCTAAACTGCTCCTGCAGTCCAGCACTATCCAAACTGCTCCTGCAATCCAGCACTGCCTAAACTGCTCCTGCATCCAGCACTGTCCAAACTGCTCCTGGAACCCAGCATTGTCCAAACTGCTCCTGTAACCCAGCATTGTCCAAACTGCTCCTGACATCGAGCACTGTCCAAACTGCTGCAGAACGCAGGACTGCCGAAACTGCTCCTGTAATCCAGCACTGTGCAAACTGCTCCTGAATTCGAACACTGTCCAAACAGCTCCTGCAATCCAGCACTGTCCAAACTGCTCCAAAACCCAGCACTGTACAAACTGCTACAGAACTCAGCACAGTCCAAACTGCTCAGAACCCAGCACTGTCCAAACTGCTCCAAAACCCAGCACTGTCAAAACTGCTCCTCCAATCCAGCACTGTCTAAACTGCCCCTGTAATCCAGCACTGTCCAAACTTCTCCGGCAATCCTACACTTTCCAAACTTCTCCAGAACGCAGCACTGTCCAAATTGCTCCGGTAAGCCAGCACTGTCCAAACAGCCCCTGCAGTCCAGCACTGTCCAAACTGCTCCGGAAATCAAGCACTGTCCCAATTGCTCCAGGACTCCAGCACTGTCCAAGCTATTCCTGCAATATAGCACTGTTCAAACTGCTCCTGCAATACAGCACTGTTCAAACTGCTCCTGCAATACAGCACTGTTCAAACTGCTCCTGCAATACAGCACTGTTCAAACTGCTCCTGCAATACAGCACTGTACAAACTGCTCAGAACCCAACACTGTACAAACTGCTACAGAACCCAGCACTGTCCAAACTGCTCAGAACCCAGTACTATCTAAACTGCTCCTGCAGTCCAGCACTATCCAAACTGCTCCTGCAATCCAGCACTGCCTAAACTGCTCCTGCATCCAGCACTGTCCAAACTGCTCCTGGAACCCAGCATTGTCCAAACTGCTCCTGTAACCCAGCATTGTCCAAACTGCTCCTGACATCGAGCACTGTCCAAACTGCTGCAGAACGCAGGACTGCCGAAACTGCTCCTGTAATCCAGCACTGTGCAAACTGCTCCTGAATTCGAACACTGTCCAAACAGCTCCTGCAATCCAGCACTGTCCAAACTGCTCCAAAACCCAGCACTGTACAAACTGCTACAGAACTCAGCACAGTCCAAACTGCTCAGAACCCAGCACTGTCCAAACTGCTCCAAAACCCAGCACTGTCAAAACTGCTCCTCCAATCCAGCACTGTCTAAACTGCCCCTGTAATCCAGCACTGTCCAAACTTCTCCGGCAATCCTACACTTTCCAAACTTCTCCAGAACGCAGCACTGTCCAAATTGCTCCGGTAAGCCAGCACTGTCCAAACAGCCCCTGCAGTCCAGCACTGTCCAAACTGCTCCGGAAATCAAGCACTGTCCCAATTGCTCCAGGACTCCAGCACTGTCCAAGCTATTCCTGCAATATAGCACTGTTCAAACTGCTCCTGCAATACAGCACTGTTCAAACTGCTCCTGCAATACAGCACTGTTCAAACTGCTCCTGCAATACAGCACTGTTCAAACTGCTCCTGCAATACAGCACTGTACAAACTGCTCAGAACCCAACACTGTACAAACTGCTCAGAACCCAGCACTGTCCAAACTGCTCCTGTAATCCAGCACTGTCCAAACTGCTCCTCAACCCAACACTGACCAAACTGCTCCAGAGCCCAGCATTGTCCAAATTGCTCCTGAACCCAACACTGTCCAGACCGCTACTGAAATCCAGCACTGTCCAAACTTCTCCGGCAATCCTACACTTTACAAACTTCTCCAGAACGCAGCACTGTCCAAATTGCTCCGGTAAGCCAGCACTGTCCAAACAGCCCCTGCAGTCCAACATTGTCCAAACTGCTCTGGAAATCCAGCACTGTCCCAATTGCTCCAGGACTCCAGCACTGTCCAAGCTGTTCCTGCAATATAGCACTGCTCAAACTGCTCCTGCAATACAGCACTGTACAAACTGCTCCTGCAATACAGCACTGTACAAACAGCTTCAGAACCCAGCACTGTCCAAACTGCTCAGAACCCAGCACTGTCAAAACTGCTCCAGAACCCAGCACTGTCCAAACTGCTCCTGCAATCCAGCACTGTCCAAACTGATGCTGCAATCCAGCACTGTCCAAATTGCGGTTGCTGAGAACTGTTGCCAAAAAGAAAAAAAAAACAGCATCCGCAGATTTTTGTTTTTATCACTGTCCAAACTGCTCCTGCAATCCAGCACTGTCCAAACTGTTCCAGCAATCCAGCACTGTCCATACTTCTCCTGCAATCCAGCACTGTCCAAACTGATCCAGATCCCAACACTGTCCAAACTGCTCCTGTAATCCAGCACTGTCCAAACTGCTCCTGCAATCCACCACTGTCCAAACTGCTCCAGAATCCAGCACTGTCCAAACTGCTCCAGAATACAGCACTGTCCAAACTGATCCTGCAATCCAGCACTGTCCAAATTGATCCTGCAATCCAGCAATGTCCAAATTGCGGATGCTGAGAACAGTCGCCAAAAAGAAAAAAAAAACAGCATCCGCAGATATTTGTTTTTATCACTGTCCAAACTGCTCCTGCAATCCAGCACTGTCCAAACTGCTTCTGCAATCCAGCACTGTCCAAACTGCTCCAGAAGCCAGCACTGTCCAAACTGCTCCTGCAATCCAGCACTGTCCAAACTGCTCCTGCATTCCAGCACTGTCCAAACTGCTCCAGCAATCCAGCACTGTCCAAGCTGCACCAGAATCCAGCACTGTCCAAATTGCTCCAGAACGCAGGACTGTCCAAACTGCTCGTGTAATCCAACACTGTGCAAACTGCTCCTGTAAGCGAGCACTGTCCAAACTGCTCCTGCAGTCCAGCACTGACCAAACTGCTCCTGTAATCCAGCCAAGTGTAAACTTCTCCTGTAATCTAGCACTGTCCAAACTGCTCCTGCTGCCCAGCACTGTCCAAACTGCTCCAGAACCCAGCACTGTACAAACTGCTACAGAACCCAGCACTGTCCAAACTGCTCAGAACCCAGTACTATCCAAACTGCTCCTGCCGTCCAGCACTATCCAAACTGCTCCTGCAATCCAGCACTGCCTAAACTGCTCCTGCATCCAGCACTGTCCAAACTGCTCCTGGAACCCAGCATTGTCCAAACTGCTCCTGTAACCCAGCATTGTCCAAACTGCTCCTGACATCGAGCACTGTCCAAACTGCTGCAGAACGCAGGACTGCCGAAACTGCTCCTGTAATCCAGCACTGTGCAAACTGCTCCTGAATTCGAGCACTGTCCAAACAGCTCCTGCAATCCAGCACTGTCCAAACTGCTCCAAAACCCAGCACTGTACAAACTGCTACAGAACTCAGCACAGTCCAAACTGCTCAGAACCCAGCACTGTCCAAACTGCTCCAAAACCCAGCACTGTCAAAACTGCTCCTCCAATCCAGCACTGTCTAAACTGCTCCTGTAATCCAGCACTGTCCAAACTTCTCCGGCAATCCTACACTTTACAAACTTCTCCAGAACGCAGCACTGTCCAAATTGCTCTGGTAAGCCAGCACTGTCCAAACAGCCCCTGCAGTCCAGCACTGTCCAAACTGCTCCGGAAATGCAGCACTGTCCCAATTGCTCCTGGACTCCAGCACTGTCCAAGCTGTTCCTGCAATACAGCACTGCTCAAACTGCTCCTGCAATACAGCACTGCTCAAACTGCTCCTGCAATACAGCACTGTTCAAACTGCTCCTGCAATACAGCACTGTTCAAACTGCTCCTGTAATACAGCACTGTTCAAACTGCTCCCGCAATACAGCACTGTTCAAACTGCTCCTGCAATACTGCACTGTACAAACTGTTCCAGAACCCAGCACTGTCGAAACTGCTCAGAACCCAACACTGTACAAACTGCTCAGAACCCAGCACTGTCAAAACTGCTCCAGAACCCAGCACTGTCGAACCTGCTCCTGTAATCCAGCACTGTCAAAACTGCTCCTGCAATCCAGCACTGTCCAAACTGCTCCTCAACCCAGCACTGTCCAAACTGCTCCAGAACCCAGCATTGTCAAAATTGCTCCTGAACCCAACACTGTCCAAACTGCTCCTGAATTCCAGCACTGTCCAAACAGTTCCGGCAATCCAGCACTGTCCATACTTCTCCTGAAATCCAGCACTGTCCAAACTGATCCAGACCCCAACACTGTCCAAACTGCTCCCGCAAGCCAGCACTGTCAAAACTGCTCCTGCAATCCACCACTGACCAAACCGCTCCAGAATCCAGCACTGTCCAAACTGCTCCAGAATACAGCACTGTCCAAACTGATCCTGCAGTCCAGCACTGTCCAAATTGATCCTGCAATCCAGCACTGTCCAAATTGCGGATGCTGAGAACTGTCGCCAAAAAGAAAAAAAAAACAGCATCCGCAGATATTTGTTTTTATCACTGTCCAAACTGCTCCTGCAATCCAGCACTGTCCAAACTGCTCCAGCAGTCCAGCACTGTCCAAAGTGCTCCTGCAATCCAGCACTGTCCAAACTGCTCCAGAACGCAGGACTGTCCAAACTGCTCGTGTAATCCAGCACTGTGCAAACTGCTCCTGCAATCGAGCCCTGTCCAAACTGCTCCTACATTCCAGCACTGTCCAAACAGCTCCTGCAATACAGCACTTTACAAACTGCTCAGAACCCAGCACTGTACAAACTGCTACAGAACTCAGCACAGTCCAAACTGCTCAGAACCCAGCACTGTCCAAACTGCTCCAAAGCCCAGCATTGTCAAAACTGCTCCTGTAATCCAGCACTGTCCAAACTTCTCCGGCAATCTTACACTTTCCAAACTTCTCCAGAACGCAGCACTGTCCAAATTGATCCGGTAAGCCAGCACTGTCCAAACAGCCCCTGCAGTCCAGCACTGTCCAAACTGCTCCGGAAATCAAGCACTGTCCCAATTGCTCCTGGACTCCAGCACTGTCCAAGCTGTTCCTGCAATATAGCACTGTTCAAACAGCTCCTGCAATACAGCACTGTACAAACTGCTCCTGCAATACAGCACTGTTCAAACTGCTCCTGCAATACAGCACTGTTCAAACTGCTCCTGCAATACAGCACTGTACAAACTGCTCAGAACCCAACACTGTACAAACTGCTCAGAACCCAGCACTGTGCAAACTGCTCCAGAACCCAGCACTGTCCAAACTGCTCCTGTAATCCAGCACTGTCAAAACTGCTCCTGCAATCCAGCACTGTCCAAACTGCTCCTCAACCCAACACTGACCAAACTGTTCCAGAACCCAGCATTGTCCAAATTGCTCCTGAACCCAACACTGTCCAGACTGCTACTGAAATCCAGCACTGTCCAAACTGTTCCAGCAATCCAGCACTGTCCATACTTCTCCTGCAATCCAGCACTGTCCAAACTGATCCAGACCCCAACACTGTCCAAACTGCTCCTGCAATCCAGCACTGTCCAAACTGCTCCTGCAATCCACCACTGTCCAAACTGCTCCAGAATCCAGCACTGTCCAACCTGCTCCAGAATACAGCACTGTCCAAACTGATCCTGCAATCCAGCACTGTCCAAATTGATCCTGCAATCCAGCACTATCCAAATTGCGGTTGCTGAGAACTGTCGCCAAAAAAAAAATAACAGCATGGCGCAGATTTTTGTTTTTATCACGTTCCTAACTGCTTCTGCAATCCAGCACTGTCCAAACTGATCCTGCAATCCAGCACTGTCCAAACTGTTCCGGCAATCCACCACTGTCCAAACTGCTCCAGAATCCAGCACTGTCCAAACTGCTCCAGAATACAGCACTGTCCAAACTGCTCTTGAAATCCACCACTGTCCAAACTGCTCCAGAATCCAGCACTGTCCAAATTGATCCTGCAATCCAGCACTGTCCAAATTGCGGATGCTGAGAACTGTCGCCAAACAGAAAAATAAAACAGCATCCGCAGATATTTGTTTTTATCACTGTCCAAACTGCTCCTGCAATCCAGCACTGTCCAAACTGCTCCTGCAATCCAGCACTGTCCAAACTGCTCCTGCAATCCAGCACTGTCCAAAGTGCTCCTGCAATCCAGCACTGTCCAAATTGCTCCAGAACACAGGACTGTCCAAACTGCTCGTGTAATCCAACACTGTGCAAACTGCTCCTGTAAGCGAGCACAGTCCAAACTGCTCCTTCAGTCCAGCACTGACCAAACTGCTCCTGTAATCCAGCACTGTGCAAACTGCCCGTGTAATCTAGCACTGTCCAAACTGCTCCTGCTGTCCAGCACTGTCCAAACTGCTCCAGAACCCAGCACTGTACAAACTGCCTCAGAACCCAGCACTGTCCAAACTGCTCAGAACCCAGCACTGTCCAAACTGCTCCTTGAACGCAGCATTGTCCAAACTGCTCCTGACATCGAGCATTGTCCAAACTGCTGCAGAATGCAGGACTGCCGAAACTGCTCCTGTAATCCAGCACTGTGCAAACTGCTCCTGAATTCGAGCACTGTCCAAACAGCTCCTGCAATCCAGTACAGTCCAAACTGCTCCAGAACACAGCAATTACAAACTGCTACAGAACCCAGCACTGTTAATACTGCTCAGAACCCAGCACTGTCCAAACTGCTCCAGAAAACAGCACTGTCCAAAATGCTCCTGAACACAGCACTGTCCAAACTGCTCCTGCTGTCCAGCAAAATCCAAACAGCTCCTGCAATCCAGCACTGTCCAAACAGGTCCTGCAATCCAGCACTCTCCAAACTGCTCCAGAACCCAGCACCGTCCAAACTGCGCCTGCAATCCAGCACTATCAAAACTGCTCCAGCACTCCTGCACTTTCTAAATTGCTCCTGTAATCCAGCACTGTGCAAACTGCTCCAGAACCCAGCAATGTACAAACTGTTACAGAACTCAGCACTGTCAAAACTGCTCCTGCAATACAGCACTGTACAAACTGCTCAGAACCCAGCACTGTACAAACTGCTACAGAACTCAGCACAGTCCAAACTGCTCAGAACCCAGCACTGTGCAAACTGCTCCAAAGCCCAGCACTGTCAAAACTGCTCCTGTAATCCAGCACTGTCCAAACTTCTCCGGCAATCTTACACTTTCCAAACTTCTCCAGAACGCAGCACTGTCCAAATTGCTCCGGTAAGCCAGCACTGTCCAAACAGCCCCTGCAGTCCAGCACTGTCCAAACTGCTCCGGAAATCAAGCACGGTCCCAATTGCTCCTGGACTCCAGCACTGTCAAAGCTGTTCCTGCAATATATCACTGCTCAAACTGCTCCTGCAATACAGCACTGTTCAAACTGCTCCTGCAATACAGCACTGTTCAAACTGCTCCTGCAATACAGCACTGTACAAACAGCTTCAGAACCCAGCACTGTCCAAACTGCTCAGAACCCAGCACTGTCAAAACTGCTCCAGAACCCAGCACTGTCCAAACTGCTCCTGTAACCCAGCACTGTCAAAATTGCTCCTGCCATCCAGCACTGTCCAAACTGCTCCTCAACCCAGCACTGACCAAACTGCTCCAGAACCCAGCATTGTCCAAATTGCTCCTGAACCCAACACTCTCCAAACCGCTCCTGAAATCCAGCACTGTCAAAACTGTTCCGGCAATCCAGCACTGTCCAAAATGCTCCAGAATCCAGCACTGTCCAAACTGCTCCAGAATACAGCACTGTCCAAACTGATCCTGCAATCCAGCACTGTCCAAATTGATCCTGCAATCCAGCACTGTCCAAATTGCGGATGCTGAGAACTGTCGCCAAAAAGAAAAAAATAACAGCATTGCGCAGATTTTTGTTTTAATCACTGTCCAAACTGCTTCTGCAATCCAGTACTGTCCAAACTGCTCCTGCAATCCAGCACTGTCCAAGCTGTTCCGGCAATCCACCACTGTCCAAACTGCTCCAGAATCCAGCACTGTCCAAACTGCTCCAGAATACAGCACTGTCCAAACTGATCTGCAATCCAGCACTGTCCAAATTGATCCTGAAATCCAGCAATGTCCAAATTGCGGATGCTGAGAACAGTCACCAAAAAGAAAAAAAAAACAGCACCCACAGATATTTGTTTTTATCACTGTCCAAACTGCTCCAGAACACAGCATTGTCCAAACTGCTCCTGTAACCCAGCATTGTCCAAACTGCTCCTGTAACCCAGCACTGTCAAAACTGCTCCTGCAGTCTACCACTGTCCAAACTGCTCCTGTAATACAGCACTGTCCAAACGGCTCCTACGATCCTGCCCTGTCGAAACCACTCCAGAACGCAGGACTGTCCAAACTGCTCCTGTAATCCAGCACTGTGCAAACTGCTACTGTAATCGAGCACTGTCCAAACTTCTCCTGCTGTCCAGCAATGTCCAAACAGCTCCTGTAATCCAGCACTGTCCAAACTGCTCCTGCAATACAGCACTGTTCAAACTGCTCCTGCAATACAGCACTGTACAAACTGCTCAGAAGCCAGCACTGTCCAAACTGCTCAGAACCCAACGCTGTACAAACTGCTCCAGAACCCAGCACCGTCCAGATTGCTCAGAACCCAGTACTATCCAAACTGCTCCAGAACAGAGCACTGTCCAAACTGCTCCTGCAGTCCAGCATGGTCCAAACAGCTCCTGCAATCCAGCACTGTCCAAACTGCTCCAGAACCCAGCAATGTACAAACTGCTACAGAACCAAGCACTGTTAAAACTGCTCAGAACCCAGCACTGTCCAAACTGCTCCTGTAATCCAGCACTGTCCAAACTGCTCCAGAACACAGCACTGTCCGAACTGCTCCTGAAATCGAGCACTGTCCAAACTGCTCCTGCTGTCCAGCAAAGTTCAAACAGCTCCTGCAATCCAGCACTGTCCAAACAGGTCCTGCAATCCAGCACTGTCCATACCACTCCAGAACCCAGTACCGTCCAAACTGCACCTGCAATCCAGCACTATCAAAACTGCTCAGAAACCCAGCACTGTCCAAACTGCTCCAGGACTAGTGCACATTCCAAATTGCTCCTGTAATCCAGCACTGTCCAAACTGCTCCTGCAATCCAGCACTGTCCAAACAGCTCCTGCAATACAGCACTGTGCAAACTGCTCCAGAACCCAGCAATGTACAAACTGCTACAGAACTCAGCACTGTCAAAACTGCTCCTGCAATCCAGCACTGTCCAAACTGCTCCTGCAATCCAGCACTGTCCAAACAGCTCCTGCAATACAGCACTGTACAAACTGCTCAGAACCCAGCACTGTCCAAACTGCTCAGAACCAACGCTGTACAAACTGCTCCACAACCCAGCACTGTTAAAACTGCACAGAACCCAACAATGTCTAAATTGCTCCAGATCACAGCACTGTCCAAACTGCTCCTGTAATCCAGCACTGTTCGAACTGCTGCAAGCAACTCAGCACTGCCTAAACTGCTCCAGAACAGAGCACTGTCCAAACTGCTCCAGAACACAGCACTGTCCAAACTGCTCCTGTAACCCAGCATTGTCCAAACTGCTCCTGTAACACAGCACTGTCAAAACTGCTCCTGCAGTCCACCACTGCCCAAACTGCTCCTGTAATACAGCACTGTCCAAACGGCTCCTACAATCCTGCCCTGTCGAAACCGCTCCAGAACGCAGGACTGTCCAAACTGCTCCTGTAATCCAGCACTGTGCAAACTGCTCCTGTAATCGAGCACTGTCCAAACTGCTCCTGCTTTCCAGCAATGTCCAAACAGCTCCTGTAATCCAGCACTGTCCAAACTGCTCCAGAACCCAACAATGTACAAACTGCTACAGAACCCAGCACTGTCAAGACTGCTCCTGCAATCCAGCACTATCAAAACTTCTCCTGCAATCCAGCAATGTCAAAACTGCTCCTGTAATCCAGCACTGTCCAAACAGCTCCGGCAATCCTGCACTTTCCAAATTGCTCCTGTAATCCAGCACTGTGTAAATTGCTCCTGTAATCCAGCACTGTCCAAATTGCTCCTTTAATCCAGCACTGTCCAAACCGCTCAGGCAATCCAGCACTATCCAAACTGCTCAGGCAATCCAGCACTGTCCAAATTGCTCCTGTAATCCAGCACTGTCCAAACTGCTCCTGCAATACAGCACTGTACAAACTGCTCAGAACCCAGCACTGTCCAAACTGCTCAGAACGCAACGCTGTACGAACTGCTCCAGAACCCAGCACTGTCCAGACTGCTCAGAACCCAGCACTGTCCAAACTGCTCCAGAACAGAGCACTGTCCAAAATGCTCCTGTAATCCGGCACTGTCCAAACTGCTCCTGCAATCCAGCACTGCCTAAACTTCTCCAGAACATAGCACTGTCCAAACTGCTCCAGAGCCCAGCACTGTCAAAACTGCTCCTGCAATCCAGCACTGTGCAAACTGCTCCTGTAATCGAGCACTGTCCAAACTGCTCCTGCAGTCCAGCACGGTCCAAACAGCTCCTGCAATCCAGCACTGTCCAAACTGCTCCAAAACCCAGCACTGTACAAACTGCTATAGAACTCAGCACAGTCCAATCTGCTCAGAACCCAGCACTGTCTAAACTGCTCCAAAACCCAGCACTGTCAAAACTGCTCCTCCAATCCAGCACTGTCTAAACTGCTCCTGTAATCCTGCACTGTCCAAACCTCTCCGGCAATCCTACACTTTCCAAACTTCTCCAGAACGCAGCACTGTCCAAATTGCTCCGGTAAGCCAGCACTGTCCAAACAGCCCCTGCGGTTCAGCACTGTCCAAACTGCTCCGGAAATCCAGCACTGTCCCAATTGCTCCTGGACTCCAGCACTGCCCAAGCTGTTCCTGCAATACAGCACTGCTCAAACTGCTCCTGCAATACAGCACTGTTCAAACTGCTCCTGCAATATAGCACTGCTCAAACTGCTCCTGCAATACAGCACTGTTCAAACTGCTCCTGCAATACAGCACTGTTCAAACTGCTCCTGCAATACAGCACTGTACAAACTGCTCCAGAACCCAGCACTGTCCAAACTGCTCAGAACCCAAAACTGTACAAACTGCTCCAGAACACAGAACTGTCCAAACTGCTCAGAACCCAGCACTGTCAAAACTGCTCCAGAACCCAGCACTGTCCAAACTGCTCTGAACCCAACAATGTACAAACTGCCCCAGAACCCAGCACTGTCCAAACTGCTCCTGTAATCCAGCACTGTCAAAACCGCTCCTGCAATCCAGCACTGTCCAAACTGCTCCTCAACCCAGCACTGTCCAAACTGCTCCAGAACTCAGCATTGTTCAAATTGCACCTGAACCCAACACTGTCCAAACCGCACCTGAAATCCAGCACTGTCCAAACTGCTCCAGAACCCAGCATTGTCCAAATTGCTCCTGAACCCAACACTGTCCAAACCGCACCTGAAATCCAGCACTGTCCAAACTGTTCCGACAATCCAGCACTGTCCATACTTCTCCTGCAATCCAGCACTGTCCAAACTGATCCAGACCCCAACACTGTCCAAACTGCTCCTGCAATCCAGCACTGTCCAAACTGCTCCTGCAATCCACCACTGTCCAAACTGCTCCAGAATCCAGCACTGTCCAAACTGCTCCTGAATACAGCACTGTCCAAACTTATCCTCAATCCAGTACTGTCCAAATTGCGGTTGCTGAGAACTGTCGCCAAAAAGAAAAAAAAAACTGCATCCGCAGATTTTTGTTTTTATCACTGTCCAAACTGCTCCTGCAATCCAGCACTGTCCAAACTGCTCCAACAATCCAGCACTGTCCAAACTGTTCCGGCAATCCAGCACTGTCCATACTTCTCCTGCAATCCAGCACTGTCCAAACTGATCCAGACCCCAACACTGTCCAAACTGCTCCAGCAATCCAGCACTGTCCAAACTGCTCCAGAACCCAGCACTGTCCAAACTGCTCCTGTAATCCAGCACTGTCAAAACTGCTCCTGCAATCCAGCACTGTCCAAACTGCTCCTCAACCCAGCACTGTCCAAACTGCTCCAGAACTCAGCATTGTCCAAATTGCTCCTGAACCCAACACTGTCCAAACCGCACCTGAAATCCAGCACTGTCCAAACTGATCCGGCAATCCAGCACTGTCCATACTTCTCCTGCAATCCAGCACTGTCCAAACTGATCCAGACCCCAACACTGTCCAAACTGCTCCTGCAATCCAGCACTGTCCAAACTGCTCCTGCAATCCACCACTGTCCAAACTGCTCCTGCAATCCACCACTGTCCAAACTGCTCCAGAATCCAGCACTGTCCAAACTTATCCTCAATCCAGCACTGTCCAAATTGATCCTGCAATCCAGCACTGTCCAAATTGCGCATGCTGAGAACTGTCGCCAAAAAGAAAAAAAAAACTGCATCCGCAGATTTTTGTTTTTATCACTGTCCAAACTGCTCCTGCAATCCAGCACTGTCCAAACTGCTCCAACAATCCAGCACTGTCCAAACTGTTCCGGCAATCCAGCACTGTCCATACTTCTCCTGCAATCCAGCACAGTCCAAACTGCTCCAGAACGCAGCACTGTCCAAACTGCTCCTGAAATCCAGCACTGTCCAAACTGCTCCTGCAATCCAGCACTGTCCAAGCTGCACAGGCAATCCAGCACTGTCCAAACTGCTCCAGCAATCCAGCACTGTTCAAACTGCACGAGAATCCATCACTGTCCAAAGTGCTCCTACAATCCTGCACTGTCCAAACTGCTCCAGAACGCAGGACTGTCCAAACTGCTCCCGCAATCCAGCACTGTCAAAACTGCTCCTGCAATCCACCACTGACCAAACTGCTCCAGAATCCAGCACTGTCCAAACTGCTCCACAATACAGCACTGTCCAAACTGATCCTGCAATCCAGCACTGTCCAAATTGATCCTGCAATCCAGCACTGTCCACAATGCGGATGCTGAGAACTGTCGCCAAAAAGAAAAAAAAAACAGCATCCGCAGATATTTGTTTTTATCACTGTCCAAACTGCTCCTGCAATCCAGCACTGTCCAAACTGCTCCAGAACCCAGCACTGTCCAAACTGCTCCTGTAATCCAGCACTGTCAAAACCGCTCCTGCAATCCAGCACTGTCCAAACTGCTCCTCAACCCAGCACTGTCCAAACTGCTCCAGAACTCAGCATTGTCCAAATTGCACCTGAACCCAACACTGTCCAAACCGCACCTGAAATCCAGCACTGTCCAAACTGTTCCGGCAATCCAGCACTGTCCATACTTCTCCTGCAATCCAGCACTGTCCAAACTGATCCAGACCCCAACACTGTCCAAACTGCTCCTGCAATCCACCACTGTCCAAACTGCTCCAGAATCCAGCACTGTCCAAACTGCTCCTGAATACAACACTGTCCAAACTTATCCTCAATCCAGCACTGTCCAAATTGATCCTGCAATCCAGCACTGTCCAAATTGCGCATGCTGAGAACTGTCGCCAAAAAGAAAAAAACTGCATCCGCAGATTTTTGTTTTTATCACTGTCCAAACTGCTCCTGCAATCCAGCACTGTCCAAACTGCTCCAACAATCCAGCACTGTCCAAACTGTTCCGGCAATCCAGCACTGTCCATACTTCTCCTGCAATCCAGCACAGTCCAAACTGCTCCAGAACGCAGCACTGTCCAAACTGCTCCTGAAATCCAGCACTGTCCAAACTGCTCCTGCAATCCAGCACTGTCCAAGCTGCACAGGCAATCCAGCACTGTCCAAACTGCTCCAGCAATCCAGCACTGTCCAAACTGCACGAGAATCCATCACTGTCCAAAGTGCTCCTACAATCCTGCACTGTCCAAACTGCTCCAGAACGCAGGACTGTCCAAACTGCTCCCGCAATCCAGCACTGTCAAAACTGCTCCTGCAATCCACCACTGACCAAACTGCTCCAGAATCCAGCACTGTCCAAACTGCTCCACAATACAGCACTGTCCAAACTGATCCTGCAATCCAGCACTGTCCAAATTGATCCCGCAATCCAGCACTGTCCACAATGCGGATGCTGAGAACTGTCGCCAAAAAGAAAAAAAAAACAGCATCCGCAGATATTTGTTTTTATCACTGTCCAAACTGCTCCTGCAATCCAGCACGGTCCAAACTGCTCCAGCAATCCAGCACTGTCCAAAGTGCTCCTGCAATCCAGCACTGTCCAAACTGCTCCAGAACGCAGGACTGTCCAATCTGCTCGTGTAATCTAGCACTGTGCAAACTGCTCCTGTAAACGAGCACTGTGCAAACTGCTCCTGTAATCTAGCCCTGTCCAAACTGCTCCTGCTGTCCAGCACTGTCCAAACTGCTCCTGTAATACAGCACTGTCCAAACGGCTCCTACAATCCTGCACTGCCCAAACTGCCCAGAACCCAGCACTGTCCACACTGCTCCAGAGCCCAGCACTGTCACAACTGCTCCTGCAATCAAGCACTGTGCAAACTGCTCCTGTAATCGAGCACTCTCCAAACTGCTCCTGCAGTCCAGCCCTGTCCAAACAGCTCCTGCAATTCTGCACTGTCCAAATTGCTCCAGAAACCAGCACTGTACAAACTGCTACAGACCTCAGCACAGTCCAAACTGCTCAGAACCCAGCACTGTCCAAACTGCTCAGAACCCAGCACTGTCCAAACTGCTCTGAACCCAACAATGTACAAACTGCCCCAGAACCCAGCACTGTCCAAACTGCTCCTGTAATCCAGCACTGTCAAAACCGCTCCTGCAATCCAGCACTGTCCAAACTGCTCCTCAACCCAGCACTGTCCAAACTGCTCCAGAACTCAGCATTGTCCAAATTGCACCTGAACCCAACACTGTCCAAACCGCACCTGAAATCCAGCACTGTCCAAACTGCTCCAGAACCCAGCATTGTCCAAATTGCTCCTGAACCCAACACTGTCCAAACCGCACCTGAAATCCAGCACTGTCCAAACTGTTCCGACAATCCAGCACTGTCCATACTTCTCCTGCAATCCAGCACTGTCCAAACTGATCCAGACCCCAACACTGTCCAAACTGCTCCTGCAATCCAGCACTGTCCAAACTGCTCCTGCAATCCACCACTGTCCAAACTGCTCCAGAATCTAGCACTGTCCAAACTGCTCCTGAATACAGCACTGTCCAAACTTATCCTCAATCCAGTACTGTCCAAATTGCGGTTGCTGAGAACTGTCGCCAAAAAGAAAAAAAAAATGCATCCGCAGATTTTTGTTTTTATCACTGTCCAAACTGCTCCTGCAATCCAGCACTGTCCAAACTGCTCCAACAATCCAGCACTGTCCAAACTGTTCCGGCAATCCAGCACTGTCCATACTTCTCCTGCAATCCAGCACTGTCCAAACTGATCCAGACCCCAACACTGTCCAAACTGCTCCAGCAATCCAGCACTGTCCAAACTGCTCCAGAACCCAGCACTGTCCAAACTGCTCCTGTAATCCAGCACTGTCAAAACTGCTCCTGCAATCCAGCACTGTCCAAACTGCTCCTCAACCCAGCACTGTCCAAACTGCTCCAGAACTCAGCATTGTCCAAATTGCACCTGAACCCAACACTGTCCAAACCGCACCTGAAATCCAGCACTGTCCAAACTGATCCGGCAATCCAGCACTGTCCATACTTCTCCTGCAATCCAGCACTGTCCAAACTGATCCAGACCCCAACACTGTCCAAACTGCTCCTGCAATCCAGCACTGTCCAAACTGCTCCTGCAATCCACCACTGTCCAAACTGCTCCAGAATCCAGCACTGTCCAAACTTATCCTCAATCCAGCACTGTCCAAATTGATCCTGCAATCCAGCACTGTCCAAATTGCGCATGCTGAGAACTGTCGCCAAAAAGAAAAAAAAAACTGCATCCGCAGATTTTTGTTTTTATCACTGTCCAAACTGCTCCTGCAATCCAGCACTGTCCAAACTGCTCCAACAATCCAGCACTGTCCAAACTGTTCCGGCAATCCAGCACTGTCCATACTTCTCCTGCAATCCAGCACAGTCCAAACTGCTCCAGAACGCAGCACTGTCCAAACTGCTCCTGAAATCCAGCACTGTCCAAACTGCTCCTGCAATCCAGCACTGTCCAAGCTGCACAGGCAATCCAGCACTGTCCAAACTGCTCCAGCAATCCAGCACTGTTCAAACTGCACGAGAATCCATCACTGTCCAAAGTGCTCCTACAATCCTGCACTGTCCAAACTGCTCCAGAACGCAGGACTGTCCAAACTGCTCCCGCAATCCAGCACTGTCAAAACTGCTCCTGCAATCCACCACTGACCAAACTGCTCCAGAATCCAGCACTGTCCAAACTGCTCCACAATACAGCACTGTCCAAACTGATCCTGCAATCCAGCACTGTCCAAATTGATCCTGCAATCCAGCACTGTCCACAATGCGGATGCTGAGAACTGTCGCCAAAAAGAAAAAAAAAACAGCATCCGCAGATATTTGTTTTTATCACTGTCCAAACTGCTCCTGCAATCCAGCACTGTCCAAACTGCTCCAGAACCCAGCACTGTCCAAACTGCTCCTGTAATCCAGCACTGTCAAAACCGCTCCTGCAATCCAGCACTGTCCAAACTGCTCCTCAACCCAGCACTGTCCAAACTGCTCCAGAACTCAGCATTGTCCAAATTGCACCTGAACCCAACACTGTCCAAACCGCACCTGAAATCCAGCACTGTCCAAACTGTTCCGGCAATCCAGCACTGTCCATACTTCTCCTGCAATCCAGCACTGTCCAAACTGATCCAGACCCCAACACTGTCCAAACTGCTCCTGCAATCCACCACTGTCCAAACTGCTCCAGAATCCAGCACTGTCCAAACTGCTCCTGAATACAACACTGTCCAAACTTATCCTCAATCCAGCACTGTCCAAATTGATCCTGCAATCCAGCACTGTCCAAATTGCGCATGCTGAGAACTGTCGCCAAAAAGAAAAAAACTGCATCCGCAGATTTTTGTTTTTATCACTGTCCAAACTGCTCCTGCAATCCAGCACTGTCCAAACTGCTCCAACAATCCAGCACTGTCCAAACTGTTCCGGCAATCCAGCACTGTCCATACTTCTCCTGCAATCCAGCACAGTCCAAACTGCTCCAGAACGCAGCACTGTCCAAACTGCTCCTGAAATCCAGCACTGTCCAAACTGCTCCTGCAATCCAGCACTGTCCAAGCTGCACAGGCAATCCAGCACTGTCCAAACTGCTCCAGCAATCCAGCACTGTCCAAACTGCACGAGAATCCATCACTGTCCAAAGTGCTCCTACAATCCTGCACTGTCCAAACTGCTCCAGAACGCAGGACTGTCCAAACTGCTCCCGCAATCCAGCACTGTCAAAACTGCTCCTGCAATCCACCACTGACCAAACTGCTCCAGAATCCAGCACTGTCCAAACTGCTCCACAATACAGCACTGTCCAAACTGATCCTGCAATCCAGCACTGTCCAAATTGATCCCGCAATCCAGCACTGTCCACAATGCGGATGCTGAGAACTGTCGCCAAAAAGAAAAAAAAAACAGCATCCGCAGATATTTGTTTTTATCACTGTCCAAACTGCTCCTGCAATCCAGCACGGTCCAAACTGCTCCAGCAATCCAGCACTGTCCAAAGTGCTCCTGCAATCCAGCACTGTCCAAACTGCTCCAGAACGCAGGACTGTCCAATCTGCTCGTGTAATCTAGCACTGTGCAAACTGCTCCTGTAAACGAGCACTGTGCAAACTGCTCCTGTAATCTAGCACTGTCCAAACTGCTCCTGCTGTCCAGCACTGTCCAAACTGCTCCTGTAATACAGCACTGTCCAAACGGCTCCTACAATCCTGCACTGCCCAAACTGCCCAGAACCCAGCACTGTCCACACTGCTCCAGAGCCCAGCACTGTCACAACTGCTCCTGCAATCAAGCACTGTGCAAACTGCTCCTGTAATCGAGCACTCTCCAAACTGCTCCTGCAGTCCAGCCCTGTCCAAACAGCTCCTGCGATTCTGCACTGTCCAAATTGCTCCAGAAACCAGCACTGTACAAACTGCTACAGACCTCAGCACAGTCCAAACTGCTCAGAACCCAGCACTGTCCAAACTGCTCAGAACCCAGCACTGTCAAAACTGCTCCTGCATCCAGCACTGTCCAAACTGCTCCTGTAACCCAGCATTGTCCAAACTGCTCCTGTAACCCAGCACTGTCAAAACTGCTCCTGCAGCCTACCACTGACCAAACTGCTCCTGTAATACAGCACTGTCCAAATGGCTCCTACAATCCTGCACTGTCCAAACTGCTCCAGAATGCAGGACTGTTGAAACTGCTCCTGTAATCCAGTACTGTGCAAACTGCTTCTGAAATCGAGCACTGTCCAAACTGCTCCTGCTGTCCAGCAAAGTCGAAACAGCTCCTGCAATCCAGCACTGTCCAAACAGCTCCTGCAATCCAGCACTGTCCAAACTGCTCCTGTTACCCAGCACTGTCAAAACTGCTTCTGCAGTCCACCACTGTCCAAACTGCTCCTGTAATACAGCACTGTCCAAACGGCTTCTACAATCCTACCCTGTCGAAACCGCTCCAGAACGCAGGACTGTCCAAACTGCTCCTGCAGTCCAGCACTATCCAAACTGCTCCTGCAATCCAGCACTGCCGAAACTGCTCCTGCATCCAGCACTGTCCAAACTGCTCCTGGAACCCTGCATTGTCCAAACTACTCCTGTAACCCAGCATTGTCCAAACTGCTCCTGACATCGAGCACTGTCCAAACTGCTGCAGAACGCAGGACTGCCGAAACTGCTCCTGTAATCCAGCACTGTGCAAACTGCTCCTGAATTCGAGCACTGTCCAAACAGCTCCTGCAATCCAGCACTGTCCAAACTGCTCCTGAAATCGAGCACTGTACAAACTGCTCCAGAACCTAGCACCGTCCAAACTGCACCTGCAATCCAGCACTATCAAAACTGCTCCTGTAATCCAGCACTGTCCAAACAGCTCCTGCAATCCTGCACTTCCCAAATTGCTCCTGTAATCCAGCACTGTGCAAACTGCTCCAGAACCCAGCACTGTCAAAACTGCGACTGCAATCCAGCAGTGTCAAAACTGCTCCAGCAATCCAGCACTGTCGAAACAGCTCCTTCAATACAGCACTGTACAAACTGCACAGAACCCAGCACTGTCAAAACTGCGACTGCAATCCAGCAGTGTCAAAACCGTTCCAGCAATCAAGCACTATCAAAACTTCTCCTGCAATACAGCACAGTCCAAACTGCTCCAGCAATCCTGCAATTTCCAAATTGCTCCTGTAATCCAGCACTGTGCAAACTGCTCCAGAACCCAGCAATGTACAAACTGCTACAGAACCCAGCACTGTCAAAACTGCTCCTGCAATACAGCACTGTCGAAACTGCTCCTGCAATTCAGCACTGTCCAAACAGCTCCTGCAATACAGCACTGTACAAACTGCTCAGAACCCAGAACTGTCCAAACTGCTCAGAACCCAACGCTGTACAAACAGCTCCAGAACCCAGCACTGTCAAAACTGCTCAGAACCCAGCAATGTCCAAACTGCTCCAGAACACAGCACAGTCCAAACTGCTCCAGAACACAGCACTGTCAAAACTGTTCCTGTAATCCAGCACTGTCCAAACTGCTCCTGTAACCCAGCATTGTCCAAACTGCTCCTGTAACCCAGCACTGTCAAAACTGCTCCTGCAGCCTACCACTGACCAAACTGCTCCTGTAATACAGCACTGTCCAAATGGCTCCTACAATCCTGCACTGTCCAAACTGCTCCAGAATGCAGGACTGTCAAAACTGCTCCTGTAATCCAGCACTGTGCAAACTGCTCCTGAATTCGAGCACTGTCCAAACTGCTCCTGCTGTCCAGCAAAGTCGAAACAGCTCCTGCAATCCAGCACTGTCCAAACAGCTCCTGCAATCCAGCATTGTCCAAACTGCTCCTGTTACCCAGCACTGTCAAAACTGCTTCTGCAGTCCACCACTGTCCAAACTGCTCCTGTGATACAGCACTGTCCAAACGGCTCCTACAATCCTGCCCTGTCGAAACCGCTCCAGAATGCAGGACTGTCCAAACTGCTCCTGTAATCCAGCACTGTGCAAACTGCTCCTATAATCGAGCACTGTCCAAACTCCTCCTGCTGTCCAGCACTGTCCAAACAGCTCCTGTAATCCAGCACTGTCCAAACTGCTCCAGAACCCAACAATGTACAAACTGCTACAGAACCCAGCACTGTTCAAACAACTCCTGCAATACAGCACTGTTCAAACAGCTCCTGCAATCCAGCATTGTCCAAACTGCTGCAGACCCCAGCACTGTTCACACTTCTCAGAAACCAGCACTGTACAAACTGCTCCAGAACCCAGCACTGACAAACTGCTCCAGAAGCGAACACTGTCTAAGCTGCTCCTGAACCCAACACTGTCCAAACTGCTCCTACAATCCAGCAGTATCCAAACTGCTCCGGCAATCCAGCACTGCCCATACTGCTCCTGCAATCCAGCACTGTCCAAACTGCTCCAGAACAGAGCACTGTCAAAACTGCTCCAGCAATACAGCACTGCCTAAACTGCTCCAGAACACAGCTCTGACCAAACTGCTCCAGAACCCAGCACTGCCCAAACTGCTCCTGCAGTCCAGCACTTTCCAATCTGCTCCTGCAATTCAGCACTGTCCAAATTGCTCCAGAACCCAGCAAGGTACAAACTGCTACAAAACACAGCACATACCAAACTGCTCAGAACTGAGCACTGCCCAAATTGCTCCAGAACCCAGCACTGTCAAAACTGCTCCTGCAATCCAGCACTGTGCAAACTGCTCCTGCAATCGAGCACTGTCCAAACTGCTCCTGCAGTCCAGCACTGTCCCAACAGCTCCTGCAATCCAGCACTGTCCAATCTGCTCAACAACAGAGCACTGTACAAATTGCTACAGAACCCAGCACCGTCCAAACTGCTCCAGAACCCAGCACAGTCCAAACTGCTCAGAACCCAGCACTGTCCAAACTGCCCCGGAACCCAGCACTGTCCAAACTGTTTCGGCAATCCTGCACTTTGGAAACTTCTCCTGAACGCAGCACTGTCCAAATTGCTCCGGGAATCCAGCACTGTCCGAACTGCTCCTGCAGTCCAGCACTGTGCAAACTGCTCCTGCAATCGAGCAATGTCCAAATTGCTCCTGTAATCCAGCACTGTCCAAATTGCTCCTGCAATACAGCACTGTCCAAACTGCTCCACAACCCAGCACTGTAAAAACTGCTACAGAACCCAGCAATGTACAAACTGCTCCAGAACCCAGCACAGTCCAAACTGCTTAGAACCCAGCACTGTCCAAACTGCTCCAGAACACAGCAATGTCCAAACTGCTCCGCTAATCCAGCACTGTCCAAATTGCTCCTGCAATCCAGCACTGACCAAATTGCTCCTGAACCCGACACTGTACAAACTGCTCCAGAACCCAGCACTGTCCAAAATGCTCAGAACACAGCACTGTCCAAACTGCTCCGGATCCCAGCAATGTATAAACTGCTACAGAACCCAGCACTGTCAAAACTGCTCCTGCAATCCAGCACTGTCCAATTTGCTCCTGTAATTCAGCACTGACCAAACTGCACCAGAATCCAGCAATGTACAAACTGCTACAGAACCCAGCACTGTGAAAACTGCTCCTGTAATCCAGCACTGTCCAAACTGCTCCTACAATCCAGCATTGTCCAAACTGCTGCAGAACCCAGCACTGTCCAAGCTGCTCAAAACCCAGCACTGTCCAAACTTCTCCTGCAATCCAGCAGTGTCAAAACTGCTCTTGAAATCCAGCACTGTCAAAAGTGCTTCTGTAATTCAGCACTGACAAAACTGCTCCATAACCCAGCTCTGTCCATTTTGTTTTAAAACGCAGCACTGTCCAAACTACTCCTGCAGTCCATCACTGTCCAAACTGCTCCTGTAATCCAGCATTATCCAAACTGATCCAGCAATGCAGCACTGTCCAAACTGCTGCTGCAATCCAGCACTGCCCATACTGCTCCTGTAATCCAGCACTGTCCAAACTGCTCCTGCAATCCAGCACTATCCAAACTGCTCTGGCAATCCAGCACTGCCCATACTGCTCCTGCAATCCAGCACTATCCAAACTGCTCCTGTAATACAGCACTGTCCAAACGGCCCCTACAATCCTGCACTGTCCAAACTGCTCCAGAAAGCAGGACTGTCCAAACTGCTCCTGTAATACAGCACTGTGCAAACTGCTCCTCTAATCGAGGGCTACCAAACTGCTCCTGCTGTCCAGCACTGTCCAAACTGCTCCTGCAATCCAGCACTGTCCAAACTGCTCCAGAACCCAGCAATGTACAAACTGCTACAGAACCCATCACTGTCAAAACTGCTCCTGCAATCCAGCACTGTCCAAATTGCTCCTGTAATCCAGCACTGTCCAAACTGCTCCGGCAAACCAGCACTGTTCAAACAGCTCCTGCAATACAGCACTGTACAAACTGCTCCAGAAGCCAGCACTGTACAAACAGCTCCTGCAATACAGCGCTCTATAAACTGCTCAGAACCCAGCACTCTCCAAACTGCTCAGGCAACTCAGCACTGTCCAAATTGCTCCTGTAATCCAGCACTGTCCAAATTGCTCCTGTAATCCAGCATGTCCAAATTGCTCCTGTAATCCAGCACTGTCCAAACTGCTCCTGCAATACAGCACTATTCAAACAGCTCCTGCAATACAGCACTGTACAAACTGCTCCAGAACCCAGCACTGTCCAAACAGCTCCTGCAATAAGCCGCTTTACAAACTGCTCAGAACCCAGCACTATCCAAACTGCTCAGAACCCAGCACTGTCCAAACTGCTCCAGAACCCAGCACTGTCAAAACTGCTCCCGAACCCAGCACTGTCTGAACTGCTCCAGAGTCCAGCACTGTCAAAACTGCTCCTGTAATCGAGCACTGTCCAAACTGCTCCTGCAATCCAGCACTGTCCAAACTGCTCCTGCAATCCAGCACTGTCCAGACTTCTCCAGAACGCAGCACTGTCAAAACTGCTCCTGCAATCCAGTACTGTCCAAATTGCTTCTGTAATCCAGCACTGTCCAAACTGCTCCGGCAATCCAGCACTGTCCAAATTGCTCCTGTAATCCAGCACTATCCAAACTGCTCCTGCAATCCAGCACTATCCAAACTGATCCTGCAATCCAGCACTGTCCAAATTGCTCCTGTAATCCAGCACAGTCCAAATTTGTCCTGTAATCCAGCACTGTCCAAACTGCTCCTACAATCCAGCACTGAAGAAACTGCTCCTGCAACACAGCACTGTACAAACTGTTACAGAACCCAGCACAGTCCAAACTGCTCAGAACCCAGCACTGTCCAATCTGCTCCAGAACCCAGCACTGTCAAAACTGCTCCTGCAATCCAGCACTGTCAAAACTGCTCCTGTAATCCAGCACTGTCTAAACTGCTCCGGCAATCCTGCACTTTCCAAACTTCTCCAGAACGCAGCACTGTCCAAAATGCTTCGGTAATCCAGCACTGTTCAAACTGCTCCTGCAGTCCAGCACTTTCCAAACTCCTCTGGAAATGCAGCACTGTCCAAACTGCTCCTGCAATCCAGCACTGCCTAAACTGCTCCTGCAATCCAGCACTGTCAAAACTGCTCCTGCAGTCCACCACTGTCCAAACTGCTCCTGTAATAGAGCACTGTCCAAACGGCTCCTACAATCCTGCACTGTCCAATCTGCTCCAGAACGCAGGAATGTCCAAACTGCTCCTGTAATCCAGCACTGTCCAAACTGCTCCGGCAATCCAGCACTGTGCAAATTGCTCCTGTAATCCAGTACTGTCCAAACTGCTCCGGCAATCCAGCACTGTCCAAATTGCTCCTGTAATCCAGCACTGTCCAAACTGCTCCGGCAATCCAGTACTGTCCAAATTGCTCCTGTAATCCAGCACTGTCCAAACTGCTCCTGCAATCCAGCACTATCCAAACTGCTCCTGCAATCCAGCACTGTCCAAAATGCTCCTGTAATCCAGCATTGTCCAAACTGCTACTGCAATCCAGCACTGAACAAACTGCAGCTGCAATACAGCACTGTTCAAACAGCTCCTGCTATACAGCACTGTAATTACTGCTCCAGAACCCAGCACTGTCCAAAAAGCTCCTGTAATACAGCACTGTACAAACTGCTCCAGAACCCAGCAAATTACAAACTGCTACAGAACCCAGAACTGTCCAAACTGCTCCTGCAATCCAGCACTGAACTAACTGCTCAGGCAATCCAACACTGTCCAAATTGCGCCTGTAATCCAGCACTGTCCAAATTGCGCCTGTAATCCAGCACTGTTCAAACAGCTCCTGCAATACAGCACTGTACAAACTGCTCCAGAACCCAGCACTATCCAAACTGTCAGAGCCCAACGCTATACAAACTGCTCCTGAACCCAGGACTGTCCAAACTGCTCAGAACCCAGCACTGTCCAAACTGCTCGAGAACCCAGCACTGTCCAAACTGCTCCTGCAATCCGGCACTGCCCAAACTACTCCTACAATCCAGCACTGCCTAAACTGCTCCAGAACACAGCAGTGTCCAAACTGCTCCTGCAATCCAGCACTGTCCAACCTGCTCCAGAACCCAGCAAGGTACAAATTGCTACAAAACCCAGCACAGCCCAAACTGCCCAGAACCCAGCACTGTCCGAACTGCTCCAGAGACCAGCACTGTCAAAACTGCTCCCGCAATCCAACACTGTCAAAACTGCTCCTGTATTCGAGCACTGTCCAAATTGCTCCTGCAGTCCAGCACTGACCAAACAGCTCCTGCAATACAGCACTGTACAAACTGCTCCAGAACCAAGCACTGTAGACACTGCTACAGAAACCAGCACATTCCAAACTGGTCAGAGCCCAACGCTATACAAACTGCTCCAGAACCCAGGACTGTCCAAACGGCTCAGAACCCAGCACTGTCCAAAATGCTCCAGAACCCAGCACTGTCCAAACTGCTCCTGCAATCCTGCACTGCCCAAACTGCTCCTGCAATCCAGCACTGCCTAAAGTGCTTCAGAACACAGCACTGTCCAAACTGCTCCTGCAATCCAGCACTGTCCAACCTGCTCCAGAACCCAGCAAGGTACAAACTGCTACAAAACCCAGCACAGCCCAAACTGCCCAGAACCCAGCACTGTCCGAACTGCTCCAAAGACCAGCACTGTCAAAACTGCTCCTGCAAACCAGCACTGTCCAAACAGCTCCTGCAATCGAGCACTGTACAAACTGCTCCAGAACCCAGCACTGTACAAACTGCTACAAAAAGCACCACAGTCCAAACTGCTCAGAACCCAACACTATCCTAACTGCTCCAGAACCCAGCACTATCAAAACTGCTCCTGCAATTCAGCACTATCAAAACTGCCCCTGTAATCCAGCACTGTCCAAACTGCTGCGGCAATCCTGCACTTTCCAAACTTCTCCAGAACGCAGCACTGTCCAAACTGCTCCGGTACTCCAGCACTGTCCAAACTACTCCTGCCGTCTCGCACTGTCCAAACTGCTCCGGAAATCCAGCACTGTTCAAACTGCTCCTGCAATCCAGCACAATTCAAACTGCTCCTGTAATCCAGTACTGTCCAAAATGCTCCTGTAATCCAGCACTGTCCAAACTGCTCCTGCAATCCAGCACTGAACAAACTGCTCAGGCAATCCAACACTGTCCAAATTGCGCCTGTAATCCAGCACTGTCCAAATTGCGCCTGTAATCCAGCACTGTCCAAATTGCGCCTGTAATCCAGCACTGTCCAAACTGCTCCGGCAATCCAGCACTGAACAAACTGCTCAGGCGATCCAACACTGTCCAAATTGCGCCTGTAATCCAGCACTGTCCAAAATGCGCCTGTAATACAGCACTGTACAAACTGCTCCAGAACCCAGCACTATCCAAACTGGTCAGAACCCAACGCTATACAAACTGCTCCAGAGCCCAGGAGTGTACAAACTGCTCAGAACCCAGCACTGTCCAAACTGCTCGAGAACGCAGCACTGTCCAAACTACTGCAATCCGGCACTGCCCAAACTGCTCCTGCAATCCAGCACTGCCTAAAATGCTCCAGAACACAGTACTGTCCAAACTGCTCCTGCAATCCAGCACTGTCCAACCTGCTCCAGAACCCAGCAAGGTACAAACTGCTACAAAACCCAGCACAGCCCAAACTGCCCAGAACCCAGCACTGTCCGAACTGCACCAGAGACCAGCACTGTCAAAACTGCTCCCGCAATCCAGCACTGTCAAAACTGCTCCTGTATTCGAGCACTGTCCAAATTGCTCCTGCAGTCCAGCACTGTCCAACCTGCTCCAGAACTCAGCAAGGTACAAACTGCTACAAAACCCAGCACATTCCAAACTGCCCAGAACCCAGCACTGTCCAAACTGCTCCTGCAATCCGGCACTGCCCAAACTACTCCTGCAATCCAGCACTGCCTAAACTGCTCCAGAACACAGCAGTGTCCAAACTACTCCTGCAATCCAGCACTGTCCAACCTGCTCCAGAACCCAGCAAGGTACAAATTGCTACAAAACCCAGCACAGCCCAAACTGCCCAGAACCCAGCACTGTCCGAACTGCTCCAGAGACCAGCACTGTCAAAACTGCTCCCGCAATCCAGCACTGTCAAAACTGCTCCTGTATTCGAGCACTGTCCAAATTGCTCCTGCAGTCCAGCACTGACCAAACAGCTCCTGCAATCCAGCACTGTACAAACTGCTCCAGAACCAAGCACTGTAGACACTGCTACGGAAACCAGCACATTCCAAACTGCTCAGAACCCAACACTATCCTAACTGCTCCAGAACCCAGCACTATCAAAACTGCTCCTGCAATCCAGCACTGTCCAAACTGCTGCGGCAATCCTGCACTTTCCAAACTTCTCCAGAACGCAGCACTGTCCAAACTGCTCCGGTACTCCAGCACTGTCCAAACTACTCCTGCCGTCCAGCACTGTCCAAACTGTTCTGGAAACCCTGCACTGTTCAAGCTGCTCCTGCAACACAGCACTGTACAACTGCTCCAGAACCCAGCACTGTCCAAACTGCTCAGAACCCAACACTGTCTAAGCTGCTCCTGAACCCAACAGTGTCCAAACTGCTCCTGAACCCAACAGTGTCCAAACTGCTCCTGCAATCCAGCACTGTCCAAATTGCTCCTGTAATCCAGCACTGTCCAAACTGCTCCTGCATTCCAGCACTATCCAAACTCCTCCTGCAATCCAGCACTGTCCAAAATGCTCCTGTAATCCAGCACTGTCCAAATTGCTCCTGTAATCCAGCACTGTCCAATCTGCTCCTGCAATCCAGCACTAATCATACTGCTCAGGCAATCCAACACTGTCCAAATTGCGCCTGTAATCCAGCACTGTCCAAATTGTGTCTGTAATCCAGCACTGTTCAAACAGCTCCTGCAATACAGCACTGTTCAAACAGCTCCTGCAATACAGCACTGTACAAACTGCTCCAGAACCCAGCACTGTCCAAAAAGCTCCTGCAATACAGCACTGTACAAACTGATCCAGAACCCAGCACTATCCAAACTGGTCAGAGCCCAACGATATACAAACTGCTCCAGAACCCAGGACTGTCCAAACGGCTCAGAACCCAGCACTGTCCAAAATGCTCCAGAACCCAGCACTGTCCAAACTGCTCCTGCAATCCTGCACTGCCCAAACTGCTCCTGCAATCCAGCACTGCCTAAAGTGCTTCAGAACACAGCACTGTCCAAACTGCTCCTGCAATCCAGCACTGTCCAAACTGCTGCGGCAATCCTGCACTTTCCAAACTTCTCCAGAACGCAGCACTGTCCAAACTGCTCCGGTACTCCAGCACTGTCCAAACTACTCCTGCCGTCCAGCACTGTCCAAACTGTTCTGGAAACCCTGCACTGTTCAAGCTGCTCCTGCAACACAGCACTGTACAACTGCTCCAGAACCCAGCACTGTCCAAACTGCTCAGAACCCAACACTGTCTAAGCTGCTCCTGAACCCAACAGTGTCCAAACTGCTCCTGCAATCCAGCACTGTCCAAATTGCTCCTGTAATCCAGCACTGTCCAAACTGCTCCTGCAATCCAGCACTATCCAAACTCCTCCTGCAATCCAGCACTGTCCAAAATGCTCCTGTAATCCAGCACTGTCCAAATTGCTCCTGTAATCCAGCACTGTCCAATCTGCTCCTGCAATCCAGCACTAATCATACTGCTCAGGCAATCCAACACTGTCCAAATTGCGCCTGTAATCCAGCACTGTCCAAATTGTGTCTGTAATCCAGCACTGTTCAAACAGCTCCTGCAATACAGCACTGTTCAAACAGCTCCTGCAATACAGCACTGTACAAACTGCTCCAGAACCCAGCACTATCCAAACTGGTCAGAGCCCAACGCTATACAAACTGCTCCAGAACCCAGGACTGTCCAAACGGCTCAGAACCCAGCACTGTCCAAAATGCTCCAGAACCCAGCACTGTCCAAACTGCTCCTGCAATCCTGCACTGCCCAAACTGCTCCTGCAATCCAGCACTGCCTAAAGTGCTTCAGAACACAGCACTGTCCAAACTGCTCCTGCAATCCAGCACTGTCCAACCTGCTCCAGAACCCAGCAAGGTACAAACTGCTACAAAACCCAGCACAGCCCAAACTGCCCAGAACCCAGCACTGTCCGAACTGCTCCAAAGACCAGCACTGTCAAAACTGCTCCTGCAAACCAGCACTGTCCAAACAGCTCCTGCAATCCAGCACTGTACAAACTGCTCCAGAACCCAGCACTGTACAAACTGCTACAAAAAGCACCACAGTCCAAACTGCTCAGAACCCAACACTATCCTAACTGCTCCAGAACCCAGCACTATCAAAACTGCTCCTGCAATTCAGCACTATCAAAACTGCTCCTGTAATCCAGCACTGTCCAAACTGCTGTGGCAATCCTGCACTTTCCAAACTTCTCCAGAACGCAGCACTGTCCAAACTGCTCCGGTACTCCAGCACTGTCCAAACTACTCCTGCCGTCCAGCACTGTCCAAACTGCTCCGGAAATCCAGCACTGTTCAAACTGCTCCTGCAATCCAGCACAATTCAAACTGCTCCTGTAATCCAGTACTGTCCAAAATGCTCCTGTAATCCAGCACTGTCCAAACTGCTCCTGCAATCCAGCACTGAACAAACTGCTCAGGCAATCCAACACTGTCCAAATTGCGCCTGTAATCCAGCACTGTCCAAATTGCGCCTGTAATCCAGCACTGTCCAAATTGCGCCTGTAATCCAGCACTGTCCAAACTGCTCCGGCAATCCAGCACTGAACAAACTGCTCAGGCGATCCAACACTGTCCAAATTGCGCCTGTAATCCAGCACTGTCCAAATTGCGCCTGTAATACAGCACTGTACAAACTGCTCCAGAACCCAGCACTATCCAAACTGGTCAGAACCCAACGCTATACAAACTGCTCCAGAGCCCAGGAGTGTACAAACTGCTCAGAACCCAGCACTGTCCAAACTGCTCGAGAACGCAGCACTGTCCAAACTACTGCAATCCGGCACTGCCCAAACTGCTCCTGCAATCCAGCACTGCCTAAAATGCTCCAGAACACAGTACTGTCCAAACTGCTACTGCAATCCAGCACTGTCCAACCTGCTCCAGAACCCAGCAAGGTACAAACTGCTACAAAACCCAGCACAGCCCAAACTGCCCAGAACCCAGCACTGTCCGAACTGCTCCAGAGACCAGCACTGTCAAAACTGCTCACGCAATCCAGCACTGTCAAAACTGCTCCTGTATTCGAGCACTGTCCAAACTGCTCCTGCAGTCCAGCACTGTCCAAACAGCTCCTGCAATCCAGCACTGTACAAACTGCTCCAGAACCCAGCACTGTAGAAACTGCTACAGAAATCAGCACAGTCCAAACTGCTCAGAACCCAACACTATCCTAACTACTCCAGAACCCAGCACTATCAAAACTGCTCCTGCAATTCAGCACTATCAAAACTGCTCCTGTAATCCAGTACTGTCCAAACTGCTGCCGCAATCGTGCACTTTCCAAACTTCTCCAGAACGCAGCACTGTCCGGTACTCCAGCACTGTCCAAACTACTCCTGCCGTCCAGCACTGTCCAAACTGCTCCGGAAATCCAGCACTGCTCAAACTGCTCCTGCAATACAGCACTGTTCAAACTGCTACTGCAATACAGCACTGTTCAAACTGCTCCTGCAATACAGCACTGTACACCTGCTCCAGAACCCAGCACTGTCGAAACTGCTCAGGACCCAACACTGTCTAAGCTGCTCCTGAACCCAACTCTGTTCAAACTGCTCCTGCAATCCAGCACTGTCCAAACCGCTCCTGTAATCCAGCACTGTCCAAACTGCTCCTGCAATCCAGCACTATCCAAACTGCTCCTGTAATCCAGCAGTGCCCATACTACTCCTCCAATCCAGCACAGCCTAAACTGCTCCTGCAATCCAGCACTGTCCAAACTGCTCCTGTAACCCAGCACTGTCAAAACTGCTCCTGCAGTCCACCACTGTCCAAACTGCTCCTGTAATACAGCACTGTCTAATTGGCTCCTACAATCCTGCACTGTCGAAACTGCTCCAGAACGCAGGACTGTTCAAACTGCTCCTGTTATCCAGCACTGTGCAAACTGCTCCTGTAATCGAGCACTGTCCAAACTGTTCCTGCTGTCCAGCACTGTCCAAACTGCTCCTGCAATCCAGCACTGTCCAAACTGCTCCGGAGCCCAGCAATGTACAAACTGCTACAAAACCCAGCACTGTCAAAACTGCTCCTGCAATCCAGCACTGTCCAAATTGCTCCTGTAATTCAGCACTGTCCAAACTGCTCCTGCAACCCAGCACTGTCAAAACTGCTCCTGCAGTCCACCACTGTCCAAACTGCTCCTCTAACACAGCACTGTCTAATTGGATCCTACAATCCTGCACTGTCCAAACTGCTCCAGAACGCAGGACTGTCCAAACTGCTCCTGTTATCCAGCACTGTGCAAACTGCTCCTGTAATCGAGCACTGTCCAAACTGTTCCTGCTGTCCAGCACTGTCCAAACTGCTCCGGAAATCCACCACTGTCCAAACTGCTCCTGTAATCCAGCACTGTCCAAACTGCTCCGGCAATCCTGCACTTTCAAAACTTCTCCAGAACGCAGCACTGTCCAAATTGCTCCGGTACTCCAGCACTGTCCAAACTACTCCTGCCGTCCAGCACTGTCCAAACTGCTCCGGAAATCCACCACTGTCCAAACTGCTCCTGCAATACAGCACTGTCCAAACTGCTCCTGCAATACATCACTGTTCAAACTGCTCCTGCAATAGAGCACTGTTCAAATTTCTCCTGCAATACAGCAGTGTACAAACTGCTCCAAAACCCAGCACTGTCCAAACTGCTCAGAACCCAACACTGTCTAAGCTGCTCCTGAACCCAACAGTGTCCAAACTGCTCCTGTAATCCAGCACTGCCCATACTGCTCCTGCAATCCAGCACTGCCTAAACTGCTCCTGCAATCCAGCACTGTCCAAACTGCTCCTGTAACCCAGCATTGTCCAAACTGCTCCTGCAACCCAGCACTGTCAAAACTGCTCCTGCAGTCCACCACTGTCCAAACTGCTCCTGTAATACAGCACTGTCCAAATGGCTCCTACAATCCTGCACTGTCCAAACTGCTCCAGAACGCAGGACTGTCCAAACTGCTCCTGTAATCCAGCACTGTGCAAACTGCTCTTGTAATCGAGAACTGTCCAAACCTTTCCGGCTGTGCAGCACTGTTCAAACTGCTCCTGCAATCCAGCACTGTCCAAACTGCTCCGGAACCCAGCAATGTACAAACTGCTACAGAACCCAGCACTGTCAAAACTGCTCCTGCAATCCAGCACTGTCCAAATTGTTCCTGTAATCCAGCACTGTCCAAACTGCACCAGAATCCAGCCATGTACAAACTGCTACAGAACCCAGCACTGTCCAAACTGCTCCTGCAATCCAACACTGTCCAAACTGCTCCAGAACCCAGCAATGTACAAACTGCTACAGTACCCAGCACTGTCAAAATTGCTCCTGCAATCCAGCACTGTCCAAATTGCTCCTGTAAGCCAGCACTGTCCAAACTGCTCCTGCAATCCAGCACTGTCCAAACTGCACCAAAATCCAGCAATGTACAAACTGCTACAGAACCCAGCACTGTCCAAACTGCTTCTGCAATCCAGCACTGTCCAAACTGCTCCAGAACCCAGCAATGTACACACTGCTACAGAACCCAGCACTATCAAAACTGCTCCTGCAATCCAGCACTTTCAAAACTGCTCCTGTAATCCAGCACTGTCCAAACTGCTCCGGCAATACTGCACTTTCCAAACTTCTCCAAAACGCAGCACTATCCAAATTGCTCCGGTACTCCAGCACTGTCCGAACTACTCCTGCTGTCCACCACTGTACAAACTGCTCCACAAATCCAGCACTGTCCAAACTGCTCCTGCAATACAGCATTGTCCAAACTGCTCCTGCAATACAGCACTTTCAAAACTGCTCCTGTAATCCAGCACTGTCCAAACTGCTCCGGCAATACTGCACTTTCCAAACTTCTCCAAAACGCAGCACTATCCAAATTGCTCCGGTACTCCAGCACTGTCCGAACTACTCCTGCTGTCCACCACTGTACAAACTGCTCCACAAATCCAGCACTGTCCAAACTGCTCCTGCAATACAGCATTGTCCAAACTGCTCCTGCAATACAGCACTGTTCAAACTGCTCCTGCAATACAGCACTGTTCAAACTGCTCCTGCAATACAGCGCTGTACAAACTGCTCCAGAACCCAGCAATGTCCAAACTGCTCAGAACCCAACACTGTCTAAACTGCTCCTGAACCCAACACTGTCCAAACTGCTCCTGCAATCCAGCAATGTCCAAACCGCTCCTGTAATCAGGCACTGTCCAAACTGCTCCAGAAATCCAGCACTGTCAAACTGCTCCTGCAACACAGCACTGTCTAAACTGCTCCTGCAATACAGCACTGTTCAAACTGCTCCTGCAATACAGCACTGTTCAAACTGCTCCTGAAATACAGCACTGTACACACTGCTCCAGAACCCAGCACTGTACAAACTGCTCCAGAACCCAGCACTGTCAAAACTGCTCCTGAACCCAACACTGTCCAAACTGCTCATGCAATCCAGCACTATCCAAACGGCTCCTGTAATCCAGCACTGCCCATACTGCTCCTGCAATCCAGCACTGCCTAAACTGCTCCTGCAATCCAGCATTGTCCAATCTGCTCGTGCAACCCAGCACTGTCAAAACTGCTCCTGCAGTCCACCACTGTCCAAACTGCTCCTGTAATACAGCACTGTCCAAATGGCTCCTACAACCCAGCACTGTCCAAACTGCACCAGAATCCAGCAATGTACAAACTGCTACAGAACCCAGCACTGTCCAAACTGCTCCTGCAATCCAACACTGTCCAAACTGCTCCAGAACCCAGCAATGTACAAACTGCTACAGCACCCAGCACTGTCAAAATTGCTCCTGCAATCCAGCACTGTCCAAATTGCTCCTGTAATCCAGCACTGTCCAAACTGCTCCTGCAAACCAGCACTGTCCAAACTGCACCAAAATCCAGCAATGTACAAACTGCTACAGAACCCAGCACTGTCCAAACTGCTTCTGCAATCCAGCACTGTCCAAACTGCTCCAGAACCCAGCAATGTACACACTGCTACAGAACCCAGCACTATCAAAACTGCTCCTGCAATCCAGAACTTTCAAAACTGCTCCTGTAATCCAGCACTGTCCAAACTGCTCCGGCAATCCTGCACTTTCAAAATTTCTCCAAAATGCAGCACTATCCAAATTGCTCCGGTACTCCAGCGCTGTCCAAACTACTCCTGCCGTCCAGCGCTGTCCAAACTGCTCCGGAAATCCAGCACTGTCCAAACTGCTCCTGCAATACAGCACTGTCCAAACTGCTCCTGCAATACAGCACTGTTCAAACTGTTCCTGCAATACAGCACTGTTCAAACTGCTCCTGCAATACAGCACTGTACAAACTGCTCCAGAACCCAGCACTGTCCAAACTGCTCAGAACCCAACACTGTCTAAACTGCTCTTGAATCCAACACTGTCCAAACTGCTCCTGCAATCCAGCAATGTCCATACCGCTCCTGTAATCCAGCACTGTCTAAACAGCTCCTGAAACCAACACTGTCCAAACTGCTCCTGCAATCCAGCACTGTCCAATCTGCTCCTGTAACCCAGCACTGTCAAAACGACTCCTGCAGTCGACCACTGTCCAATCTGCTCCTCTAATACAGCACTGTCCAAACGGCTCCTATAATCCTGCACTGTCCAAACTGCTCCAGAACGCAGGACTGTTCAAACTGCTCCTGTAATCCGGCACTGTACAAACTACTCCTGTAATCGAGCACTGTCCAAACTGCTCCTGCTGTCCAGCACTGTCCAAACTGCTCCAGGACCCAGCAATGTACAAACTGCTACAGAACCCAGCACTGTCAAAACTGCTCCTGCAATCCAGCACTGTCCAAACTGCTCCAGTACCCACCAATGTAGAAACTGCTACAGAGCCAGGCACTGTCAAAACTGCTACAGAACCCAGCACAGTCCAAACTGCTCCGAACCCAGCAATGTACAAACTGCCCCGGAACCCAACACTATCAAAACTGCTCCTGCAATCCAGCACTGTCCAAACTGCTCCTGTAATCAGCACTGTCCAAACTGCTCCAGCAATTCTGCACTTTCCAAACCTCTCCAGAACGCAGCACTGTCCAAATTGCTCCGGTAATCCAGCACTGTCCACACTGCTCCTGCAGTCCAGCACTGTCCAAACTGCTCCGGAAATCCAGCACTGTCAAAACTTCTCCTGCAATACAGCACTGTCCAAACTGCTCCTGCAATACAGCACTGTTCAAACTGCTCCTGCAATACAGCACTGTTCAAACTGCTCCTGCAATACAGTACTGTTCAAACTGCTCTTGCAATACAGCACTGTACACACTGCTCCAGAACCCAACACTGTACAAACTGCTACAGAACCCAGCACTGTCCAAACTGCTTCTGCAATCCAGCACTGTCCAAACTGCTCGAGAACCCAGTAATGTACACACTACTACAGAACCCAGCACTATCAAAACTGCTCCTGCAATCCAGCACTTTCAAAACTGCTCCTGTAATCCAGCACTGTCCAAACTGCTCCGGCAATGCTGCACTTTCAAAACTTCTCCCAAAAGCAGCACTGTCCAAATTGCTCCGGTACTCCAGAACTGTCCAAACTACTCCTGCCGTCCAGCACTGTCCAAACTGCTCCAGAAATCCAGCACTGTTCAAACTGCTCCTGCAATACAGCACTGTCCAAACTTCTCCTGCAATACAGCACTGTTAAAACTGCTCCTGCAATACAGCACTGTTCAAACTGCTCCTGCAATACAGCACTGTACAAACTGCTCCAGAACCCAGCACTGTCCAAACTGCTCAGAACACAACGCTGTCTAAACTGCTCCTCAACCCAACACTGTCCAAACTGCTCCTGTAATACAGCACTGTCCAAACTGCTCCTGCAATCCATACTGTCCAAACTCCTCCTGCAATCCGGCAATGTCCAAACTGCTCCTGTAACCCAGCATTGTCCAAACTGCTCCTGTAACCCAGCACTATCAAAACTGCTCCTGCAGTCCACCACTGTCCAAACTACCCCTGTAATACAGCACTGTCCAAACGGCTCCTACAATCCTGCACTGTCCAAACTGCTCCAGAACGCAGGACTGTCCAAACTGCTCCTGTAATCCGGCACTGTGCAAACTACTCCTGTAATCGAGCACTGTCCAAACTGCTCCTGCTGTCCAGCACTGTCCAAAATGCTCCAGAGCCCAGCAATGTACAAACTGCTACAGAACCCAGCACTGTCAAAACTGCTCCTGCAATCCAGCATTGTCCAAACTGCTCCAGAACCCAGCAATGTACAAACTGCTATAGAGCCCAGCACTGTCAAAACTGCTATAGAACCCAGCACAGTCCAAACTGCTCCGAACCCAACACTGTTCAAACTGATCCAGAACCCAACACTGTCAAAACTGCTCCTGCAATCCAGCACTGTCCAAACTGCTCCTGCAATACAGCACTGTACACACTGCTCCAGAAACCAGCACTGTTCAAACTGCTCCTGCAATACAGCACTGTACACACTGCTCCAGAAACCAGCACTGTTCAAACTGCTCCAGAACCCAGCACTGTCAAAACTGCTCGTGAACCCAGCACTGTCCAAACCGCTCCTGTAATCCAGCACTGCCCATACTGCTCCTGCAATCCAGCACTGCCTAAACTGCTCCTGCAATCCAGCACTGTCCAAACTGCTCCTGTAACCCAGCATTGTCCAAACTGCTCCTGCAACCCAGCACTGTCAAAACTGCTCCTGCAGTCCACCACTGTCCAAACTGCTCCTGTAATACAGCACTGTCCAAATGACTCCCACAATCCTACACTGTCCAAACTGCTCCAGAACGCAGGACTGTCAAAACTGCTTCTGTAATCCAGCACTGTGCAAACTGCTCCTGTAATCGAGCACTGTCCAAACTGCTCCTGCTGTCCAGAACTGTCCAAACTGCTCCTGCAATCCAGCACTGTCCAAACTGGTCCAGAACCCAGCAATGTAAAAACTGCTACAGCACCCAGCACTGTCAAAACTGCTCCTGCAATCCAGCACTCTCCAAATTGCTCCTGTAATCCAGCACTGTCCAAACTGCACCAGAATCCAGCAATGTACAAACTGCTACAGATCCCAGCATTGTCCAAACTGCTCCAGAACCCAGCACTGTTCAAACTGCTGAGAACGCAGCACTGTCCAAGCTGCTCCAGAACCCAGCATAGTCCAAACTGCTCCTGAAATCAAGCACTGTACAAACTGCTCCAGAACCCAGCAAAATGCTCCTGTAATCCAGCACTGACAAAACTGATCCTGAAATCCAGCACTGTCCCAACTTCTCCTGAACGCAGCACTTTCCAAATTGCTCCTGTCATACAGCACTGTCCAAACTGCTCAGAACCCAGCACTGTCCAAACTGCTCCTGTAATCCAGCATTGCCCAAACTGCTCGTGCAATCCAGCACTGTCCAAACTGCTCCTACAATCCAGCATTGTCCAAACTGCTGCAGAGCACAGCACTGTCCAAACTGCTCAGAACCCAGCACTGTCCAAACTGCTCCGGCAATTCAGTACTGCCAAAACTTCTCTTGAAATCCAACTCTGTCAAAAGTGCTCCTGTAATCCAGCACTGTCCAATCTGTTCCAGAACCCAGCACTGTCCAAACTGCTCCAGAACCCAGCACAGTCCAAACTGCTCCAGAAATCAAGCATTGTACAAACTGCTGCAGAACCCAGCAAAATGATCCTTTAATCCAGCACTGACAAACCTGATGCTGAAATCCAGCACTGTCCAACCTGCTCCTGAAATCCAGCATGGTCCAAACTGCTCCTGCAGTCGTGCATGATCAAAACTGCTCCTGCAATCCAGCACTGTCCAAACTGGTCCTGCATTCCACCATTGTCCAAACTGCTGCAGACACCAGCACTGTCCAAACTGCTCAGAACCCAGCACTGTCCAAACTGCTCCATAAACCAGCACGGTCCAAACAGCTCAGAACCCAGCACTGTTCAAACTGCTGCAGAATCCAGCACTGTACAAACTGCTCCAGAACCCAGCACTATCAAAACTGCTCCTGTAATGCAGCACTGACAAAACTGATCCTGAAATCCAGCACTGTCCAAACTGCTCAGAACCCAGCACTGTCCAAACTGCTCCTGCAATCCAGCACTTTCAAAACTGCTCCTGTAATCCAGCACTGAAAAAAGTGATCCTGAAATCCAGCACTGTCCAAACTGCTCAGAACCCAGCACTGTCCAAACTGCTCCAGAACCCAGCTCTGTCCAAACTGCTCCTGCAATCCAGCACTGACAAAACTACTCCTGAAATTTAGCACTGTACAAACTGCTCCAGAACCCAGCACTGTCCAAACTGCTTCGGTAATACAGCACTGACAAAACTGATCCTGAAATCCAGCACTGTCCAAACTGCTCCTGCAATCCAGCACTGACAAAACTGCGCCTGTAATCCAGCACTGTGCAAACTGCTCCTGTAATCGAGCACTGTCCAAACTGCTCCAGAACCCAGCACTGTCCAAACTTCTGCTGCAATACGTAGTGACAAAACTGCTCCTGAAATCCAGCACTGTCCAAACTGTTCCTGCAATACTTCATTATCCAAATTGCTCCAGCAATCCAGCACTGTCCAAACTGCTCCCGCAATCCAGCACTGTCCAAACTGCTCCAGAACACAGCACTGTCCAAACTGCAGTGCATTCCAGCACTGTCCAAACTGCTCCTGAAATACAGCACGGTCCAAACTGCTTCTGCAGTCGTGCACTGTCAAAACTGCTCCTGCAATACAGCACTGTCCAAACTGCTCCCGAACACAGCACTGTCCAAACTGCACCTGTAATATAGCACTGTCCAAACTGCTCCTGTAATCCAGCACTGCCCAAACTGCTCAGAACCCAGCACTGTCCAAACTGCTCCTGTAATCCAGCATTGCCCAAACTGCTCGTGCAATCCAGCACTGTCCAAACTACTCCTACAATCCAGCATTGTCCAAACTGCTACAGAGCCCAGCACTGTCCAAACCACTCAGAACCCAGCACTGTCCAAACGGCTCCTGCAATTCAGTAATGTCAAAACTGCTCTTGAAATCCAGCACTCTCAAAAGTGCTCCTGTAATCCAGCACTGTCCAATCTGTTCCAGAACACAGCACTGTCCAAACTACTCCTGCAGTCCATCACTGTCCAAACTTCTCCTGTAATCCTGCACTGTCCAAACTGCTCCTGCAATCCAGCATTATCCAAACTGCTCCAGCAATCCATCACTGTCCAAACTGCTCCTGCAATCCACCATTGTCCAACCTGCTGCAGACCCCAGCACTGTCCAAACTGCTCAGAACCCAGCACTGTCCAAACTGCTCCTGTAATCCTGCACTGTGCAAACTGCTCCTGCAATCCAGCATTGTTCAAACTGCTCTAGCAATCCAGCACTATCCAAACTGCTCCTTCACTCCACCATTGTCCAACCTGCTGCAGACCCCAGCACTGTCCAAACTGCTCAGAACCCAGCACTGTCCAAACTGCTCCAGAACCCAGCACTGTACAAACTGCACCAGAACCCAGCACTTTCCAAACTGCTCAGAACCCAGCACTGTCCAAACTGCTCCAGAACACAGCACTGTCCAAACTGCTGCTGTAATCCAGCACTGTTCGAACTGCTCCTGCAACTCAGCACTGCCTAAACTGCTCCAGAACACAGCACTGTCCAAACTGCTCCAGAACACAGCACTGTCCAAACTGCTCCTGTAATCTCGAGCACTGTCAAAACTGCTCCTGTAACCCAGCATTGTCCAAACTGCTCCTGCAATCCAGCACTGTCCAAACTGCTCAGGCAACCAAGCACTGTCCAAATTGGTCCTGTAGTCCAGCACTGTCAAAATTGCTCCTGTAATCCAGCACTGTCCAAACAGCTCCTGTAATCCAGCACTGTAGAAACTGCTCCAGAACCCAGCACTGTCCAAACAGATCTTGCAATACAGCACTGTACAAACTGCTCCAGAACCCAGCACTGTCCAAACTGCTCAGAACACAACGCTGTACAAACTGCTCCAGAACCCAGCACTGTCCAAACTGCTCAGAATCCAGCACTGTCCAAACTGCTCTAGACACAAGAACTGTCCAAACTGCTCCTGTAATACAGCACTGTCCAAACTGCTCCTGTAATCCAGCACTGTCCAAACTGCTCCTGCAATCCAGCACTGTCCAAACTGCTCAGGCAACCAAGCACTGTCCAAATTGGTCCTGTAGTCCAGCACTGTCAACATTGCTCCTGTAATCCAGCACTGTCCAAACAGCTCCAGTAATCCAGCACTGTAGAAACTGCTCCAGAACCCAGCACTGTCCAAACAGATCCTGCAATACAGCACCGTACAAACTGCTCCAGAACCCAGCACTGTCCAAACTGCTCAGAATCCAGCACTGTCCAAACTGCTCCTGCTGTCCAGCACTGTCCAAACAGCTCCTGCAATCCAGCACTCTACAAACTGCTCCAGAACCCAGCACTGTACAAACTGCTACAGAACCAAGCACAGTCCAAACTGCTCCAGAACACAGCACTGTCCAAACTTCTTGTGAACCCAGCACTGTCAAAACTTCTCCTGCAATCCAGCACTGTCCATACTGCTCCTGCAATACTTCATTATCCAAATTGCTCCGGCAATCCAGCACTGTCCAAACTGCTTGTGCATTCCAGCACTGTCAAAATTGCTCTTGAAAGCCTGCACTGTCCAAACTGCTCCTGCAATCCAGCACTGACAAAACTGCTCCTAAAATCCAGCACTGTCCAAACTGCTCCTATAATCCAGCACTGTCCAAACTGCTCCTGAAATCCAGCACGGTCCAAACTGCTCCTGCAGTCGTGCACTGTCAATACTGCTCCTGCAATCCAGCACTTTCCAATCTGCTCCTGAACACAGCACTGTCCAAACTGCACCTGTAATATAGCACTGTCCAAACTGCTCCTGTAATCCAGCACTGCCCAAACTGCTTGTGCAATCTAGCACTGTCCACACTACTCCTTCAATCCAGCACTGTCCAAACTGCTCAGAACCCAGCACTGTCCAAACTGCTCCTGTAATCCAGCATTGCCTAAACTGCTCCCGCAATCCAGCATTGTCCAAACTGCTGCAGAGCCCAGCACTGTCCAAACTGCTCAGAACCCAGCACTGTCCAAACTGCTCCTGCAATTCAGTACTGTCAAAACTGCTCTTGAAATCCAGCACTCTCAAAAGTGCTCCTGTAATCCAGCACTGTCCAATCTGTTCCAGAACGCAGCACTGTCCAAACTACTCCTGCAGTCCATCACTGTCCAAACTGCTCCTGTAATCCAGCACTGTCCAAACGGCTCTTGCAATCCAGCATTGTCCAAACTGCTCTAGCAATCCAGCACTGTCCAAACTGCTCCTTCAATCCACCATTGTCCAACCTGCTGCTGACCCCAGCACTGTCCAAACAGCTCAGAACCCAGCACTGTCCAAACTGCTCCAAAACCCAGTACTGTACAAACTGGTCCAGAACCCAGCACTGTCCAAACTGCTCAGAACCCAGCACTGTCCAAACTGCTCCAGAACCCAGCACTGTCCAAACTGTTCAGAACACAGCACTGTCCAAACTGCTCCAGAATCCAGCACAGTCCAAACTTCTCCTGAAATCAAGCACTGTACAAACTGCTCCAGAACCCAGCAAAATGCTCCTGTAATCCAGCACTGACGAAACTGATGCTGAAATCCAGCACTGTCCAAACTGCTTCTGAAATCCAGCATGGTCCAAACTGCTCCTGCAGTCGTGCACGATCAAAACTGCTCCTGCAATCCAGCACTGTCCAAACTGCTCCTGCATTCCACCATTGTCCAAACTGCTGCAGACCCCAGCACTGTTCAAACTGCTCAGAACTCAGCACTGTCCAAACAGCTCCAGAAACCAGCACTGTCCAAACAGCTCAGAACCCAGCACTGTTCAAACTGCTGAAGAATCCAGCACTGTACAAACTGCTCCAGAACCCAGCACTATCAAAACTGCTCCTGTAATGCAGCACTGACAAAACTGCTCCTGAAATCCAGCACCGTACAAACTGCCCCAGAACCCAGCACTGCCCAAACTGCTCCGGTAATCCAGCACTGACAAAACTGATCCTGAAATCCAGCACTGTCCAAACTGCTCCTGGACGCAGCTCTATCCAAATTGCTCCTGTAATACAGCACTATCCAAACTGCTCCTGTAATCCAGCACTGTCCAAACTGCTCCTGAAATCCAGCACGGTCCAAACTGCTCCTGCAGTCGTGCACTGTCAAAACAGCTCCAGCAATCCAGCACTGTCCAAACTGCTCCAGAACCCAGCACTGTCCAAACTGCGCCGGCAATCCAGCACTGTCCAAACTGCTCGTGCAATCCAGCACTGCCTACGCTGCTCCAGAACACAGCACTGTACAAACTGCTCCAGAACCCAGCACTGTCCAAACTGGTCTTGAAATCCAGCACTGTCCAAACTGCTCCAGCAATCCAGCACTGTCCAAACTGCTCGTGCAATGGAGCACTGTCCAACCTGCTCCTGCAATCCAGCATTCTCCAAACTGCAGCAGAACCCAGCATTGTCCAAACTGCTCTTGAATCCAGCACTGTCCAAACTGCTGCAGAACCCAGCACTGTCCAAACTGCTCCTGCAATCCAGCACTGTCAAAGCTGCTCTTGAAATCCAGCACTGTCAAAACTGGTCCTGCAGTCAATCACTGTCCAAACTGCTCCTGTAAAACCAGCACGGTAGAAACTGCTCCAGAACCTAGCACTGACCAAACTGGTCCATAACTCAGCACTGATGAAACTGCTCCAGAACACAGCACTGTCAAAACTGCTCCTCCAATCCAGCACTGTCCAAATTGCTCCTGCATTCCTCACTATCCGAACTACTTGGGCAATCCAGCACTGTCCAAACTGCTGCTGCAGTCCACCACTGTCAAAACTGCGCCTGCAGTCCATCACTGTCCAAACTGCTCCAGAACGCAGCACTGTCCAAACTGCTCCAGAACGCACCACTGTCCAAAATTCTCCAGAACCCAGGACTGTCCAAACTGCTGCTGCAGTCCACCACTGTCCAAACTGTGCCTGCAGTCCAGCACTGTCCAAACCGCTCCAGAACGCAGCACTGTCCAAACTGCTCCAGGACGCACCACTGTCCAAAATGCTCCAAAACCCACACTGTTCAAACTGCTCCTGCAGTCCAGCACTTTCCAAACTGCTCCTGCATCCAGCACTATCCAAAATGCTCCAGAACCCAGCCATTTCAAAACTGCTCCAGAACCCAACACTTTCCAAGCTGCTCCTGAACCCACCACTGTCCAAACTGCTCCTGCAATCCAGCACTGTCCAAACCGCTCCTGTAATCCAGCACTGTCCAAACTGCTCCTGCAATCCAGCACCATCCAAACTGCCCCGGCAATCCAGCACTGTCCATAAAGCTCCTGTAACCCAGCACTGTCCAAACTAGGCCTGCAATCCAGCACTGTCAAAACTGCTCCTGTAATCCACCACTGTCCAAACTATGCCTGCAGTCCAGCACTGTCCACACTGCTCCAGAACCCAGCACTGTCCAAACTGCTCCAGAACCCAGCACTGCCCAAAATGCTCCAGAATCCAGCACTGTCCAAACTGCTCCTGTAACCCAGCACTGTCCAAACTGCTCCAGAACCCAGCACTGTCCAAACTGCTCTTGAACGCAGCATTGTCCAAACTGCTCCAGAACCCAACACTGTCCAAACGGCTACAGTAACCCAGCACTGTCCAAACTGCTCCAGAACCCAGCACTGTCCAAACTGCTCCTGTAATCGAGCACTGTCCAAACTGCTCCAGCTATCCAGCACTGCCGAAGATGCTCCAGAACACGGCACTGTCCAAACTGCTCCAGAACCCAGCACTGTCCAAATTGCTCCTGCAGTCGTGCACTGTTAAAACTGCTACTGCAATCGAGCACTGTCCAAACTGCTCCTGCAATCCAGCACTGACCAAACTGCTCCTGCAATCCAGCACTTTCCAAACTGCTCCAGAATCCAGCACGGACAAAACTGCTCCTGTAATCCAGCACTATTCAAACTGCTCCTGCAATCCAGCACTCACAAAACTGCTCCTAAAATCCAGCACTGTCCAAACTGCTCCTGCAATCCAGCACTGTCAAAACTGCTCCTGTAATCCAGCACTATTCAAACTGCTCCTGCAATCCAGCACTCACAAAACTGCTCCCAAAATCCAGCACTGTCCAAACTGCTCCTGCAATCCAGCACTGTCAAAACTGCTCCAGAACACAGCACTGTCAAAACTGCTCCTGTAATCGAGCACTGTCCAAGCTTCTCCTGTAATCCAGCACTGTCAAAACTGCTCCTGCAATCCAGCGTTGTCCAAACTGCTCCTGCAATCCAGCACTGTCCCAACTGCTCCTGTAATCCAGCACAGTCTAAAGTGCTCCAGAACCCAACACTGTGGAAACTGCTCCAGAATCCAGCACTGTCAAAACTGCTCCTGTAATCCAGCACTATCCAAACTGCTCCTGCAATCCAGCACTGTCCAAACTGCTCAGAACCCAGCACTGTACAAACTGCTCCAGAACCCAGCACTGTCCAATCTGCTCTGAACCCAGCACTATCCAAACTGCTCCAGAACCCAGCACTGTCCAAACTGCTCCTGTAATACAGCACTGTCCAAACTGCTCCTGTAATCCAGCACGGTCCAAACTGCTCCTGAACCCAGCACTGTCCAAACTGCTCCTGTAATACAGCACTGTCCAAATTGCTCCTGTAATCCAGCACTATCAAAACTGCTCCAGAAATCCAGCACGCTCCAGACTGCTCCTGCAGTCGTGCAATGGCAAAACTGCACCTGCAATCCAGCACTGTCCAAACTGCTCCAGAACACAGCACTGTCCAAACTGCTCATGCAATCCAACACTGTCCAAAATTCTCCTGCAATCCAGCAATGTCCAAACTGCTCCTATAATCCAGCACTGTCAAAACTGCTCTTGAAATCCAGCACTTTCAAAACTGCTCCTGCAATCCAGCACTGTCTGAACTGCTCCAGAACCCAACACTGTCCAAACTGCTCCAGAACCCAGCACTGTCCAAACTGCTGAGACCCCAGCACTGTCCAAACTGCTCAGAACCCAGCACTGTCCAAACTGCTCAGAACCCAGCACTGTCCAAACTGCTCAGAACCCAGCAATGTCCAAACTGCTCAGAACCCAGCACTGTCCAAACTGCTCCAGAACCAAGCACTGTCCAAACTGCACCTGCAATCCAGCACTGACAAAACTGCTCCTGAAATCCAGCACTGTACAAACTGCTGCAGAACCCACCACTGTCCAAACTGCTCCTGTAATCCAGCACTGACAAAATTGATCCTGAAATACAGCACTGTCCAAACTGTTCCTGAACACAGCACTGTCCAAATTGCTCCTGTAATACAGCACTGTCCAAACTGCTCCTGTAATCCAGCACTGTCCAAACTGCTCCTGAAATCCAGCACGGTCCAAACTGCTCCTGCAGTCGTGCACTGTCAAAACTGCTCCTGCAATCCAGCACTGTCCAAACAGCTCAGAACCCAGCACTGTCCAAACTGCTCCAGCAATCCAGCAATGTCCAAACTTCTCCTGCAATCCAGCAATGTCCAAACTCTCCTACAATCCAGCACTGTCAAAACTGCTCTTGAAATCCAGCACTTTCAAAACTGCTTCGGCAATCTAGCACTGTTCAAAATGCTCCTGCAATCCAGCACTGTCTGAACTGCTCCAGAACCCAACACTGTCCAAACTGCTCCTGTAATACAGCACCGTCCAAACTGCTCCTGTAATCCAGCACGGTCCAAATTGCTCCTGAACCCAGCACTGTCCAAACTGCTCCTGTAATCCAGCACTATCAAAACTGCTCCTAAAATCCAGCACGGTCCAGACAGCTCTTGCAGTCGTGCACTGGCAAAACTGCACCTGGAATCCAGCACTGTCCAAACTGCTCCAGAACACAGCACTGTCCAAACTGCTCGTGCAATCCAACACTGTCTAAAATTCTCCTGCAATCCAGCAATGTCCAAACTGCTCATATAATCGAGCCCTGTCAAAACTGCTCTTGAAATCCAGCACTGTCTGAACTGCTCCAGAACCCAGCACTGTCCAAACTGCTGAGACCCCAGCACTGTCCAAACGGCTCAGAACCCAGCACTGTCCAAACTACTCCTGTAATACAGCACTGTCCAAACTGCTCCTGTAATCCAGCATGGTCCAAACTGCTCCTGAACCCAGCACTGTCCAAACTGCTCCTGTAATACAGCACTGTCCAAACTGCTCCTGTAATCCAGCACTATAAAAACTGCTCCTAAAATCCAGCACGGTCCAGACAGCTCCTGCAGTCGTGCAATGGCAAAACTGCACCTGCAATCCAGCACTGTCCAAACTGCTCCAGAACACAGCACTGTCCAAACTGCTCGTGCAATCCAACACTGTCCAAAATTCTCCTGCAATCCAGCAATGTCCAAACTGCTCCTATAATCCAGCACTGTCAAAACTGCTCTTGAAATCCAGCACTTTCAAAACTGCTCCTGCAATCCAGCACTGTCTGAACTGCTCCAGAACCCAACACTGTCCAAACTGCTCCAGAACCCAGCACTGTCCAAACTGCTGAGACCCCAGCACTGTCCAAACTGCTCAGAACCCAGCACTGTCCAAACTGCTCAGAACCCAGCACTGTCCAAACTGCTCCGGCAATCCAGCACTGTCCAAACTGCTCGTGCAATCCAGCACTGTCCAAATTGCTCAGAAACCAGCACTGTCCAAACTGCTCCAGAAGCCAGCACTGCCCAAACTGCTCAGAACGCAGCACTGTCCAAACTACTCAGAACCCAGCACTGTCCAAACTGCTCCGGCAATCCAGCACTGTCCAAACTGCTCGTGCAATCCAGCACTGTCCAAATTGCTCAGAAACCAGCACTGTCCAAACTGCTCCAGAAGCCAGCACTGCCCAAACTGCTCAGAACGCAGCACTGTCCAAACTGCTCCAGAATCCAGCACTGTACCAAATGCTCCAGAACCCAGAACTGTCCAAACTGCTCAGAACCCAGCACTGTCCAAACTGCTCCAGAACCAAGCACTGTCCAAACTGCTCCTGCAATCCAGCACTGACAAAACTGCTCCTGAAATCCAGCACCGTACAAACTGCTGCAGAACCCACCACTGTCCAAACTGCTCCTGTAATCCAGCACTGACAAAATTGATCCTGAAATACAGCACTGTCCAAACTGCTCCTGAACACAGCACTGTCCAAATTGCTCCTGTAATACAGCACTGTCCAAACTGCTCCTGTAATCCAGCACTGTCCAAACTGCTCCTGAAATCCAGCACGGTCCAAACTGCTCCTGCAGTCGTGCACTGTCAAAACTGCTCCTGCAATCCAGCACTATCCAAACTGCTCCAGAACCCAGCACTGTCCAAACTGCTCTGGCAATCCAGCACTGTCCAAACTGCTCGTGCAATCCAGCACTGTTAAAACTTCTCCTGCAATCCAGCAATGTCCAAACTCTCCTACAATCCAGCACTGTCAAAACTGCTCTTGAAATCCAGCACTTTCAAGACTGCTTCGGCAATCCAGCACTGTTCAAAATGCTCCTGCAATCCAGCACTGTCTGAACTGCTCCAGAACCCAACACTGTCCAAACTGCTCAGAACCCAGCACTGTCCAAACTGCTCCAGAACCAAGCACTGTCCAAACTGCTCCTGCAATCCAGCACTGACAAAACTGCTCCAGAACACAGCACTGTCAAAACTGCTCCTGTAATCGAGCACTGTCCAAGCTTCTCCTGTAATCCAGCACTGTCAAAACTGCTCCTGCAATCCAGCGTTGTCCAAACTGCTCCTGCAATCCAGCACTGTCCCAACTGCTCCTGTAATCCAGCACAGTCTAAAGTGCTCCAGAACCCAACACTGTGGAAACTGCTCCAGAATCCAGCACTGTCAAAACTGCTCCTGTAATCCAGCACTATCCAAACTGCTCCTGCAATCCAGCACTGTCCAAACTGCTCAGAACCCAGCACTGTACAAACTGCTCCAGAACCCAGCACTGTCCAATCTGCTCTGAACCCAGCACTATCCAAACTGCTCCAGAACCCAGCACTGTCCAAACTGCTCCTGTAATACAGCACTGTCCAAACTGCTCCTGTAATCCAGCACGGTCCAAACTGCTCCTGAACCCAGCACTGTCCAAACTGCTCCTGTAATACAGCACTGTCCAAATTGCTCCTGTAATCCAGCACTATCAAAACTGCTCCAGAAATCCAGCACGCTCCAGACTGCTCCTGCAGTCGTGCAATGGCAAAACTGCACCTGCAATCCAGCACTGTCCAAACTGCTCCAGAACACAGCACTGTCCAAACTGCTCATGCAATCCAACACTGTCCAAAATTCTCCTGCAATCCAGCAATGTCCAAACTGCTCCTATAATCCAGCACTGTCAAAACTGCTCTTGAAATCCAGCACTTTCAAAACTGCTCCTGCAATCCAGCACTGTCTGAACTGCTCCAGAACCCAACACTGTCCAAACTGCTCCAGAACCCAGCACTGTCCAAACTGCTGAGACCCCAGCACTGTCCAAACTGCTCAGAACCCAGCACTGTCCAAACTGCTCAGAACCCAGCACTGTCCAAACTGCTCAGAACCCAGCAATGTCCAAACTGCTCAGAACCCAGCACTGTCCAAACTGCTCCAGAACCAAGCACTGTCCAAACTGCACCTGCAATCCAGCACTGACAAAACTGCTCCTGAAATCCAGCACTGTACAAACTGCTGCAGAACCCACCACTGTCCAAACTGCTCCTGTAATCCAGCACTGACAAAATTGATCCTGAAATACAGCACTGTCCAAACTGTTCCTGAACACAGCACTGTCCAAATTGCTCCTGTAATACAGCACTGTCCAAACTGCTCCTGTAATCCAGCACTGTCCAAACTGCTCCTGAAATCCAGCACGGTCCAAACTGCTCCTGCAGTCGTGCACTGTCAAAACTGCTCCTGCAATCCAGCACTGTCCAAACAGCTCAGAACCCAGCACTGTCCAAACTGCTCCAGCAATCCAGCAATGTCCAAACTTCTCCTGCAATCCAGCAATGTCCAAACTCTCCTACAATCCAGCACTGTCAAAACTGCTCTTGAAATCCAGCACTTTCAAAACTGCTTCGGCAATCTAGCACTGTTCAAAATGCTCCTGCAATCCAGCACTGTCTGAACTGCTCCAGAACCCAACACTGTCCAAACTGCTCCTGTAATACAGCACCGTCCAAACTGCTCCTGTAATCCAGCACGGTCCAAATTGCTCCTGAACCCAGCACTGTCCAAACTGCTCCTGTAATCCAGCACTATCAAAACTGCTCCTAAAATCCAGCATGGTCCAGACAGCTCTTGCAGTCGTGCACTGGCAAAACTGCACCTGGAATCCAGCACTGTCCAAACTGCTCCAGAACACAGCACTGTCCAAACTGCTCGTGCAATCCAACACTGTCTAAAATTCTCCTGCAATCCAGCAATGTCCAAACTGCTCATATAATCGAGCCCTGTCAAAACTGCTCTTGAAATCCAGCACTGTCTGAACTGCTCCAGAACCCAGCACTGTCCAAACTGCTGAGACCCCAGCACTGTCCAAACGGCTCAGAACCCAGCACTGTCCAAACTACTCCTGTAATACAGCACTGTCCAAACTGCTCCTGTAATCCAGCATGGTCCAAACTGCTCCTGAACCCAGCACTGTCCAAACTGCTCCTGTAATACAGCACTGTCCAAACTGCTCCTGTAATCCAGCACTATAAAAACTGCTCCTAAAATCCAGCACGGTCCAGACAGCTCCTGCAGTCGTGCAATGGCAAAACTGCACCTGCAATCCAGCACTGTCCAAACTGCTCCAGAACACAGCACTGTCCAAACTGCTCGTGCAATCCAACACTGTCCAAAATTCTCCTGCAATCCAGCAATGTCCAAACTGCTCCTATAATCCAGCACTGTCAAAACTGCTCTTGAAATCCAGCACTTTCAAAACTGCTCCTGCAATCCAGCACTGTCTGAACTGCTCCAGAACCCAACACTGTCCAAACTGCTCCAGAACCCAGCACTGTCCAAACTGCTGAGACCCCAGCACTGTCCAAACTGCTCAGAACCCAGCACTGTCCAAACTGCTCAGAACCCAGCACTGTCCAAACTGCTCCGGCAATCCAGCACTGTCCAAACTGCTCGTGCAATCCAGCACTGTCCAAATTGCTCAGAAACCAGCACTGTCCAAACTGCTCCAGAAGCCAGCACTGCCCAAACTGCTCAGAACGCAGCACTGTCCAAACTACTCAGAACCCAGCACTGTCCAAACTGCTCCGGCAATCCAGCACTGTCCAAACTGCTCGTGCAATCCAGCACTGTCCAAATTGCTCAGAAACCAGCACTGTCCAAACTGCTCCAGAAGCCAGCACTGCCCAAACTGCTCAGAACGCAGCACTGTCCAAACTGCTCCAGAATCCAGCACTGTACCAAATGCTCCAGAACCCAGAACTGTCCAAACTGCTCAGAACCCAGCACTGTCCAAACTGCTCCAGAACCAAGCACTGTCCAAACTGCTCCTGCAATCCAGCACTGACAAAACTGCTCCTGAAATCCAGCACCGTACAAACTGCTGCAGAACCCACCACTGTCCAAACTGCTCCTGTAATCCAGCACTGACAAAATTGATCCTGAAATACAGCACTGTCCAAACTGCTCCTGAACACAGCACTGTCCAAATTGCTCCTGTAATACAGCACTGTCCAAACTGCTCCTGTAATCCAGCACTGTCCAAACTGCTCCTGAAATCCAGCACGGTCCAAACTGCTCCTGCAGTCGTGCACTGTCAAAACTGCTCCTGCAATCCAGCACTATCCAAACTGCTCCAGAACCCAGCACTGTCCAAACTGCTCTGGCAATCCAGCACTGTCCAAACTGCTCGTGCAATCCAGCACTGTTAAAACTTCTCCTGCAATCCAGCAATGTCCAAACTCTCCTACAATCCAGCACTGTCAAAACTGCTCTTGAAATCCAGCACTTTCAAGACTGCTTCGGCAATCCAGCACTGTTCAAAATGCTCCTGCAATCCAGCACTGTCTGAACTGCTCCAGAACCCAACACTGTCCAAACTGCTCAGAACCCAGCACTGTCCAAACTGCTCCAGAACCAAGCACTGTCCAAACTGCTCCTGCAATCCAGCACTGACAAAACTGCTCCTGAAATCCAGCACTGTACAAACAGCTGCAGAACCCACCACTGTCCAAACTGCTCCTGTAATCCAGCACTGACAAAATTGATCCTGAAATACAGCACTGTCCAAACTGCTCCTGTAATCCAGCACTGTCCAAACTGCTCCTGAAATCCAGCACGGTCCAAACTGCTCCTGCAGTCGTGCACTGTCAAAACTGCTCCTGCAATCCAGCACTGTCCAAACTGCTCCAGAACCCAGCACTGTCCAAACTGCTCGTGCAATCCAGCACTGTTCGAACTTCTCCTGCAATCCAGCAATGTCCAAACTCTCCTACAATCCAGCACTGTCAAAACTGCTCTTGAAATCCAGCACTTTCAAAACTGCTTCGGCAATCCAGCACTGTTCAAACTGCTCCTGCAATCCAGCACTGTCTGAACTGCTCCAGAACCCAACACTGTCCAAACTGCTCCAGAGCCCAGCACTGTCCTAACTGCTCAGAACCCAGCACTGTCCAAACTGCTCCAGAACCCAGCACTGTCCAAACTGCTCCTGTCATCCAGCACTGTCCAAACTGCTTCTGCAATCCAGCACTACCTACGCTGCTCCAGAACACAGCACTGTAGAAACTGCTCCAGAACCCAGCACTGTCCAAACTGCTCTTGAAATCCAGCACTGTCCAAATGGCTCCTTCAATCCAGCACTGTCTGAATTGCTCCAGAACCCTACAATATACAAACTGGTCCAGAACCCAGGACTGTCCAAACTGCTCCAGAACCCAGCAGTGTCCAAACTGCTCCTGTACTCCAGCACTATCCAAACTGCTCCGGCAATCCAGCACTGTCCATAAAGCTCCTGTAACCCAGCACTGTCCCAACTACTCCTGCAATCCAGCACTGTCAAAATTGCTCCTGAAATCCAGCACTGTACAAACTATGCCTGCAGTCCAGCACTGTCCAAACTGCTCCAGACCCAAGCACTGTCCAAACTGCTCCTGCAATCCAGCACTGACAAAACTGCTCCTGAAATCCAGCACTGTACAAACTGCTGCAGAACCCACCACTGTCCAAACTGCTCCTGTAATCCAGCACTGGCAAAATTGATCCTGAAATCCAGCACTGTCCAAACTGCTCCTGAACACAGCACTGTCCAAATTGCTCCTGTACTACAGCACTGTCCAAACTGCTCCTGTAATCCAGCACTGTCCAAACTGCTCCTGAAATCCAGCACGGTCCAAACTGCTCCTGCAGTCGTGCACTGTCAAAACTGCTCCCGCAATCCAGCACTGTCCAAACTGCTCCAGAACCCAGCACTGTCCAAACTGCTCCAGCAATCCAGCACTGTCCAAACTGCTGAGACCCCAGCACTGTCCAAACTGCTCAGAACGCAGCACTGTCCAAACTGCTCCAGAATCCAGCACTGTACAAACTGCTCCACAACTCGGCACTGTCCAAACTGCTAAGAACCCAGCACTGTCCAAACTGCTCCAGAACCAAGCACTGTCCAAACTGCTCCTGCAATCCAGCACTGACAAAACTGCTCCTGAAATCCAGCACTGTACAAACTGCTGCAGTACCCAGCACTGTCCAATCTGCTCCTGTAATCCAGCACTGACAAAATTGATCCTGAAATCCAGCACTGTCCAAACTGCTCCTGAACGCAGCACTGTCCAAATTGCTCCTGTAATCCAGCACTGTCCAAACTGCTCCTGAAATCCAGCATGGTCCAAACTGCTCCTGCGGTCATGCACTGTCAAAACTGCTCCTGCAATCCAGCACTGTCAAACTGCTCGTGCAATGGAGCACTGTCCAACCTGCTCCTGCAATCCAGCATTCTCCAAACTGCGGCAGAACCCAACATTGTCCAAACTGCTCTTGAATCCAGCACTGTCCAAACTGCTGCAGAACCCAGCACTGTCCAAACTGCTCCTGCAATCCAGCACTGTCAAAACTGCTTTTCAAATCCAGCACTGTCAAAACTGCTCCTGCAGTTCATCACTGTCCAAACTGCTCCTGTAAAACCAGCACTGTACAAACTGCTCTAGAACCTAGCACTGACCAAACTGTTCCATAACCCAGCACTGATGAAACTGCTCCAGAACACAGCACTGTCCAAACAGCTCCTCCAATCCAGCACTGTCCAAACTGCTTCTGCATTCCTGCGCTATCCAAACTACTTGGGCAATCCACCACTGTCCAAACTGCTGCTGCAGTCCACCACTGTCCAAACTGTGCCTGCAGTCCATCACTGTCCAAACTGCTCCTGTAAAACCAGCATGGTACAAACTGCTCCAGACCCTAGCACTGACCAAACTGTTCCATAAGCCTGCACTGATGAAACTGCTCCAGAACACAGCACTGTCAAAACTGCTCCTCCAATCCAGCACTGTCCAAACTGCTCCTGCATTCCAGCACTGTCCAAACTACTTGGGCAATCCAGCACTGTCCACACTGCTGCTGCAGTCCATCACTGTCCAAACTGTGCCAGCAGTCCAGCACTGTCCAAACTGCTCCAGAACCCAGCACTGTCCAAAGTGCTCCAGAACCCAGCACTGCCCAAAATGCTCCAGAATCCAGCACTGTCCAAACTGCTCCTGAACGCAGCACTGTCCAAACTGCTCCTCTAATCCAGCACTGTCCAAACTTCTCCGGAAACCCAGCACTGTCCAAACTGCTCCAGAACCCAGCACTGTCCAAACTGCTCCTGTAATCCAGCACTGTCCAAACTGCTCCGGCTATCCAGCACAGCCGAAGATGCTCCAAAACACAGCACTGTCCAAACTGCTCCAGAAACCAGCACTGTCCAAACTGCTCCTGCAGTCGTGCACTGTCCAAACTGCTCGTGCAATCCAGCACTGTCCAAACTGCTACTGCAATCCAGCAGTGTCCAAACTGCTCCAGCAATCCAGCACTTTCCAAACTGCTCCAGAATCCAGCACGGACAAAACTGCTCCGCTAATCCAGCACTGTCCCAACTGCTCCTGCAATCCAGCACAGTCTAAAGTGCTCCAGAACGCAACACTGTACAAACTGCTCCAGAACCCAGTACTGTCAAAACTGCGCCTGCAATCCAGCACTGTCCAAACTGCTCCTGCAATCCAGCACTGACAAAACTGCTCCTGAAATCCAGCACTGTCCAAACTGCTCCTGTAATCCAGCACTGTCCAAACTGCTCCTGCAATCCAGCACTGTCCAAACTGCTACAGAACACAGCACTGCCCAAACTGCTCGTGCAATCTAGCACAGTCCAAACTGCTCCTACAATCCAGCATTGTCTAAACTGCTGCAGAACCCAGCACTGTCCAAGCTGCTCAGAACCCAGCACTGTCCAAACTGCTCAGAACCCAGCACTGTCAAAACTGCTCCATAACGCAGGACTGACCAATCTGTTCCAGAACGCAGCACTGTCCAAACTACTCCTGCAGTCCATCACTGTCCAAACTGCACCTGCTATCCAGCATTGTCCAAACTGTTCCTGCAATCCAGCATTGTCCAAACTGCTCCAGCAATCCACCATTGTCCAAACTGCTGCAGACACCAACACTGTCCAAACTGCTCAGGACCCAGCACTGTACAAACTGCTACAGAACCTAGAACTGTCCAAACTGCTCAGAACCCAGAACTGTCCAAACTGCTCCAGGACCCAGCACTGTCCAAACTGCACCAGAGCCCAGAACTGTGCAAACTGCTCCTGTAATCCAGCACTTTCCAAACTGCTCCTGCAATCCAGCACTGTCTAAGATGCTCCAGAACACAGCACTGTACTAACCGCTCCAGAACCCAGCACTGTCCAAACTACTCAGAACCCTGCACTGTCCAAACTGATCCAGAACACAGCACCGTCCAAACTGCTCCTGTAATCCAACACTGTCCAAATTGCTCGTGCAATCCAGTACTGTCCAAACTTCTTCTGCAATCCAGCAATGTCCAAACTGCTACTACAATCCTGCACTGTCAAAACTGCTCTTGAAATCCAGCACTTTCAAAACTGCTCTGGCAATCCAGCACTGTCCAAACTGCTCCTGCAATCCAGCACTGTCTGAACTGCTCCAGAACCCAACACTGTCCAAACTGCTCCAGAACCCAGCACTGCCCAAACTGCTCAGAACCCAGCACTGTCCAAACTGCTCCAGAACCCAGACCTGTCCAAATTGCTCCTGCAATCCAGCACTGCCTACGCTGCTCCAGAACACAGCACTGTACAAACTGCTCCAGAACCCAGCACTGTCCAAACTACTCTTGAAATCCAGCACTGTCAAAACTGCTCCGGCAATCCAGCACTGTCCAAAATGCTCCTTCAATCCAGCACTGTCTGAACTGCTACAGAACCCAACACTGTACAAACTGCTCCAGAACCCAGCACTGTCCAAACTGCTCCTTCAATCCAGCATGTCAAAACTGTTCCTGCAATCCAGCACTGTCCAAACTGCTCCAGAACACAGCACTATCCAAACTGCTCCTGCAATCCAGCACTGCCTGTGCTGCTCAAGAACATAGCACTGTACAACCTGCTCCAGAACCCATCACTGTCCAAACTGCTCCAGAACCCAGCACTGTCCAAACTGCTCCTTCAATCCAGCATGTCAAAACTGCTCCTGCAATCCAGCACTGTCCAAACTGCTCCAGAACACAGCACTATCCAAACTGCTCCTGTAATCCAGCACTGTCCAAACTGCTCCAGCAAGCCAGAACTGTCCAAACTGCTCCAGCAATCCAGCACTGTCCAAACTGCTCATGCAATGGAGCACTGTACAAACTGCTCCTGCAATCCAGTATTGTCCAAAATGCAGCAGAACCCAGCACTGTACAAACTCCTCCTGCAATCCAGCACTGTCAAAACTGCTCTTGAAATCCAGCACTGTCCAAACTGCTGCAGAACCCAGCGCTGTCCAAACTGCTCCTGCAATCCAGCACTGTCAAAACTGCTCTTGAAATCCTGCACTGTCAAAACTGCTCCTGCAGTCCATCACTGTCCAAACTGCTCCTGTAAAACAAGCACTGTACAAACTGCTCCAGAACCTAGCACTGACAAAACTGTTCCATAACCCAGCACTGATGAAACTGCTCCCGAAACCAGCACTGTCAAAACTGCTCCTCCAATCCAGCACTGTCCAAACTGCTGCTGCAGTCCACCACTATCCAAACTGCAGTCCAGCACTGTGCAAACCGCTCCAGAATGCAGCACTGTCCAAACTGCTCCAGAACGCACCACTGTCCAAAATGCTCCAGACCCCAGCACTGTCAAAACTGCTGCTGCAGTCCACCACTGTCCAAACTGAGCCTGCCATTGAGCACTGTCCAAACTGCTCCGGAATGCACCACTGTACAAAATGCTCCAGAACCCAACACTGTCCAAGCTGCTCCTGAACCCATCACTGTCCAAACTGCTCCTGCAGTCCAGCACTGTCCAAACTGCTCCAGAACACAGCACTGTCCAAAGTGCTACAGAACCCAGCACTGCACAAACTGCTCCAGAATCCAGCATTGTCCAAACTGCTCTAGAATCCAGCACTGTACAAACTGCTCCTGCAGTCCAGCACTGTCCAAACTGCTCCTGAACGCAGCACTGTCCAAACTGCTCCTGCAGTCCATCACTGTCCAAACTGCTCCTCTAAAACTAGCACTGTACAAGCGGCTCCAGAACCTAGCAATGACCAAACTGTTCCATAACCCAGCACTGATGAAACTGCTCCAGAAACCAGCACTGTCAAAACTGCTCCTACAATCCAGCACTGTCCAAACTGCTGCTGCAGTCCACCACTATCCAAACTGTAGTCCAGCACTGTGCAAACCGCTCCAGAATGCAGCACTGTCCAAACTGCTCCAGAACGCACCACTGTCCAAAATGCTCCAGAACCCAGCACTGTCCAAACTGCTGCTGCAGTCCACCACAGTCCAAACTGCGCCTGCCGTCGAGCACTGTCCAAACTGGTCCAGAATGCTCCACTGCCTAAACTGCTCAGAACCCAGCACTGTCCAAACTGCTCCAGAACCCAGAACTGTCCAAACTGCTCCTGCAATCCAGCACTGCGTACGCTGCTCCAGAACACAGCACTGTAGAAACAGCTCCAGAACCCAGCACTGTCCAAACTGCTCTTGAAATCTAGCACTGTCAAAACTGCTCCGGCAAACCCGCACTGTCCAAACTGCTCCTTCAATCCAGCACTGTCTGAACTGCTCCAGAACCCAACACTGTACAAACTGCTCCAGAACCCAGCACTGTCCAAACTGCTCAGAACCCAGCAGTGTCCAAACTGCTCCAGAACCCAGCAGTGTCCAGACTGCTCCTGTAACCCAGCACTGTCCATACTGCTCCTGCAATCCAGCACTGCCTGCGCTGCTCAAGAACATAGCACTGTACAAACTGCTCCAGAACCCAGCACTGTCCAAACTGCTCCAGAACCCAGCACTGTCCAAACTGTTCCTTCAATCAAGCACTGTCAAAACTTCTCCTGCAATCCAGCACTGTCCAAACTGCTCCACAACACAGCACTATCCAAACTGCTCCTGTAATCCAGCACTGTCCAAACTGCTCCAGCAATCCAGCACGGTCCAAACTGCTCATGCAATGGAGCACTGTACAAACTGCTCCTGCAATGCAGCATTGTCCTTACTGCAACAGAACCCAGCACTGTCTAAAACTCCTCCTGCAATCCAGCACTGTCAAAACTGCTCTTGAAATCCAGCACTGTCAAAACTGCTCCTGCAGTCCATCACTGTCCAAACTGCTCCTGTAAAACCAGCACTGTACAAACTGCTCCAGAACCTAGCACTGACCAAACTGTTCCATAACCCAGCACTGATGAAACTGCTCCAGAAACCAGCACTGTCAAAACTGCTCCTCCAATCCAGCACTGTCCAAACTGCTGATGCAATCCACCACTATCCAAACTGTAGTCCAGCACTGTGCAAACCGCTCCAGAATACAGCACTGTCCAAACTGCTCCAGAACGCACCACTGTCCAAAATGATCCAGAACCCAGCACTGTCCAAACTGCTGCTGCAGTCCACCACTGTCCAAACTGCGCCTGCCGTCGTGTACTGTCCAAACTGCTCCAGAATGCACCACTGTCCAAAATGCTCCAGAACACAGCACTGTCCAAACTGCTCCTGCAATCCAGCACTTTCCAAACTGCTCCTGCAATCCAGCACTATTCAAAATGCTCCAGAACCCAGCACTGTCCAAACTGCTACACACCCAACACTGTCCAAGCTGCTCCTGAACCCAGCACTGTCCAAACTGCTCCAGAACCCAACACTGTCCAAGCTGCTCCTGAATCCATCACTGTCCAAACTGCTCCTGCAATCCAGCACTGTCCAAACTGCTCCTGCAATCCAGCACTGCCTGCGCTGCTCAAGAACATAGCACTGTACAAACTGCTCCAGAATCCAGCACTGTCCAAACTGCTCTAGAATCCAGCACTGTCCAAACTGCTCCTGCAATCCAGCACTGTCCAAACTGCTCCTGAACGCAGCACTGTCCAAACTGCTCCTGTAATCCCGCACTGTCCAAACTGCTCCGGCAATCCAGCACTGTCCAAACTGCTCATGCAACCCAGCACTGTCAAAACTTCTCATGCAATCCAGCACTGTCGAAACTGCTCTTGAAATCCAGCACTGTCTAACCTGCTCCAGAACCCAATACTGTACAAACTGCTCCAGAACCCAGCACTGTCAAAACTTCTCCGGCAATCCAGCACTGACTAACCTGCTCCAGAACCCAATACTGTACAAACTGCTCCAGAACCCAGCACTGTCCAAACTGTTCAGAACCCAGCACTGTCCAGACTGCTCCAGAACCCAGCACTGTCAAAACTACTCCTGCTATACAGCACTGTCAAAACTGCTCCTGGACGCAGCACTGTCCAAACTGCTCCTGTAATCCAGCACTGTCCAAACTGTTCCAGAATGCAGCACTGTCCAAACTGCTCCTGCAATCCAGCACTGTCAAAACTGCTCTTGAAATCCAGCACTGTCAAAACTGCTCCTGCAGTCCATCACTGTCCAAACTGCTCCTCTAAAACAAGCACTGTACAAACTGCTCCAGAACCTAGCACTGACCAAACTGTTCCATAACCCAGCACTGATGAAACTGCTCCAGAAACCAGCACTGTCAAAACTGCTCCTACAATCCAGCACTGTCAAAACTGCTGATGCAGTCCACCACTATCCAAACTGCAGTCCAGCACTGTGCAAACCGCTCCAGAATGCAGCACTGTCCAAACTGCTCCAGAACGTACCACTGTCCAAAATGATCCAGAACCCAGCACTGTCCAAACTGCTGCTGCAGTCCACCACTGTCCAAACTGCGCCTGCCGTTGAGCACTGTCCAAACTGCTCCAGAATGCACCACTGTCCAAAATGCTCCAGAACCCAGCACTGTCCAAACTGCTCCTGCAATCCAGCACTTTCCAAACTGCTCCTGCAATCCAGCACTATTCAAAATGCTCCAGAACCCAGCACTGTCCAAACTGCTCCACACCCAACACTATACAAACTGCTCTGGAAATGCAGCACTTTCCAAACTGCTCCTGCAATCCAGCACTATCCAAAATGCTCCTGTAACCCAGCACTGTCAAAACTGCTCCTGTAACCCAGCACTTTCCAAACTGCTCCTGCAGTCCAGCACTGTCCAAACTGCTCCAGAACACAGCACTGTCCAACGTGCTACAGAACCTAGCACTGCCCAAACTGCTCCAGAATCCAGCACGGTCCAAACTGCTCCTGCAATCCAGCACTGTCCAAACTGCTCCTGAACGCAGCACTGTCCAAACTGCTCCTGCAATTCGGCACTGTCCAAACTGCTCCTGTAATCCCGCACTGTCCAAACTGCTCCGGCAATCCAGCACTGTCCAAACTGCTCATGCAATCCAGCACTGTCAAAACTGCTCATGCAATCCAGCACTGTCGAAACTGCTCTTGAAATCCAGCACTGACTAACCTGCTCCAGAACCCAATACTGTACAAACTGCTCCTGAACCCAGCACTGTCCAAACTGTTCAGAACCCAGCACTGCCCAAACTGCTCCAGAACCCAGCACTGTCAAAACTACTCCTGCTATCCAGCACTGCCTAAGATGCTCCAGAACAAATCACCTATCCAAACTGCTCCTGCAGTCGTGCACTGTCAAAACTGCTCCTACAATCCAGCACTGTCCAAACTGCTCCAGAACGCCGCACTGTCCAAACTGCTCCTGCAATCCAGCACTTTCCAAACTGCTCCAGAACCCAGCACTGTCCAAACTGCTCCTGCAATCCAGCACTGTCCAAACTGCTCCTGCTATCCAGCACTGTCCAAACTGCTCCAGAACCCAGCACTGTCCAAACTGCTCCTGTAATCCTGCACTGCCCAAACTGCTCCTGAGCCCAGCATTGTCCAAACTGCTTTTGCAATCCAACAATGTCCAAACTGCTCCAGAACCCAGTACTGTTCTAACTGCTTTTGCAATCCAGCACTGTCCAAACTGCTCCTGCAATCCAGCACTGTCAAAACTGCTCCAGCACCCAGTATTGTTCTAACTGCACCTGCAATCCAGCACTGTCAAAACTGCTCCAGAACCCAGTACTGTTCTAACTGCTTTTGCAATCCAGCACTGTCAAAACTGCTCCAGAACCCAGTACTGTTCTAACTGCTTTTGCAATCCAGCACTGTCCAAACTGCTCCTGCAATCCAGCACTGCCTAAGATGCTCCAGAACACAGCACTGTTTAACTGCTCCAGAACGCACCACTGTCCAAAATGCTCCAGAACCCAGCACTGTCCAAACTGCTGCTGCAGTCCACCACTGTCCAAACTGCGCCTGCCGTCGAGCACTGTCCAAACTGCTCCAGAATGCACCACTGTCCAAAATGCTCCAGAACCCAGCACTGTCCAAACTGCTCCTGCAATCCAGCACTTTCCAAACTGCTCCTGCAATCCAGCACTATCCAAAATGCTCCAGAACCCAGCACTGTCCAAACTGCTCCACACCCAACACTATCCAAACTGCTCCGGCAATCCAGCACTGTCCATAAAGCTCCTGTAACCCAGCACTGTCAAAACTGCTCCGGTAACCCAGCACTTTCCAAACTGCTCCTGCAGTCCAGCACTGTCCAAACTGCTCCAGAACACAGCACTGTCCAACGTGCTACAGAATCTAGCACTGCCCAAACTGCTCCAGAATCCAGCACTGTCCAAACTGCTCCTGCAATCCAGCACTGTCCAAACTGCTCCTGAACGCAGCACTGTCCAAACTGCTCCTGCAATCCGGCACTGTCCAAACTGCTCCTGTAATCCCGCACTGTCCAAACTGCTCCGGCAATCCAGCACTGTCCAAACTGCTCATGCAACCCAGCACTGTCAAAACTGCTCATGCATTCCAGCACTGTCGAAACTGCTCTTGAAATCCAGCACTGTCTAACCTGCTCCAGAACCCAATACTGTACAAACTGCTCCAGAACCCAGCACTGTCAAAACTTCTCCGGCAATCCAGCACTGACTAACCTGCTCCAGAACCCAATACTGTACAAACTGCTCCAGAACCCAGCACTGTCCAAACTGTTCAGAACCCAGCATTGTCCAAACGGCTCCAGAACCCAGCACTGTCAAAACTACTCCAGCTATCCAGCACTGCCCAAGATGCTCCAGAACAAATCACCTATCCAAACTGCTTCTGCAGTCATGCACTGTCAAAACTGCTCCTACAATCCAGCACTGTCCAAACTGCTCCAGAACGCAGCACTGTCCAAACTGCTCCTACAATCCAGCACTGTCCAAACTGCTCCAGAACGCCGCACTGTCCAAACTGCTCCTGCAATTCAGCACTGTCCAAACTGCTCCTGCAATCCAGCACTTTCCAAACCGCTCCAGAACCCAGCACTGTCCAAACTGCTCCTGCAATCCAGCACTGTCCAAACTGCTCAGAACCCAGCACTGTCCAAACTGCTCCAGAACCCAGCACTGTCCAAACTGCTCCTGTAATCCTGCACTGTCCAAACTGCTCCTGAGCCCAGCATTGTCCAAACTGCTTTTGCAATCCAGCACTGTCCAAACTGCTCCTGCAATCCAGCACTGTCAAAACTGCTCCAGCACCCAGTATTGTTCTAACTGCTCCTGCAATCCAGCACTGTCAAAACTGCTCCAGAACCCAGTACTGTTCTAACTGCTTTTGCAATCCAGCACTGTCCAAACTGCTCCAGAACCCAGTACTGTTCTAACTGCTTTTGCAATCCAGCACTGTCCAAACTGCTCCTGCAATCCAGCACTGCCTAAGATGCTCCAGAACACAGCTCTGTTTAACTGCTCCAGAACGCAGCACTGTCCAAACTACTCCGGCTATCCAGCACTGTCGAAACTGCTCCTGCAATCCAGCACTGTCCAAACTGCTCCTGCAATCCAGCACTGTCCAAACTGCTCCTGCAATCCAGCACTGTCAAAACTGCTCCTGCAATCCAGCAGTGTCCAACTGCTCCTGCAATCCAGCACTTTCCAAACTGCTTCAGAATCCAGCGCTGTCCAAACTGCACCAGAATCCAGCACTGTCCAAACTGCTCCTGTAATCCAGCATTGTCCAAACTGCTCCTGTAATCCTGCACTGTCCAAACTGCTCCTGAGCCCAGCATTATCCAAACTGCTCCTGCAATCCAACAATGTCCAAACTGCACCAGAACCCAGCACTGTCCAAACTGCTCCTGCAATCCAGCACTGTCAAAACTGCTCCTGCAATCCAGCACTGTCCAAACTGCTCCAGAACCCAGCACTGTCCAAACTGCTCCTGTAATCCTGCACTGTCCAAACTGCTCCTGCAATCCAGCACTGTCCAAACTGCTCCTGAGCCCAGCATTGTCCAAACTGCTTTTGCAATCCAACAATGTCCAAACTGCTCCTCCAATCCAGCACTGTCCAAACTGCTCCAGAACCCAGCATTGTCCAAACTGCCCCTGTAATCCTGCACTGTCCAAACTGCTCCTGTAATCCTGCACTGTCGAAACTGCTCCAGAACCCAGCACTGTCCAAACTGCTCCTGCAATCCAGCACTGTCCAAACTGCTCCAGATTCCAGTACTGTTGAAATTCCTCCTGAACCCACCCTCTTCAAACTGCTCCTGAACCCAGACAATTGCTAGTTAAGCAGGTGATGGGCATTGATTAATCCATCTAAATTGAATAAACATATACACCTGGAACACTTTGTGTGGAAGCTACTTGGAAGTCAGTAGCACTGAGGAGTTGTCTTGAAAATAAACCAGCTTGAATCAAAAGACCAGCTTGATTAATTCTTCCACCAGAACCTCTTATTGAGAGTAACATGGTAGCAGAGGATGAACTTTAAGCTTTGCTGATTGATTGCTGTATATGAAGATTTCTGTCTCAGTCCTCTGAGGGAAGTGTGCTTTTGCTGACAATTTAAGTTATGGAATGGCGGGAGGACGGTACAAAATCTCAAGCTTTGACTCTCCACCAATTTTTTCTGACTCTGAACCTTATCAGCAATGGAAGGCTGAAATGAAATGTGGACCTGGGTTACTACTATACCCCGGAAGAAGCAAGGTATGAGTTTGGCATTATCATTACCAGCCAAAAGTAAGATAAGGAGTAAGGTATTTTCAGAGTGGAAAGTGGATGATTTGGATCATGAAGCGGGATTAAACCTTCTGATACAATTTTGGGACGGGCTTTATAAAAAGGATGAGTTTTTGGAAGCGTATGAAGCTTGGACGACCTTTGATAGGTTTAAGAAATCAGATGATCAATCCATGGAAGAATTATCATAGATTTTGGTAAATGGTACAGGAGACTACCGAGATTTGAACTTGAAATCCAGGAATTTTAATTGGTATTTAAACTACTGGACTGAGCTCGCATTTCCTACATTGATAGTCTTTTAGTACTAATGGGGGTTGAGTTCCGGGGGAGAGAATCTCTCTTAGAACAAATGGCTGCTGCCCTAAAAATATTTCTGAGGAAACAGTGTTCCCTGCCACTTTTTTAGCAAATGCGAACAATTGTTTGCATTTATCAAAATCCATGAAATAAAGGATAGAGGATTTGATGGTGGCCGAATTTCGCGGTCGACCAAATATTAGATGAAGATTCCAATACAAAGATGGGGTTAATGACAAGAGGTCTGAAAATGGTTGTAACCCTAGCCAATTTGAGAGTCGGGACAAAAAGCATGTTTGGGACGGTGACTGTAGGCGTTTAAACCCAAAAAATGCACGGGGAATGGTTAATCGGTGCTTTCGGTGTGATTCCCAGTATCATTACGCAATGAACTGCCCACAGCAAAGGAATCGCGTTTTTGAAGTGACCCATGAAGCGGATTCATCTGAAACTGAAAGTGATGCTGGTGACTGCCATGATGGGATTGTATTGATCACTGAGAGTTTGAATCCGGTGATGAGTATCTTGATGGTAGGTACCTTCAACTGTACAGTTATGGACAGTGGTTTCAGTTCTACAGTGTGCTGCATGGACTGGCTTGGCTATTATCTGGAGTCTCTCGATGAGGCAGACTGGTGGAAGGAGAAGCAGTATGAAAGCTCTACCTGCTTCAGGTTCGGAGATGACAATACATTATCATCCTCCAAACGGGTGGTCCTCCCTTGAAAGATAGCAGGTTATCAGTACTGATGTGGTTTCAAGTGAGATACTGCTATTGTTGAGTTGATCTGCGATGAAGAAGGCTCAGATGACACTAGACATGAAGAATGATAGAGCAGTCATGTTTGGAAAATATTTGGATCTACATTTTACCCAGTCAGGCCATTACTGTTTGCAACTAAGGAAGCCAGGGATTTCTCATCAAAAAGTTCATGAAGTTTTGTTAACTGCTGAGAATAAGAATTTGGTGGACAAAAAGAGGATCATTTGGAAATTACATAGACAGTTTGCACATCCGGCGCCACAGAAAATGAAGACTCTTTCTGAGAGTGTTCAATAAAGGATATGATGACCATATTGAACAAATCACTGCTCAGTGTGAAATTTGCCTTAAACATCACAAGACACCACTGCGTCCTGTTGTGAGCTTTCCACTAGCCAGGGAGTTTAACGATGCAGTTGCAATGGACTTGAAAGTTTGGAACAAGAATAGGGTTATTTTTTTACTACACTCCATAGATATGGCAACCAGATTTAGCCTATCTACTGTAATACATAGTAAAGACAAAAGGACCATTGTCGATAAGACCATGGAGAAATGGGTAGGAACAGGATGAGGAATACCAACGAAGTTCCTCACAGATAATGGTGAGGAATTTGCCAATGAGGAATTTTGAGATATGTGTGAAAATTTAAACGTCATAGTTATGGCACACTGCAGCTGAGAGCCTGTTTAGTAATGGTCTTTGTAAAAGAAACTATGTGGTAATAGATGACATGTTACATAAAATATTAGCTGATCAACCAGATTGTAAATTGCAAATGGCGCTAGCATGGATGGTACATGCAAAGAACTCTCTGCAAATAGTTGAGAGCTACAGTCCCTACCAGTTGGTGTACGGAAGAAATCTGAAGTTACCTTCAGTGTTGTCAGATGCTCCCCCTGCTCTAGAAGGGACTAACATTAGCTCCTCCATTTTTTCTCATCTGAACGCTTTGCATGCGGGCAGAGAAGCTTTCATTAAAGCTGAAGTTTTGGAGAAAATTCGGCGGGCCCTACAGCACCGCATAAGACCATCAGGATTACAGTTTAGACAAGGAGACATGGGGCAGAATTTTCTGCCTGTTGGGCGGGCGGGCCCGACCCAATCGCCGGTGGGCGGGGAGAGCCACACCGCCATTTTACGTGGGCGGGCCAATTAAGGCCCGCCCAGTGTGACGTCCGCCCGGAAGTGCTATGCGCTCCTTGTGCGGGCGGGGGGATTCCCTAAATGCGAGAGTGCGCTCTTTCACGCATGCGCACGAAAGAGCACACATCTCCCTGAGGCTAAGTGCTGCCTCAGGGAGATCGCTTCCACTTTTAAAGCTATTAAAAATAGAGAAAAGAAAAATCCCTTACATGTCCCCCTCATGTGACAATTTTTAAAAGCCTACATGAAACCTCATCCCGCCGGTGGATGAAGTTTCATGTTTTTCCTATTCCCTACCGGGGCTCCTGGCCTGCCGCCAACCTTAAGGTTGGACAGGCAGGTCCTTTAATTGTTTAAATGATCCTGTCAATGGCCTCAATTAGCCATTGACAGGTCGGCAGGCCCGCAGCTGATTTTGCTGTGCCCCCACCTTCCTGAAAATTTAAATGGGGCGGGGTGATGTCAGGGGTTCCGCCCAACGTCATCCCGCGTTATTTTACGTGTCAGCGAGTGGGCCCCGCCCCCTGCTCGCCGACGGCAAAATTCAGCCCATGGTACATTATAAAAGGGAGGGCCAGAAAGAGCAGAAAGGACCTGGCAAGGTAATAGGGAGTGATGGGAAAGTAGTAATTGTGCAAAACGGCAATCAAACTGTTAGGGTACGTTCTTCATGGTTAATTGGTACTGACTATACTTTTACAGGTTCTGAACAGGACATAGAATGCGAGGAGGCACCATGCACTTCACATACACATACACTGGGTAGTTATGAAGAGCAGACAATGGCAGATACAGGGTTGACTGACTATGAACAAAGTAATAGTGAGGTATAGCACATTGCTATTTGTCCAAAAGGGCAACCACTTAAAATAGGAACAATTGTAACATACATGCCAGAAGGGACCAGTGTGTGGAGGGATGCCACTATCATAGGGAGAGCAGGAAAGACCACTGATAAATACAAACATTGGCTAAATGTGCAGGATGAAGGACAGGAGACAAGACCTATCGATTGGCAAACTGGGGTAAAGATGTGGAAACCCAGAAAGCGCAGTATGACTTCCGACAGTGGACCAGAAAGTGGTCGTGACCCTGGAAAAAAATCACGGACTTGCATGGGAGGACGATCATATAGTAGCAGTCCAGAAAGGGAGAGGATTGTGAAAAGAGGCTGTAGCTTAACAAGGAGGACTAGAGAGCAAGCTAGCAATCTCAATAGAAGTAGATGTCTTTGTGACCGAGAGATTCGAGTAGCTGCTAATAAACTGGAATGTAAGCTGATAAAGGAAGCCAAACGGAAAGAGTTAGAAAGTTGGAAGGAATTTGGGGTATATTCTGAAATACCTGACAGAGGACAGCCAGCTTTATCTCACAGATGGATCTGTACAGAAAAGGTGCTCCCAGACGGCACATATAAGGCCAAAGCGAGATTAGTAGCCCGAGGCTTTGAAGAGAGACTAGGAGATCAGGATGTCAGAGTGGACTCACCTCCTGGGGGGAAAGTGATTTTGGATATTTTTATTTAGCTATTTTGGCATCCTTTTCCTGGGAGTGCAAATCAATTGATATAAAGGCTGCGTTTTTACAAGAGGAGAAGTTTCAAAGGGAAGTGTTTTTGAAACCACCCAAAGAAGCCGGGGATGTAGAAGGAAAGCTATGGAAATTGAATATGTGCGTTTATGGGTTGAATGATGCATCAAGAGTTTGGTATTTTTCTGTGAGGTCTGTCCTGTTGAAAACGAGTTGCAGTCAGTTAAAGGCAGACCCTGCAATGTTCTACTGGTACTATAAGGAGAAACGAGTTGGAATCTTTATCATCCATATTGATGATTTCCTGTGGGGATGCTTTGTAGAATTTGAACAATGCGTAATCGAGAAGATAAAGAAGGAATTCCAGGTCAGAAGTCAGGCAGAGCAAGTTAGGAGTGACATTGAATCAACTTATCTAGAAAATGTTAATCATATCCCAATAACTCGGGGTAGATCCTCACAAAAAGAGGATCCTGCTACCAAGGAAGAAACGGAACAGTTGGGAAGTTTGATTGGGCAGTTGAACTAGTTGTGCACTCAGACTACACCTGACGCTAGTTATGATGTGTTGGAGATGAGTACAATGATGAAACATGCTACAGTTGAGCAAGTGCTGAGAGCAAACAAAACACTTAAAAAATTAAATTCTGAGAGATGTGTGCTCAAGTTTCCAGCCTTGGGTGATCCAGAAGATATGAGGTTGGTCACTTTTAGTGATGCTTTAAATGCCAATCTTCCAGATGGGTACTCTAGCACAGCAGGGTTTATAATATTCTTGGTGGGAAAGAATGATAAATGTTGCCCCCTGGCTTGGGAGGCCAAGAAAATATAAAGGGTGGTGAAAAGCACTTTTGTTGCTGAACTTGGTAGAAGCATTAGAAATGGGGGTTTACTTATCCAAGGCCTAAATCTTCTGGTCAGCGTGCAGGGGCGGGCCCCACTCACCGACACGTAAAATGATGCGCGGTGATGTCAGACGGGCATCCCAACGTCACTGCGCGTCATTCCGATTTTCGGTTTGGCGGGCGCGCACTGGAGTCTGCTGCGTGCCCGCCAAACTGTCAAAGGCCTATTAAGGCCATTTAAAAACTAATTAAGAGAATTAATTAATGCGAAGAGCCCAGGCGGCCTTCACATTTATCATGAACTCTCATCCACAGGCGGGATGAGGTTTCATGAAAGATTTATAAATCAAATAAATGTTTTTACTAAAATTCATTGACATGTCCCAGTTCATGTGACACTGTCACATGAGGGGACATGTATGAAAATTTTCTTTTTCTTTATTTAAATTTTGCATAATGAAATTAAACTCCCTGAGGCAGCTCCGTGCCTCAGGGAGATTTCTGCGCTCTTTCGCACGCATGCGCGAAAGAGCGCTGGCCCCGACTCTCTCTCCTCCCCCCGCCTGCACAGGGAGCGTTCAGCGCCCGCCCAAGTAAAATGGCGGCGCGCAGCTGATTGCGGGCAGCGATCGGCTGCGCACCCGCCCGTGTCCGCTCAGCACCCCCGACAGGGAGAAAATTCTCCCCCAGTATACTGACAGAAATATTATATAAAGGGCAATGTGGGAAAAGATTTCCCATAAAATGTTATGTTGATAACCGGTCTCTTTGGGACAACGTTCATTCCACGAAAAGTGCCACTGATAAAAGGCTCAGAATAGACCTAGCCAGCATAAAAGAAATGTTAGAGAGACTCTCTAAGATAAAATGGTTGCCAACAAGTCATCAACTATCAGACTGTCTTACAAAAAGAAGTGCCTGCTCTAAGAAATTATTAAATACATTGGAAGAGGGGTGTCTTATGTTGTAATGATGCAATAAAAAAAAATTGTTTTATAATTATTTATATATATATTTGGTATAAGAAATATAGGAATTATGGATGTGGAAATGTGTGACATTATTGCCTTCTGTTTGTTAAAAAAAATGTTCTTTAAGTTTTTGTTCAATGTTTTAATTTAAAAAGAAGAGGGGAATATGTTAATATGTCAATCACCTTGTTAAAAACAATTGCCAGTTAAACAGGTGATGGGCATTTATTATCCCATCTAAATAGAATAAACATATACAGCTGGGACACTTTGTGTGGAAGCTACTTGGAAGTCAGTAGCACTGAGGAGTTGTCTTGAAAATAAACCAGCTTGAACCAAAAGACCAGCCTGGATTAATTCTTCCAGCAGAACCTCTTATTGTGACTAACACCCAGCACTATTCAAATTGCTCATGAAACCGGCACTATTCAAATTGCTCATGAACCCGGCACTATTCAAATTGCTCATGAACCCGGCACTATTCAAACTGCTCGTGAACCCGGCACTGTTCGAACTGCTCGTGAACCCAACACTATTCGAACTGCTCGTGAACCCAGCACTGTTCGAACTGCTCGTGAACCCGGCACTGTTTGAACTGCTCGTGAACCCGGCACTATTCAAACTGCTCGTGAACCCGGCACTGTTTGAACTGCTCGTGAACCTGGCACTATTCGAACTGCTCGTGAACCCGGCACTATTCGAACTGCTCGTGAACCCGGCACTGTTTGAACTGCTCGTGAACCCGGCACTATTCGAACTGCTTGTGAACCTGGCACTATTCGAACTGCTCGGGAACCTGGCAATGTTCGAACTGCTCGTGAACCTGGCACTGTTCGAACTGCTCGTGAACCCGGCACTGTTTGAACTGCTCGTGAACCCGGCACTGTTCGAACTGCTCGTGAACCCGGCACTGTTCGAACTGCTCGTGAACCCGGCACTATTCGAACTGCTCATGAACCCGGCACTGTTCGAACTACTCGTGAACCTGGCACTATTCGAACTGCTTGTGAACCTGGCACTGTTCGAACTGCTCGTGAACCCGGCACTATTCAAACTGCTCGTGAACCCGACACTGTTCGAACTGCTCGTGAACCCGGCACTATTCGAACTGCTCATGAACCCGGCACTGTTCGAACTGCTCGTGAACCCGGCACTATTCGAACTGCTCGTGAACCCAGTACACCTTACATTGCCTCTGAATCCAGACACTAGAAACATCCCAAGATTAGTAGAAAATGAAGATGCAAAGGGAGAGAGGACGTTAGAGCCTTTATGATCACTAGAGTAAAATAACTTGGAAAATTAATGGGGCACAAGGCTGAAAGTGCCCTGGACCTGGTCGCCTGTATTCTAGTGGCCTAAAAGAAGTGGCTGTAGAGATACTTGGTGGATTGGTTGTAACCTATCCATGTTCCCTAAATTTTTGAAAGGCCCAGCATATTGGGAAACCACAAATGTAACATTTCTATCCAAGAAAGGAGGAAGACAGAAGGCAGGAAACTGTAGGACAGTTAACTTAACATCTGTCATTGGGAAATATGCTAGAATCCGTTAATAAGGGGGTAGTTGCAGAGAATTTTTAAAAAATCACAGTACAGTCAGGCAGGGTCAACATGGTTTTGCGAAAGGGAAATTGCATTTGACAAAATTTACCAAGTTCTTAGAGGATGTAACAAGCAGGCTTGAGAAAGGGGAACCAGTAGATCTAATGTATTTGGATTTCCTAAAGGTGCCACCTGTGCAATAATTTTTAAGTTAAGAGATTATGGTGTTGGGGATGGTATATTAACACCGATAGAAGATTGGCTGACAATATGAAATATGGAGTCAGAATAAATGGGTTGTTTATGGCCTGGCAAAATGTGATGAATGGGGTGCCACAGGGATCTGTGCTGGGGCCTCAACTATTTACAATCTATATTAATGACTTGGATGAAGGCCAAATTTGCTGATGATACAAAGATAGGTAGGAAAGCAAGTTATGAGGGGGATACAAAGAGTCTGCAAGGGGATTTAGATAGGTTAAATGAATGGGCATAGGGATGTCTTGTGGGGCGTTGGTAGCATCCCTACCTCTGGGCCAGAAGCTCCAGATTCAAGTCCCACTTCAGGACTTGATGGCCATGGAAGATGCGTTCATAATGTGGTCAAACAGGTTAACTATCAGCCTGGAAATCCTTCCAATGTGCCTGATGGCAAGTTGTAAGAGTGGGGATGTTTATTGGTCAGGCATAATGCAGAAGGCAACAGCAAACCACTGCAGTACTTTTCCAAGCACAATCATGGACCAATTCAATGGAAATCCATGGTCACCTAGGGCAGGGCACCTGAAGGAGGAGGAAGTGAGTTGGCAAACATTTGGCAGATCGAGTATAATATAATATAATCATGAGGTTGTCTACTTTGGTAGGAAGAATAGAAAAGCAGAACAGTATTTAAATGGAGAGTGACTGCAGAATGCTGCAGTATCTGGTTGTTCTTGTACATGAATCACAAGAAGTTAACATGCAGGTACAGCAAGTAATTAGGAAGGCAAATGGAATGTTAGCCTTTATTACAAGAGGGGTTGTGTATAAAGCAATGGAAATCCTGCTACAACTGTACAAGACATTGGTGAGACCTCAGCTAGAGTACTGTGTGCAATTTTGGCCACCTTACTTAAGGAGAGACATAATTGCTTTGGAGGCAGTTCAAACAAAATTCACTAGGCTGATTCCTGGGATGAAGGGGTTGTTTTATGAGGAATGGTTGAGCAGATTGGACCTATATTCATTGGAGTTTAGGAGAATGAAAGGGGATCTTATCAAAACATAAGATTCTGAGTGGGCTTGACAGGATAGCTGCTGAGGATGGCCACCTCATGGGGGAAACTCGAATTGGGGACACAGTTTCCAAATAATGGGTTTCCCATTTAAAACAGAGATGAGAAGGAATTTCTTTTCTGTGGGTGGTTAGGCTTTGAAATTCTCTTCTACAGAGAACAGCGGTGGTTGAGTTAGACAGGTTTTTGATAAAAGGGAGTCAAGAGTTATGGGGGATAGGCAGGAAAGTGGAATTAAGGCCACAATCAGATTAGCCATGATTTTATTGAATAGTGGAACAGGCTCGATGGGCCGAATGGCATACTCCTGCTCCTATTTCTTATGACCTGTTCTAACTGCTCCCGAACCCAGCACTGCTCATCTGTTTAGAATGCCAATGAGCCCATCACAGTAAACAATTTAAAATGCCAAAGTCTTTGTTGCCCCCTTGACTATTCTAACATACTCTGGACCAGTCTCCTGATTTCTACTCTTCATAAATTGAGGTCATCCAAAACTCTGCTCTCAGTGTCCATTCTTGCACCAAGTACTGTTCACCCATCACAACTGTGCTCATTAATCTGCATTAACTCCCGGTTAAACAGTGCCTCAATTTTAAAATTTTCATCCTTGTCTTCAAATCCCTCCATGGCCTTGCCCCTCCCTCTTTTGTGATCACACCCAGCCCTACAACCCTCCAAATATGTGTTCTCCTTCAAATCTGGCCTCTTGAGCATCCGCAAGTTTAATTGATGCACTATTGCTGGCTGTGCCTTTAGCTGGACAGACCCTAAGTTCTTGAATTACCACCCTAAACCCCTCTACCTCTCTTTCCTCCTTTAGGATGTACCTTAAAACCTATCTCTTTGACCAAGCTTTGATCATCTACCCTCATATCTCCATATTTGGCTCAGTATCAAATTTTGTTCAATAACACTCTGTGAAGCGCCTTGTGACATTTGACCCTGTTACAGGTGCTTTATGAATATAAGATGTCGTTGTTGCTTTTGTGAGTTGGGTGTTTACCTTCAATGGAACATGCAACTCCAGCAGCCCTCCCTCACCAACAACATAACAACCAGGTCATTTGAGTCCCAGTCCAAATCTAAATCCTAATACCAACCTGAATCTAAATCAGGATTATGAAAGTTGAATTAAGAGAAGATTGTGGACGCCAGAGGTCTGAAATTTGACAGAAAGCGGTACAAGTGTAAAAGAAGGCGTTAGAGAGGGTGCAGAAAAGATTCATGAGAATAGTTCCAGGGATGAGGAACTTCAGTAAAGATAGATTTGAGAAGTTAGGACTGTGTTCCTTAGAGAAGAGAAGGCTGAGAGGAGATTTGATCGAAGTATTCAAAAGCATGAGGTTTCTGGGCAGAGTAGATAAGGAGAAACTGCCCCCACTTGTGAAATGATCGAGAATAAGAGGGCACAGTTATAAAGTAATTAGTAAAAGAAGCAAAAGTGATAAGAGGAAAAACTTTTTCATGCAGCAAGTGGTTAGGGCCTGGAATGCAATGCCTTGGAGTGTGGTGGAGGCAGTTTCAACTGAAGCATTCAAAAGGGAATTAAACTGTTATCTAAAAAGGAAGAATGTGCAGGGTTACGGAGAGAAAGCAGGAGAATGGCACTAAGTGAATGGCTCATTCAGCGAGCTGGCGAAGGCACGATGGGTCAAATGGCTTCCTCCTTTGCTGTAAGAATTCTGTGATCCTGTGACGTCAGTCAGCATTTGAAACAGGAAAGCAGGGTAACACTTCCAGTGGAACATAGATCAAAACTAAAATATCTTCCATCTGCTTGTGTAACTGAAGATTAGTTATCGATAGGAAATGAAACAACGTGAGCTAAACAACCCATTTTCAGTCACACAATGGAGGCATTCTTATAACAAAAATAAATGTGTTCATATTAAGTTAGATATCAGGAGAAGATTGAGCATTTGTTCTCCTCTTCTATACCCCACTATCAACTCAAACTGAATTCACAGTTCATTTCTCCATCATTTAAATTTATAAAGCTACCCATACACGTTACATTGCACACTTAAACTGTGACTCCAGCCATGGCCTGTTGGCTTGTTGGCTTTACCTCTTCTGCTTCCAGTCTGCTGTTCCTCCCGCTGCCCTGACTCCCACACATCCCCCACCCCTCCCCCTGCCCCCGCTCTCAAACTCCCCTCTGCCTCCTCTACTTTTAGGTTTACCTCTAGTTTCTCAGGTTTCTGTTCCGCTGCTCTCAAAGAAAATGTAAGTTTTCTAATCTCTGACTATCTCCTATTGACTTCCTGCTATCTTCGAGTCTGCTCTCCCTCTCTCGAAAATACTTGTAAATTTAAAATGTTATCTCACTCTGCAACACTATTGTTACAAGGTACTATGTGGACGAGAAAATTTTGGCATGCATTCTAAAATTAATTAAAATAATTCTTGATCCTCATTTCCAGTTCCCTGATTGGTTCCCAGTGTAACAGTGGTGACAGCACATAAGACAGTGGGAGCCACAAATTAACAACTTAATGATTTAAATTAATGTTAATCATACCATTAATTATGAAATCATAGGCCGCAAAACTCCGTCGTCCAGCTTTGCCTCTAGTGCCGGTATGCAGGCCAACCTGCAGAGTTGGAATGAGCAAGTTGGGCTCACTAGCTGCTTCCCGCAATGCCGCATGATGTGAGATATGGAGTGGTGGAGGGAGGGGTCCTCTGCAGGGTTGGGGAAGGCGTGGGGGGGGTGGGGGGGGGGGCTGCTAGGGGTAGGAGGGCTCTTCTTAGAAGGCCCTATCCTGAGGGAATCACAGAATTGTTACAGTAGATAAGCCGTCCATTCAGCCCATCATGTCTACATCAGCTCTCTGCTATTGCTAGTGCTATTCCCCCATAACCCTGTCTTTCTTTTTAGATAACAGCTTAATTCTCTTTTGGATGCCTCAATTGAACCTGCCTCCACCACACTCTCAGGCAGTACATTCCAGATCTTAACCACTCGCTACATGAAAAAGTATTTTCTCATATCAATTTTGCTTCTTTTGCAAATTATTTTAAATCCGTGTCCTCTCATTCTCAATCCTTTCACCAGTGGGAACAGTTTCTCCCTATCTACTCTGTTCAGACCCCTCAAGATTTTGAATATCTCTATCAAACCTCCTCTTGAGGCAAGTTAGGAGGAAGGCCCCAGGGTGGTGAGAATCCCGGGGCGCTTTGTCATAATTCCAGCTGAAGGGGCTGGGGAGGGGCAGGTGATGGAAGTTGGCAGGAGGGTAACATTGATGGTTTGTGATATTGGAGGCTTACTGACATCAGGGAGGAAGTTGTGCCTTTGTGTTGAATGATATAAGGTTCTAACAATGAATCACTTTTCTCAATGGCTCATGAGTTTGCAAGGATGAAGTGTGTCTCACCAAGCTCACCTGAAAGCTTGAAGATGCTCCTAAATCTCCTTTTGTTTACCATACAGGTGCAACTGCAGCATCTGCAAGGGTCCGACTTTAACCTCTGAGGAGCAAGAGGATGCCTCAGAGAGTACAGTGTCACATCCTTGCTTTGACCCTAGCACCAGCACCAAAACAGGCACCTCGGTGGGAATGCACAACTCAGCTATAATGGATAGATCCACTGGTGAGAGCATATCACAGTTGCTCAAACAGTTGTCAGAGAGTGAGTTGGACCAAGCCTCTAGCAGTCAGAAGGGTGCTGGAGGTGACCTAGATGCTGAGCCCCAGGCTCATTACGAGCCTCAGGAGTCATCCATCAGGCGGCAGATGCTGGACATCCAGCGTGAGGAGCTTGGAGATGTGGCAGGAATTCCAGAGGGGTTGCACATTCTGGCACGGACACTGGAGAAGTCCATCGATGCCAGGAGCACTGCAGTTACCTGCTGAACAGAGCACATGGCTTTCTCCATTGACAGTCTGGTGATTGTCATAGAGGACCATGTCCAGCAGATCACAAATGTAATACTGGGTAAGCATGTTGACCTGCACTCCATCACATGGTCGCTGATCTCCAAGGCCCAGAGGCAGCTGGGGTTAGGGGGGGTGGGCGCAAGGAGCCTGGAGTCACATCCAGCTCTGGACTCTCTCAGGAAATCAGGGAGGGCCAAATGGACCTCGTGGTGGCAGAGGAGCAGCTGCCAACGCCATTGGGAGGCACCACTCAGGGTGCTTCTGATGGCCACAGCCTCTTTTCTGCCTTTCTGCCATTGACATAGATGCCTCCATGCAGGGCCAGGGACGGAACTCACGGAATATTATTTAAATGAAGAGAGACTGCAGAATCCTGTGGTACAGAGGGATCTTTGTACATGAATTACAAAAAGTTAACATGACACCGCAGAATGCTGCAGTACAGAGTGATATGGGTGTCTCATATACTCATAGACATTTACAGCACAAAAGGAGGCCATTCGGCCCATTGTGTCCTCACTGGTCAACAAAGTTCTGACTATATTAATCCCATTCTCCAGTGCTTGGCCCATAGCCTTGGAGGCTATGGCAATGCTAAATATCTAAATACTTCTAAAATGTTACAAGAGTTTCTGATTCAACCGCCCTTTCAGGCAGTGAGTTCTAGACTCCCACCACCCTCTGGGTGAAAAAATTTCTCCTCAACTCCCCTCTTAGCCTTCTACCTTATACCTTAAATCTATGCCCCCTGGTTATTGACCCCTCTATTAGTGGAAAAGGTGCCTTCCGATCCACCCTATCTATGTCCCTCATAATCTTACACACCTCCATCAGGTCCCCTCTCAACCTTCGCTGTCCTTGTACAAGAATCAACTGATGTTAAGAAAGTGGCTACAAAGAAATCACTACATTTACAAAACAATTAAAATCTGTAGCTAACCTCCCTCAACTCTCCTCAACCCCCACTCCAACTTCCTCCCAACCCCACTCCAACCTCCCTCAAACTTCCCTTTGCACCCTCTCCGACCTTCCCTTCAACCTGCCCACCAACCTTCCCCACAACCCTCCTTCCAACCTACCCCCAGCCCCCCTCTAACCTTCTACCCAACCCCACTCCAACCTTCCCTTCAACGCCTCCCTCTCCAAACTTCCCCTGATCACCCCTACCACCCCAGCCGCTGTCCCAGAACATCCAATTGGTTCTAAAATTACAGCAATTGACCTTACCATTTTTCGAGCAGCAACACTCTCAGTTGCTGCTGCTTCTCACCTTCAGGCTGCTTTGTGGCTTCCTGGTGGGCTTTTTAAAAGAAAACAGAGTCACAAAGCTGCCCGAATGTCAGAAACAGCAGCAGCAAATTTGTGAAATTGACCCTGACACTGACAGAGCAGCTTTAAAAATATTGGAACTCTCAGATTGATTTTTTTAATTTGAAGCTGGGCTTTCAGGCCTGTAACTCTGGTTGCTCAGCATGGATGAGAAACTGTTTGAAACACTGAACCTGGGCCCACCCCACCCCCTCAGACCCCAGGGCCCACCCCACCCCCCCCAGAACCCAGGCCCCAGTGTTCGACACCGTCTGCAGCCCCCTCTCCTGGGCCCTGCCGCCGTGTGTCACGGTAACTGCTGAGCCACCTGCCACTGCGCAGAAGAATCCCACCAGGCTGGGGTCCTCATGGTCTCAGACAACCAGAGGACAGCTGCCAAAGTCATCCCAGGCAAGGGGGCATAAATGTCAGCAACATGGCTCCAGCACAGCTGCAGCACCCGGAAAAGAATCAAGAAAACCCCACACTAGTCGCATTAGGGCGCACATGGCTGCTTTTCTTATTTATGACATTTGAACATTGATGGGAGTTATTGTGTATATGATTGTTAGTTTCCAATTATTATCCAGCTGCATTTGTTCATTATCTCTGTGTGAAAGTATGGATATGGATTTATTTTATGGTCTTATTGGCTCAGTAACATTGCTGATACGCGGCACTGGGGTTTATGTCATGGAGCTGCGTAGAGAAGGTGTCACTGGCCATGAAGCAGATGGAGTTTGAGAGATTCAGCTAATGGAATCTTCTGATGATCAGAGCTTCCTGTGTCTCACGGCCATCAAGACCTTCCCTGGGACCGGCTTGGCCAGTTGCTTGCTATGACTCACCCTCCTACTCCTCTGACTCCTCATCAGAGAACCAGCCTGTCTCCCGCATTTCCTCTTCCAACAGGGTTTCCCCTCTCTGGAGGGCCAGGTTCTGCAGCACACAGCAGACAACCACCATGAGGGAGATTCTGGTTGCTGCGTATTGGAGTGATCCAGCTGATCTACCCAGGCATCAGAATCTCACCATGAGCAATCTGCTCAATGCTGGACGGTGTCATTGTGTGGCTTTCATTGTAACAGCACTCAGCTTCTACCCTAGCGCTTTGAACTGGAGTCATCAGCCATTTCTTCAGGGTGTATCCTTTGTCTCCAAGCAGCCATCCATGCAAAACGTCCAGGCCCGAAACATTCCCGGCACCTGGGGGTGTCTGAGGATATATGAATCATGACTGTTTCTCGGGTACCTTGTTACACACGAGCATGATTCTTTGATTGTGGTCACACACAATCTGCACATTTATGGAGTGGTATCCCTCGAGGTAGATGAAAGCCCCTGGCTGCCCTGCTGGTGCTTTGATGGCTACAGGGTACAATCAATGATCCCTTATACCCGTGGGAAACCAGCCATGGCTGCAGAGTCTCTGGCTCATTCCAATTGACTGCTATTGTCCGCAGTGAAAGAAATATATTGATTGTACACCTAAACTGACATCAATGAAGATCTTAATGCAGTGACGTGCTGCAAGCTGTGTGATGCCACTGAGGTCCCCACAGCCCCCTGGAAAGAAGTTCAAGACAACTGTGACTTTTAAGGCTACAGGCATAAGGTGTTTATCCACACAACTGGAGGGCATCTCAGGGGCCAGCATATCACATAGGGATGTGACAGTCCCGTGAAAGGCAAAGCCTGTGGAGACACCATCACTCCATCATCTGGTAGGACATTCAGACCCTGTAAACTCAGTTGACAGGGTACAGCCTTCACCTGTGTCTGCGTGTCTGCTGATGCCTCCCCTCCACAGCCCCTTGCTCCTCAGCTGTTTGTCCACCTTCCTCCATCTCATGTGGCATCTGGACAGCTGACTTCTCCCTTCTCCTTCTTCATCTCCTCCTTGTCTCCTCCACACTGGAGGAGGTGACTCCCACAAAACATACAATGCCCACACAGGTTACCATTACATGCAACAAATGGTGCCGAGCTTAAAGATGACCACAGCATCAACTTTTCAGTCCCCACTCTGAGGAATAGCCCTGAATCTGATCAGAGATACATGCACAGCAAAATTTTCCTAAATAACGAACTCTCATCAGCCTCTCTTGATAAAGTCAGGCATAAACCCACCTCGAGCCTTTATATCTGGCCTTTCATCAGTCCCTGAAAAGAAACGTGATTCCCACCGACCGCGTTTCCCATGCACCAACCTTATTATAGGTGGGCAATGTTTTATGGCAGCGAACTGGCTGCTAAGTACCTTGATCGGGGTTTAAGTGCTAATGTCAAAATGGTGGGCAGGCTGCTGATTTCAGAGCCCAGCTACTGTATTACTGCGGACCAGAGTAATGATGCTGGGTTCATGACCTGTGTCATCATACCGGACTTAACGCTTCTTCAGGACTATGGCAGTCTTGCTTTGCCCATGTAAAATTCTGCCTTATAACTTTTTCACCTCTCTGTAATTTCCTTTCAAACTTGTTCCTGCATTTCCCTTCCACTCGTTGGCAGTCAATAGGCTACACCGAGCAATGTAATTGCACCTTTTTTGTTCCTTAGCTCTAACCAAATAGGTCTGTCCTTGACCCCTTTGGGACATCCTCACTCTACAGCACTGAAATGCTCTCCTTAATCAATATCACTCCTCCCGTGAACAGAGGCCCGAACAATCCCCATCCACCACAACTCTCCTCCGTCTGGCTGAACTTGTTCTCACACTGAACAATTTCTCCTTTAACTCCTCTCACTTCCTCCAAATAAAAGGTGTAGCTATGGGTACCCACATGGGCCCCAGCTATGCCTGTCTTTTTATGGGGTATGTGGAACATTCCTTGTTCCAGTCCTACTCCGGCCCCCTCCCACAACTCTTTCTCCGGTACATCGATGATTACTTCGGTGCTGCTTCATGCTCTCGTCGGGACCTGGAAAAATTTATTAATTTTGCTTCCAATCTCCACCCCTCCATCATTTTCACATGGTCCATCTCTGACACTTCTCTTCCCTTCCTTGACCTCTCTGTCTCAATTTCTGATGATAGACTGTCCACCAATATCCATTACAAGCCTACCGACTCCCACAGCTACCTCGACTACAGCTCCTCACACCCTACTTCCTGTAAGGACTCCATCCCATTCTCTCAGTTCCTTCGCCTCCGTCGCATCTGTTCTGATGACGCTACCTTCAAAAACAGTTCCTCTGACATGTCCTCCTTCTTCCTTAACCGAGGTTTTCCACCTACGGTCGTTGACAGGGCCCTCAACCGTGTCCGGCTCATATCCCGCGCATCCGCCCTCACGCCTTCTCCTTCCTCCCAGAAACATGGTAGGGTCCCCCTTGTCCTCACTTATCACCCCACCAGCCTCCGCATTCAAAGGATCATCCTCCGCCATTTCCGCCAACTCCAGCATGATGCCACCACCAAACACATCTTCCCTTCACCCCCCCTGACGGCATTCCGTAGGGATCGTTCCCTCTGGGACACCCTGGTCCACTCCTCCATCACCCCCCTACTCCTCAACCCCCACCTATGGCACCTCCCCATGCCCACGCAGAAGATGCAACACCTGCCCCTTCACTTCTTCTCTCCTCACCGTCCAAGGGCCCAAACACTCCTTTCAAGTGAAGCAGCATTTCACTTGCATTTCCCCTAACTTAGTCTACTGCATTCGTTGCTCCCAATGCGGTCTCCTCTACATTGGAGAGACCAAACGCAAACTGGGCGACCGCTTTGCAGAACACCTGCGGTCTGTCCGCAAGAAAGACCCAAACCTCCCTGTCGCTTGCCATTTTAACACTCCACCCTGTTCTCTTGCCCACATGTCTGTCCTTGGCTTGCTGCATTGTTCCAGTGAAGCCCAACGCAAACTGGAGGAACAGCACCTCATCTTCCGACTAGGCACTTTACAGCCTTCCGGGCTGAATATTGAATTCAACAACTTTAGATCTTAAACTCCCCCTCCCCTTATCCCCACCCCGTTTCTTCCCCCCCCTTTTTTTTTTCAATAATTTATATAGATTCTTCTTTTCCCACCTATTTCCATTATTTTTAAATCTAAAACTAAAACTTTGTTAGTCTTTCCACCCCACCCCCACTAGAGCTGTACCTTGAGTATCCTGCCATCCATTCTTAATTAGCACTTTTCTTAGATAATATCACCACCTTCAACACCTCTTTGATCCTTTTGTCTGTGACATCTTTTGATTATCTGCTCCTATCACTGCTTGCTTATCCCTACAACCACCCCCCGCTCAACTTCTCTCTCCCCCCGCCCCCCACCTTAGACCAGCTTATATTTCACCTCTCTCCTAACTATACTTCAGTTCTGCCGAAGGGTCATGAGGACTCGAAACATCAACTGTTTTCTTCTCCACCGATGCTGCCAGACCTGCTGAGTTTTTCCAGGTAATTCTGTTTTTGTTTTTTCACTCCTCCTCTCCCTTTTCTACCATTCCTATCTTTCCTGAATATCTTGTATCCAGGAATATTTAACACCCAGTCCTGCCCTTCTTTGGGCCAGATCTCTTTTATAGTCACAACATCATATTTCCACATGTCAATCTGCACCTGTAACTCGCCAATCTTATTTACCACATTCTGCATTCACATACGTGCACATTATTCCTGATATAGACTTTGTTACTTACTCTCTTTCTCTGACCCTACCTAATAACTTACTATTCCCTACTCTAGTGTTAGCTATCACTCTCCTAGTATTCTGTACACCTTGGTATTCCTCTCTGATATTTCCTCTTGGTTCCCACATCCCTGCCAAGTTAGTTTAAACCATCCATAGCGCTAGGCTGTCTGGTGGTCACCCATTCTCTCTACCCCTGCATACTCTTAAGCTGTGGGGTGACCACATCTATAAACATGCTATCCACAAAACCCTCAATCTCACAGATGCACCACAGTGATGTAAGCTGCTGCTCGAGTTCTGAAAACCGGAGCTCAAGCTGCTGCAACTGATGAAACTTCTCGTCTGGGAGTTGTCTAGGGGCAGCAGTCCTACATTGGGTTGAGTCAGGAGCAAGGCCTCGGGAGAATTCACTTTACTAAGGAGGTGCATAGTGACCAAGTTCTATCACCTCCTTCATGAAGACTTGGAACCTCAAACCAGGATGATGTTGGCCCTCCCAATAGCTGTTAAAGGGACTTCATCCTCTTCTCCCTCAGGAGAAAAGACCAGGATGAAAGAGGATGTGAGTTCCCCAGGATAGCAGGCTCCCAGAGGTCCCCCCACACCAAGGGGAGTCGGGTGGTCTGAATCAGGTTTCGTGCTGGGCAGGCCCATTTATAGCCAGTCAGGCCATGGCCCAGAATTGGATGGCTGACATTGAGTATTTTGCCTCTTAGCCTGGAAATAAAGCCACATGTTTTGATATAAAAATTACTGGTAACTAAAGCATTATATTAGTAAAAGATGCATATGAAATACTTAATGGCTCTCAAGACATTTAGATCATCTTATAAATTTCTTATTAGGTGCAATATAATTATAGCATAGGAATATGCAGTGTTGGATTTTCTATTGTGCACAGTGCAGGAATTTCCCTGAAGGCTTGTGAACCCCACTGTCACTTGGTTGAGCACCGCTGACACTATTTAGGTATTGATACCCAGAGTGTGACAGGGAAGGACAGAGTGTACAAACATAAAAAACAGCAAATAGGGTGAAAGGGGGAAAAAATGGTAAAAAGGCAAAATTAATGGCTCTTAAATACACGTAGTATTCGGAAAAAGATAAATGAATTAACGGCACAAATAGAAGTTAATGGGTATGATTTTATAGGCATTATGGAGATGTGGTTACAAGGAGATCAAAGCTGGGAACTAAATATTCAGGGGTTTGTGACTTTTAGAAAGGACAGGCAGGATGGAAAGGGTGGTGGGGTAGCTTTGTCAATAATGGAATAAGTACGATAGCAAGAAGTGATCTTGGATCAAAAGATGTAGAAACCATATGTGTGGAAGTAAGAAATAACAAGGGGTAGAAGACAATGGTGAGAATAGTCTATCAGTCCCCTGACAGTAGCTATACTGTAGGACAGAGAATAAATCAGGAGATAATGACGGCATGTAAAAAAGGCAGTACGGTAATCATGGGTGATTTTAATCTTCATATAGATTGGGAAAATTAAATTGGCAGAGATAGCCATGAGCAAGAATTCATAGAATGTATTCGGGACAGCTTCCTAGAACAATATGTTGTGGATCCAAACAGGGATCAGGCTATTTTGGATCTGGTAATGAGGCAGGTTTAATAAATGATCTCAGGGTAAAAGATTCCCTCGGAAATAGTGACCATAATATGGTAGAATTTAGCACTCAGTTTGAGAGTGAGAAACTTGGATGAACTTGCTGAACTTAAATAAGGGTAATTACAAAGGAATGAGGACAGAGTTGGCTGGAGTGGACTGGGAAAGGAGTTTAGCAGAAAAGAATGGTGATGAACAATGGCAGACATTTAAGAAAATAGTTCATAACTCACAACAAAGATATATCCCAGTGAGGAAAAAGGATTCTAGGAAGGGAATAAACCAACCACAGTTAACCAAGGAAGTTAAGGATAGTATCAAATTGAAAGAAAAAACATACAATGTGGCAAAGATTAGTGGTAAGCCAGAGGATTAGGAAAGTTTTAAAAACCAATAAAAGATAATAAAGAGGGTGAAAATAAACTTTGAGGGTAAACTAGCAAGTAATCTAAAAATGGACAGTAAGGGCTTCTTTAAATATGTAAAAAGGAAGAGAGAGGCCAAAGTGAACATAGGTCCCTTAGAGAATAAGGCTGGGGAAATAATAATGGGGAACCAGGAAATGGCAGAGGAGTTGAATAACTACTTTGCATCAGTCTTCATTAATAGCATTCCAAAAATACTAAATATTCAAGGGGCAAAATGGGGGTGGAAATAAATACAATAACTATTACTAGATAAAAAATACTAGGGAAACTAATGGGGCAAAAGGCTGATGAGTCCTCTGGACCTGATGGGTTGCATCCAAGAATATTAAAGGAAGTAGCTACAGAGATAGTGGATGCACTGGTAGCAACCTTCCAAGAATCGTTACATTCTGGCGAAGTCCCAGAGGATTGGAAGACTGCCAATGTAGCACCCTTATTCAAAAAGGGAGGGAGACAAAAAACAGATAACTATTGGCCAGTTAGCTTAACATCTATCATTGGGAAAATGTTGGAATCTATTATAAAAGATGTAATAGCAGAGCATTTAGAAATGCATAATATAATAAAGCAGAGTCAATATGGCTTCATGAAGGTAAAATCATGCCTGACAAATTTATCAGAATTCTTTCAGGAGGTAACAAGCAGGATAGATAAAGGGGAACCAGTAGATGTAATGTATTTGGATTTCCAAAAGGCGTTTGATAAGGTACCACACATAAGGCTACTTAATAAGATAAGAGCCCATGGTGTTGGGGGTAGTATATTAGCATGGATAAAGGATTGGCCAACTAATAGAAGACAGAGTATTGGGATACGGAGGTGGGGTGGCATTTTCAGGATTGCAACAAGTAACTAGTGGAGTGCCACAGGGATCAGTGCTGGGGCCACAATTATTTACAATATACATTAATGATTTGGATGAGGGAAGTGAATATACTATCGGCAAGTTTGCGGATGATATAAAAATAGATGGGAAGGCAAGCAGTGAAGATGACACAGAGTCTACAGAGGGATATGGACAGGTAAAGTGTATGTGCAAAAACTTGGCAGATGGAATATAATGTGGGAAAATGTGAGGTTATGCACTTTGGCAGGAAGGATAGAGGAGCTGAATATTATTTAAATGGAGAAAGACTGCAGAAAGCTACAGCACAGACAGACTTGGGGGTCCTCGTACATGAATCACAAAAAGCTAGCATACAAGTTCAGCAGGTAATAAGGAAAGCAAATGGAATGTTGGCCTTTATTTCAAAGGAAATGGAGTATAAAAATAGGGAAGTCTTGCTAAAACTATACAAGGCATTAGTTAGACCACACCTAGAATACTATGAACAGTTTTGGTCCCCTTATCTAAGGAAAGATATACTGGCATTGGAGACAGTCCAGAGAAGGATCACTAGGTTGACCCTGGGGATAGAGGGATTTTTTTATGAGAAGAGGTTGAGTAGGTTGGGCCTTACTCATTGGAGTTTATAAGAATGAGAGGTGACCTTATTGAAACATATAAGATTCTTAGGGGGCTGACAGGGTAGATGCTGAGAGGTTGTTTCCCCTTGTGGGAGAGTCTAGGACCAGAGGGCACAATCTCAGAGTAAGGGGTCACCCAATTAAGGCAGAGTTGAGGAGGAATTCCTTCTCTCAGAGGGTAGTGAATCAGTGGAATTCTTTATGGCAGAGTGCAGTGGGAGGGGGAGGATCCAGTTGTCGTGGTCCAGGTGGGTACCAATGACATAGGTAGAACTAGGAAAGAGCTGCTGCAAAGTCAGCATAAGAAGCTAGGTACCAAATTAAGAAGCAGAACCTGAAAGGTAATTATGTCTCTGGATTATTATCTGAGCCACGTGCAAATTGGCATATGGCAAATGAGATTAGAGAGATGAATGCTTGGCTCAAAGACTGGGGTGGGAGAAGTGGGTTCCGGTTTATGGGACACTGGCACCAGTGCTGGGGAAAGTGGGGGCTGTACCGTTGGGACGGTTTAGACCTGAACCGTGCTAGGGTGAGTGTCCCCGCAAATCGCATAACTAGGGAAGGAAAGAGGGCTTTAACCTGACAGTTCTGTAGCTAAATGCACGTAGTATTCATAACAAAGTAAATGAATTGATGGCCCACATTGAAGTAAATAAATATAATCTGATAGCAATTACAGAGATGTAGCTGCAGGACAACAAATACTGGGCAGTGGTATTGCCGTTGAATTAGTATTCCAGAGACCCAGGGTAATGCTCTGGGGACCCGGGTTCGAATCCCACCACAGCAGATGGTGCAATTTGAATTCAACAAAAATCTGAAATTGAAAGTCTAATGATGGTCATGGAGCCATTGTCAATTTTGGTAAAAACCCATCTGGTTCACTATTGTCCTTTAGGGAAGGAAATCTGTCTTCCTTACCTGGTCTGGCGACATGTGACTCCAGACCCACAGCAATGTGGTTGGCTCTGAAATGGCCTAGCAAGGCACTCAGTTATATCAAACTGCTACAAAGTCACAAAAAAGGAATGAAACTGGATGGACAAACTGGCATCGACCTAGACACCAGAAACGACAACGGCAATCTTAACCCTGTAAACCCTGCAAAGCCCTCCTTATTAACATCTGGGGGCTAGTGCCAAAATTGGGAGAGCTGTCTCACAGACTAGTCAATGAGCAGCTTGACATAGTCATCCTCACGGAATCATACATTACAGTTAATGTCCCAGGCTCCACCATCACCATCCCTGGGTATGTCCTATCCCACCGGTAGGACAGACCCAGCAGAGGTGGTGTCCCAATGGTATAAGGCCGGGAGGGAGTTGCCATGGGAGTCCTCAACATTAACTTCGTCAAACATGGGTAAGGAAACCGCCTCTGATTACCATGTACCCCCCTCCCTCAGCTGATGAATCAGTGCTCCTCCATGTTGAATAACACTTGGAGGAAGTACTGAGGGTGGCAAGGGTGCAGGATGTACTCTAGGTGGGGATTTCAATGTCCATCACCAAGAGTGGCTTGGTAGCACCACTAGTGACCGAGCTGGCCGAGTCCTAAATGACATAGCTGCTAGACTGGGTCTGTGACAGATGATGGGGGAACCAATAAGAAGGAAAAACATACTTGACCTCATCCTCACCAAAATGTCTGCCACAGATGCATCTGTCCATGATAGCATTGGTGGGAGTGACCACTGCACGGTCATTATGGAGATAAAGTCCCACCTTCACATTGAGGATACCCTCCATCATGTTGAGCGGCATTACCGCCATGCTAAATGGGATAGATTTTGAACAGATCTAGCAACTCAAGACTGGGCATCCATGAGGCGCTGTGGGCCAACAGCAGCAGCAGAATTGTACTTGAATACAAGCTGTAACCTCATGGCCTGGCATATCCCCCAGTCTACCATTTCCATCAGCCAGGGGATCAACCCTGGTTCAATGAAGAGTGCAGGAGGGCATGCCAGGAGCAGCAACAGGCAAACCTAAAAATGAGGTGTTAACCTGGTGAAGCTATAACGCAGGACTACTTTTGTGCCAAACAGCATAAGAAGCAAGTGATGGACAGAGCTATGATCCCACAACCAACAGATCAGATCTAAGCTCTGCAGTCCTGCCACATCCAGTCATGAATGATGATGGACAATTAAACAACTCACTGGAGAGGAAGCTCCACAAATATCTCCATCCTCAATGATGGAGGAGCCCAGCACATCAGTGCAAAAGATAAGGCTGAAGCAGTCGCAACAATCTTCAGCCAGGAGTGCCGAGTGGGTGATCCATCTTGGCCTCCTCCAGAGGTCCCCAGCATCACAGATGCCAGTCTTCAGCCAATTCGATTCACTTCACATGATATCAAGAAACGGTTGAAGGCATTGGATAGTGTAAAGGCTATGGGACCTGACAATATTCCGGCAATGGTACCGAAGACTTGTGCTCCAGAACTTGCCGCGCCCTTAGCCAAGCTGTTCCAGTACAGCTGCAACACTGGCATCTACCCGGTTATGTGGAAAATTGTCCAGTTATGTTCTGTACACAAAAAGCAGGACAAATCCAACCCAGCCAATTACTGCCCCATCAGTCTACTCTCGATCATCAGTAAACTAATGGAAGGGGTCATCAACAGTGCTATAAAACGGCACTTGCTTAGCAATAATCTGCTCACTGATGCCCAGTTTGGGTTCCGCCAGGGCCACTCAGCTCCTGACCTCATTACAGCCTTGGTTCAAACATGGACAAAAGAGCTGAACTCCCGAGGTGAGGTGTGAGTGACTGCCCTTGGCATCAAGGCTGCATTTGACCGAGTGTGGCATCAAGGAGCCCTAGCAAAACTGGAGTCAACTGGAATCAGGGGGAAACCTCTCCGCTGGTTGGAGTCATACCAGCACAAAGGAACATGGTTGTAGTTGTTGGCGGTCAGTCATCTCAGTTCCAGGACACCACTGCAGGGGTTCCTCAGGGTAGTGTCCTTGGCCTAACCATCTTCAGCTGCTTCATCAATGACGTTCCTTCCATCATAAGGTCAGAAGTGGGGATGTTCGCTGATGATTGCACAATGTTCAGCACCATTCACAACTCCTCAGACACTGAAGCAGTCCATATCCAAATGCAGCAAGACCTGGATAATATCCAGGCTTGGGCTGACAAGTGGTAAGTAACATTCATGCCACACAAGTGTCAGGCAATGATCATCTCCAACAAGAGAGAATCCAACCATCGCCCCTTGATGTTCAATGGCATTGCCATTTCTGAAACCCCCACTATCAACATAGAAACTTAGAAAATAGGAGCAGGAGTAGGCCATTCGTCCCTTCAAGCCTGCTCCGCCAATCCTTATGATCATGGCTGATCATCCAACCCAATAGCCTGCTCCTGCTTTCTCCCCATATCCTTTGATCCCTTTCACCCCAAGAGCTATATCTAACTCCTTCTTGAAAACATACAATGTTTTGGCCTCAACTACTTTCTGTGGTAACGAATTCCACAGGCTCATCTCTCTCTGGGTGAAGAAATTTCTCTTCATCTCAGTCCTAAATGGTCTACCCCGTATACTCAGACTGTGACCCCTGGTTCTGGACTCCCCCACCATCGGGAACATCATTCCTGCATCTACCCTGTCTAGTCCTGTTAGAATTTTGTAGGTTTCTATGAGATCCCCCCTCATTCTTCTGAACTCCAGCGAATATAATCCTGACCGACTCAATCTCTCCTCATATGTCAGTCCCGCCATCCCAGGTATCAGTCTGGTAAATCTTCGCTGCACTCCCTCTATAGCAAGAACATCCTTCCTCAGATAAGGAGACCAAAACTGCACACAATATTCCAGGTGTGGTTTCACCAAGGCCCTGTATAATTACAGCAAGGCATCCCTGCTCCTGTACTTGAGTGCTGTCGCTATGAAGGCCAACATACCATTTGCCTTCTTTACCGCCTGCTGCACCTGCATGCTTACCTTCAGCGGCTGGTGTACGAGGACACCCAGGTCTCTTTGTACTATCCCCTCTCTCAATTTATAGCCTTTCAGATAATAATCTGCCTTCCCGTTTTTGCTACCAAAGTGGATAACCTCACATTTATCCACATTATACTGCATCTGCCCACTCACTCAGCTTGTCCAAATCACACTGAAGCATCTCTGCAACCTCCTCACAGCTCACTCTCCCACCCAGCTTTGTGTCATCTGCAAATTTAGAGATATTACATTTAGTTCCCTCATCTAAATCATTAATATATATTGTGAATAGCTGGGGTCCCAGCACTGATCCCTGTGGTACCCCACTAGTCACTGCCTGCCATTCGGAAAAAGACCCGTTTATTCCTACTCTTTGTTTCCTGTCTGCCAACCAGTTTTCTATCTATCTCAATACACTACCCCCAGTCCCATGTGCTTTAATTTTACACGCTAATCTGTTATCTGGGACTTTGTCGAAAGCCTTCTGAGAGTCCAAATAAACCACATCCACTGACTCCCCCTCATCAACTCTACGAGTTACATCCTTGAAAAATTCCAGTAAATGTGTCAAGCATTATTTCCCTTTCGTAAATCCATGCTGACTCTGTCCAATTCTGCCACTGTTTTCCAAGTGCTCAGCTATTAAATCTTTTATAACGGACTCTAGAATTTTCCACACTACTGACGTCAGGCTGACTGGTCTATAATTCCCTGTTTTCTCTCTACCTCCCTTTTTAAATAGTGGGGTTACATTAGCTACCCTCCAATCTGTAGGAACTATTCCAGAGTCTATAGAATCTCGGAAGATGACCACCAATGCATCCACTATTTCTAGGGCCACTTCCTTAAGTACTCTGGGATGTAGATTATCAGGCCCTGGGGATTTATCGGCCTTCAATCCCATCAATTTCTCCAACACCATTCCTCTACTAATACTGATTTCTTTCAGTTCCTCCCTCTCATTAAACCCTGTGTTCCCCTACATTTCTGGTATGTTATTAGTGTCCTCCTTTGTGAAGACAGAACCAAAGTATGTATTTAGTTGGTCAGCCATTTCTTTGTTCCCTATTATAAATTCCCCTGTTTCTGACTGTAAAGGACCTACATTTGTCTTCACCAATTTTTTTCTCTTCACATACCCGCAGAAACTTTTACAGTCAGTTTTTATGTTACCTGCAAGCTTACTCTCATACTCTATTTTCCCCTTCTTAATCAATCCCTTGGTCCTGCTTTGCTGAATTCTAAAGTGCTCCCAATCTTTAGGTCTGTTGTTTTTTCTGTCCAATTTGTATGCCTCTTCCTTGGATCTAATACTATCTCTAATTTCCCTTGTAAGCCATGGTTTGGCCACCTTTCCTATTTTACTTTTGCGCCAGACGGGAATAAACAATTATTGCAGTTCACCCATGCGCTCTTTGAACATTTGCCATTTCCTATCCACCGTCATCCCTTTAAGTACCGTTTCCCAATCCTTCATAGTCAACTCGCGCCTCATACCATCATAGTTTCCTTTATTAAGATTCAGGACCCTAGTCTCAGAAACAACAACCTCACTCTCCATCTTGATGAAGAATTCTATCATATTATTGGCGCTCATTCCCAAGGGGCCTCACACAAATAGATTGCCAATTATTCCTTTCTCATTACACAATACCCAGCCTGGGATGGCCTGTTCTCTAGTTGGTTCCTCAACGTATTGGTCCAGAAAACCATCCCAAAAAAACTCCAAGAATTCCTCCTCTACAGTATTGTTACTAATTTGATTTGCCCAATCTATATGGAGATTAAAGTCACTCATAATTACAGATGTTCCTTTATTGCGTGCATTTCTAATTTCCTGTTTAATGCCATTGCCAACATCACCACTACAGTTTGGGGGTCTATACGTTTTTTGCCCCTTAGTGTTTCTCAGCTCTACTCATACAGATTCTACATCATCGGAACTAATATCATTCCTCCCTATTGTGTTAATTTCCTCTTTAACCAGCAATGCAACTCCACCGCCTTTTCCTTTTTGTCTGTCCTTCCTAAATACTGAATACCCCTGGATGTTCAGTTCCCATCCCTGGTCACCCTGCAGCCATGTCTCCGTAATCTGGACTATATCATACCTGTTTGCATCTATTTGCCCGGTTAATTCATCCACTTTATTGCAAATGCTCCTCGCGTTAAGGCGCAAAGCCTTAAGGCTTGTCTTTTTAACATTACTTGTCCTGTTCCCATTATTTTTCACTGAAGCCCTGTTTGATTCCTGCCCTTGATTTCTCTGCCTATCACTTTTCTTATTCCCCTTTCTGTCTTTTGTTCTTGTCCTCGATTCCCCCTCACACCCTGGGAGTTACCGTTGACCAGAAACTGAACTGGACTAGCCATACAAATACAACGAGTAACTCACCTCCTGACTTCGCAAAGCCTGTCCACCATCTACAAGACACAAGTCAGGAGTGTGATGGAATACTCCCCACTTGCCTGGATGAGTGCAGCTCCCACAACACTGAAGAAGCTTGACGCCGTCCAGGACAAAACAGTACATTTGATTGGCACCACATCCACAAACATTCACTCCCTCCGTGGGTTGCCTTATGAGGAAAGGTTGGACAAACTGGCTTGTTTCCACAGGAATTTAGAAGAGTGAGGGGTGATTTGATTGAAGTATACAAGACCCTGAATGGCCTTGACAAAGTGTATGTCGAAAGGATGTTTCCTCTTGTGGGTGAGTCCAGAACTAGCGGGGAGGGCATGGTTTTAAAATTAGGGGTCACCCTTTTATGACAGAGATGAGGAGAAATTTTTTCTCTCAGAGAGTTGTGTGACTTTGGAATTCTCTGCCTCAGAAGGTGGTGGAGGCAGGCTCATTGAATACTTTTAAGGCAGAGGTAGATAGATTCTTGTTAGGCAAGGGAATCAAATCAAATTAGATGGGAATATGGAAATCGAAACACAAGAAGATCACATGATCTTATTGAATGGCAGAGCAGGCTTGAGGGGCCTGTTCCTATTTATGTTCTTATAAATGGCCTACTTCTGCTCCTACATCTTATGGTCTTATGGTCTCACCGTCAGCACAGGAATGGTCCACATCCTTGCTGGCCAGGTGGACGGCTCTGTTTTAAAAGTTGGTTAGGGCTTTCAGTTTGGGCATTCCACCCCCGGTCTGGGATCCTCTCATTTTGTTATGAGCCAGCTTGTCCTGCATGAAGGCAGATGGAGAGAGTGTAAGCAGGACGCCTGCCAGGCTGGATGAGAAGGATGCCTGGCATGTGTGAATGGTGAGTGGTGCCATGGAAAGAATGTGGACATGATCTGCAGAGGAGATGACAGCATGTGTGTGAGAAAGCGAGTGGTGATGTCCCTTGAGCTGGCTGTGAGTGGATTTTTTTAAAAATTCATTCATGGGGTGTGGGCTTCGCTGGCTAGGCCAGCATTTATTGCCTATCCTTAATTGCCCTTGTTCAGAGGCCATTTGAGTCAACCACTGTGGGTATGGAGCCACGTGTAGGCCAGACCAGGTAAGGATGTCAGATTTCCATTAGTGAACCAGATGGGTTTTTTTTACAACAATGGTTTCATGGTCATTATTAGACTTTTAATTCCAGATTTTTATTGAATTCAAATTCCACCATCTGCATTGGTGGGATTTGAACCTGGGTCCCCAGAGCATTACCCTGGGCCAATACGACAATACCACTGTGCTGCCACCTCAGGTTCTTCAGGTTTGTGAGTGTGTGAATTGAGAGTGATGAGAAGGGTGAATTACCTTGGAATGGAGGAGGTAATTTATCCTCTTCCTGCACTGGGTGGCTGTCCTCTTTTGCAGGGCGTTGGCACTCATCACCGCTGCTACCGCCCCCCATGCTGGATTTGTCACCTTGGATGATATTCTTCACCCAGTGTAGGGGTAGAGGACTTTGCGGTGGGCCTTCGCTGCATCCAGTAGGTGCTTGAGAGAGGCGTCACTGAGTTTGGGGGCAGCATGTTTCCTCCCTTTGGAAGCCATGACTTTCCACCCGCTTTTGATCCCTTAGGGAGTGCTAGCTCTGTGCAGGGGCACACTTTAAATATGGTGCCTGGATTACAGAAGGCCTGAGGTGATGGCAGGATGGGTGAATCAGGGGCCACCCCACCAGCAATCGATGTGAAACCAGTGCCTCTCAATTTTTTCAGCAAAGTGGCGCACGATACGGCGGTATTACGCTTTTGGTGGGTCACATGCTGATTTCCCAGCCCGATATTGGACTTTGCTGATTTCATGGAAAATCCCACCCAATGTGATTATCCTCAGGGCAGCCAATTAGTGGCCAGAGCGCAGGCTCGCTGTCCATTTAAGGATGACCGAGGCCTTTTGAGGCTGGGGGGACAATCAGAGGCCTTTTAGCTTGAAAACAGCAGCAGGCTGCAATGGAGGGTAAGTAAGGGAGAGGGAGCTTCAAAATGGAGGATCCCTCTCTCCAACTATTTGTAATTTAGAATAAGAAACAGTTTTTGCAGATGGGCCATGACCCTGGTTTGCTGCTGGGAGGTCAATTCCAGGCAGTTAAACTGGCCCATCACCTGCTGGAACCTTAATTGGCAACCCATTGCATATAGGTGTGTAACCCTGCATCCTCCCCCAATTCTGCCTCTGTGAAAGTGGCCTGGGGGCTGGGATGGAGCTGGGGAACCAGCACGCAGGCCAGTGGTGCTAGATGTGGTGCTTGCTTGCCTCTGACCCTGGCCCCGGCAGGGCCTAAAAATCAAATCCCGGCCATCATCGTCCTTCTACTTAATTTAATAACCTACAATACTGGGAGGTTGCATAGTAATTTAATCACCAGCAGGTGCAAACACACTTCCAGCTTGCTGTATTAACTGGATAGGGGATGTCAGCAGAAAACCAGCAGGAAATGAGTATGCCCCAAAGAAGCTAATGAACTGATTGTGAAAAAGGTATCAGCTCTGAACTCAGATATTGTGTGATCATTAACATTTGCCTTGATGCATTAGCCCAATGCCCCAGGGCTCCAGCTTTGTCATGGAAGAGTAGGTGGCAGTCGGTATGATGTCATTAAATAAATATAAACAGCAGAAAGTTACTCCAAAGTTGTATTTGAAACTGAAGTATCATGCAGTTGAAAATTTACTGAATAGGTACAGAAGGACCAATTCTTAGAATGAGAAACTTCAGTAAAGGGGTAGGATCCTTGACGTGAAGCTGAGATACGTAAGGAAATGGGGATTAAATACTGCTAAATTTGAGCTTTTGGCTGTGATTTAGGGAGTTTGTGTCTCTCTCCAATCTGACATTCCTTGCTTGTGCGTCAGAGGGAACTTTAGCATTACTGATTTTCTAAAAAGAATAAACTTCAGGTCAAAGGCTGTCTGTGTGAGACTATTAATGACACTCTGTACCATCCAGAAAATTCCAAAGACACTTTCAACAGCTCCATTTGAAATCCAAACTGCAACCTGGCCTAACTACCACAACTGTCCACTTTCATGCTCTGTCAGTCTGAAGGCAGAAGCACAGCAACTTCCAGCTGGCTATTTTTTCCCTCCTTTCCAAATAATCCTTTAAACCAAAAGTTTGAGGTTTAAGACTATTGCACAGTGGCAAAGAGAACTTGTGGTGATCCCAGTGACTGAGGGAAAGCTGGGCATGAACGACGGGAGAGGGTGCAGTTTGAACTTTGGTTTCTTGGCTAACAATGCACAGCACCAAAGTATTGCTAAATTAGCTGCATCACCTGATCACCGCTGGACCATGAGCCAGAAAACTTGCAAGTTCAGGTGTTGTATTATCAAACTGAACACTTTGACACAGTAACATGCTAAGTCATGGCTGCCATGAATTCGAGGTGATTTTTACACGAGTCTAGCAATTTACTGAACATCATCTTCATAGCTAATGTACATGAGCTGCTATCAGTAACAATACAGAGGGGTGGGCCCTGACAGTGCTTTAGAGAAATATCATGCGAGGGAATCATTTTTCTTGTGTATAATAGAGGTTCTTTTTGATCACATATTAATGAGGCCAGTGAATTACAAAGATCTACGTTGATGCATTTGAGATATAATGGGGGATCCGTGATAGCTCAGTGACCTTACCCAATGAATAGCTGGGGCTATACAGATCAGCAAAGCTCTAATTCCACATCCTGCTGTTGCTGGAGTAGCTTTTCTCAGTTGAGCCATAAGGGGGTGAGGTGGGGTGGGGATGGTGGATGGGGTGGGGAATACAATCAGTCAAAGTGCCCTTAGGTTTGGGAGAGGAAAATTACTCAAAGCTTCACGTCATTATCACTATCTGATAACTCCCGCTGGATGTGCACATGTGGTATGAGGTGCATCGGGCTTGAATCAGAACCCCCCACTGTCAAATAGTCTTTTCATATTCATGGTCAAATACACAAATAATACAGAAAATGCTGGAAACACACTGCAAGTCTGGCATCATCTGCGGAGAGAGAAACAGAGTTAACATTTCGAGACCCTATGACTCTTCTTCAGTTTCCAGCATTTTCTGGTTTTATTTCAGATCTCCAGCATCCACAGTATTTTGCTTTCATACACAAATAATACATTAGCTTTCAGTTCAGGCCTGCCGTAGACACTTTCCTGGGTTCAGTGGCGTCAGATACTTCTGAGAAACCCTGAGGAGCTCCAGAGAATCTTACTTTTATGAGAGTTGACTCTAGTTACCCTATGGCTTCACATACAATAGGGTGATCTAGGCGTGTAACCATAGTGCCCACTTGAGACCTGAATCTGATATTCATGTATTTTCCTGTGAAGATGTACCAAGGGAACACTAAGTGAGACAAAGCCAGCTATGCATTAATAATCATAGAGAGGTTAGGAGATGTGATCAAATGCTTTGTCCAAAAGAATTACATAGGATTCCTTAGGATATATCATACAGAAATAGGACATTTGGTCCAAGCAGTGCATGCCATCATTTATTCTCCACTTGAGCTTCCTCCCATCTTTTCTTATCTAAATCCACTATCGTAGGCATCTATTTCCTTCTTCCTTATATGCTTGTCTAGTTTCCCCTTAAATGCATACCATTCACTTCAATCGTTCCCTGTGGTAGTGATTTCCACATTCTCACCACTCTTTGGGTGAAGAAGCTTCTCCTGAATTCCCAATTGGATTTCTTGGTGACTATCTTATACTGATGGCCTCTAGTTATGCTCTTCGCACAAGAAGAAACATTGTCTCTCCATCCACTCTATCAAAACCTTTCATCATTATGAAGACCTCTGTTAGGTCACCCTTCGGCCTTCTTTTCATCAAGAAAGGAGACCCAGCCTATCAATCCTTTCCTCATATATCATCCTTACAAATCTTCTCTGCACCCTTTCCAGTGCCTCCATTTCCTTTTTATAATATGGTGACTAGAACTGCATGCAGTACTATTATGTGTGGTCTAACCAAGATTCAGTACAAGTTTTGCATAACTTACCTACTATTCAATTCTATATCTTTTTGAAGGATCCTAAAGAAAGGGAGGGAGGTAGAGAGGCAGATGGATTTCAGTAAATAGTTGCAAAGAGTGAGGTAGTTGTTGGCATGGCGGCCAATGAAGAGGCAAATGTACAAGTAGTTCCAGTCAGAAGAAAGAAGATGTGGTGAGGTGAGGAAGTCAATTGTGTGGGTATGGAAGTTACTGTAAGAGGAAGTGGCAAGACAATGGAGGGACTTATGCAGAAGGATGATAAAATTAAATTTGAGCTTTGAAATAACTAGAAGCCCAATGATAGAATCCTGTCAGCTTTGAAATTTTTTTGTCGTCAGGACCAAAAGTGGCTCTCAGCCCCACTGGTGTCGGCTGGCCACAGGGTGTTGCTGTCTTATGGGAGGCGGGCAACTAAGCGGCTGTCCCCACCCCCCCTTCACTGTCTAATTAATGACAGCAGATGAGTTCCTGAGGGATGGCTCAATCAGAGGGCCTGAAGCTCTGGATGGCTGGCAGTCCCACCGCGAGAGGTGGGCACTGCTGAGACAGGTCAGGGACGGCGAGGGCACCTCAACATGGAGGCGCCTTTTTTTTTTAATCATTCATGGGATGTGAGTGTCACAGGCTAGGCCACCATTTATTGCCCATCCCTAATTGCCCTTGAGAAGGATTGGTGAGCTGCCTTCTTGAACCGCTGCAGTCCATGTGGCGTAAGTAAACCCACACTGCTGTTAGGGAGGGAGTTCTAGGATTTTGACCCAGTGACAGTGAAGGAATGGTGATATATTTCCAAGTCAGGATGGTGAGTGGTTTGGAGGGGAACTTCCAGGTGGTGCTGTTCCCATGTATCTGCTGCCCTTGTCATTCTAGATGGCAGCAATTGTGGGTTTGGAAGGCTTGGTGAGTTCCTACAATGCATCTTGTAGATGGTACACACTGCTGCTACTGTGCAACATTGGGGAGTTCCTTGCAGCATCAGGAACAGGCCCCCAATTGATCCATTAAATGGTTGGAATGGCTACCTACGTCTGCTGGGTGGGTAGCTGCTGCTGCGTTGACTCCGCCTCAGGCAAGATTGCGCAGAAGTGGGAACATATCATGGAGTCAGCCTGACACACTGTTTTCAAATTTTCCTCCCAGTCTCACCTCTAACCCCTCCTCCAATGATATTGCTGCCAAGTCAAGACTGGAAATCAGACATGCATTTTTATAGCCCAGCGGCAGTGTACAGGTCATGGAAGGTGGAGCTCAGTGTCATTCGTATCCATTTGGGAGCTGATAATGACACCAAAATGCCCCATGTAGGAGAGGAGGAAGAGGAGTGAGCCAAGGATGGATCCTTGAGCTACTTCTCAAATGACAATGCAGGGATAGGAAGAGCAATCATTGCTAGAAATGCTTTGTCTATGTTTGGATAGGTAAGTTTGGAGCCAAGCAAGAACAGTTCTATCGAGTCCTACAGCAGGGGAGAGTCATTACAGAGAGGTTGATATGGTCAACCGCATCAAAGAATGCAATGAGGTTGAGGAGGAATACTGTACGCCATGGTCACAGTCATAGAGAATGTCATTTGATTAGGATTGTTTCATTTCTGTGGAGAGATGAGCATAGATCTGGGAGGTAACTTGTCTAATACCTGTGGAGGGAAGAGAGAGACTGGCCACTGCAGTTTTTAAGGTTAGAAGGGTTGAGTGTAGTATTGTTTTGAGCAGCAGGGTGATGAAGGCAATTTTTAAAAGGAAGGGAGCAAGCCCTGATGAGCACTGGCCATTAGTATGTCAATTCTTTGAGGAAGTGACAAGAAGAGTTGATGAAGGTAGTGAAGTGGATGTTGTGTACATGGATTTTAGCAAGGCATTTGACAAGGTCCCACATGGCAGATTGGTCAGGAAAGTAAAAGCCCATGGGTTTCAGGGTAATGTGGCAAACTGGATAAAAGGTTGGCTTTGTAACAAGAAACAAAGGGTAATGGTCGATGGATGCCCTTGCGAATGGAAAGTTGTCTCAAGTGGTGTTCCACAGGGCTCGGTGTTGGGGCCCTTGCTGTTTGTGTTATATATTAATGATTTGGACTTGAACTTGGGGGGCATGATTGGGAAATTTGCAGATGACACAAAGATTGGCCGAGTAGTGGATAGTGTAGAGGATAGCCATAATCTCCAAAATGATATAGATGGGTTGGTGGAGTGGGCGGTAAAGTGGCAGATGGATTTTAACATAGAGAAGTGTGAGGTCATACATTTAGGGAGGTCAAACAGTTACAGGGATTACACAATAAATGGGAATATACTAAGAGGGGTAGATGAAGTGAAAGATCTTGGCGTACAAGTACACAGGTCCCTGAAGGCAGCAGTTCAAGTAGACAAGGTTGTAAAGAAGGCATATGGAATGCTCTCCTTCACTGGCAGATGTATAGAATATAAAAGTAAGGATATAATGTTGGAATTGTATAAAACACTGGTGAGGCCACAACTGGAGTATTGTGTGCAGTTCTGGTCACCACATTACAGGAAGGACATAATAGCTCTGGAGAGAGTGCAGAGGTGGTTTACAAGAATGTTGCCAGGGTTAGAAAAGTGTAGCTACGAGGAGAGATTGGATAGGTTGGGGTTATTTTCCTTAGAACAAAGAAGGCTGAGAGGTGACTTGATTGAGATGTACAAAATTATGAGGGGAATAGATAGAGTGGACAGAATAAAATTGTTTCCCTTGGTGGAGAATTCTAGAACCAGGGGACATAGATTCAAGATAAGTGGCAGAAGGTGTAGGGGGGACATGAGGAAGAACTTTTTTACGCAGAGGGTAGTGGGTGTCTGGAATTCGCTGCCAAAGTTGATGGTAGAGGCAGAAACTCTAAACTCTTTTAAAAATTACCTGGATCTGCATCTTAAGTGCTGTAAGCTGCAGGGCTATGGGCCGGGTGCAGGGAGGTGGGATTAGAAAGGGCACCTGGGTGTCCTCGGGCTGGCATGGACAAGATGGGCCAAAACGCCTCCTTCTGTGCTCTAACTTTTCTATGGTTCTATGGTCGAACTAGGAAGATGGCCAAAAAGACAAAAACAAAATACGGCGGATGCTAGAAATGTGAAATATAAACAGAAAATGCTGGAAATACTCAGCATGTTTGACAGCAACTGTGGAGAGAGAAACAGAGTCAATGTTTCAGCTTGATGGACTTTTCATCAGAACCATCAGGTCAAAAAGACAAGTTAGATGGTCAGGAGTTTAGTAGGATGAAATCAAAGGGAACATGTGATGGATCCCATGGACAGAATGGTCAGAGGGTGAGGGAAGATAAATCAGACTAAGAGATGGCCTGGGAGAAAAAAATTTGCTAAAAAATATCGGAGCTAGGATAGGAGTGGGAGAAATAAAGGTGGCAGGTAATGTTTTTTTAATGTACATTAGGTCATTATACAGCACAGACTAAAATAAAATCATCCAAAGGTATCATCTTTAATTAGTAAGTAATCAAGAAAATGATCAGCCTTTACTTATCTATTTTTAATGGCTACATTCAATTTGTATCTTGTTAAAGAGGAACATCAAGAGGTGCAAACATTCATTAAAAAAAACTGGTGAATGCTAAAAATGCAATTTTTTCCTGAAGTTCCTCAGGAACTCCAGAGGCCATGTTTTCCAGATGTGTGCTGCCGATAATGAGGTTGGCATCGTTTTGAAGTAGTTTCGGAATACAATTCTCCATCTATAATTTTGCCTAATTGTAATAATCTGCCATTGAGGAACAAAAAAATACTTGAAAAATATCTGAGCGATTTATGCACAATTATTGGAACGCTAATCATAATTATTCTTTCTTACAGAAATGATGCCTAATATTGTGTTAATTGAGTCTTTCAACACTGGTGACACTGGTTGCTGTACTTTTACTCCTAGATGCAAAGCAAAACATATGTCCTATATTATGGAACATCTCCTGCTACAACTTGGTGACAGTTATATGAACAACAGGCTTGAGCTAAATATGAAGAACCTCTATAACTTGTTGTACTTCTTTTTCAGAAGCTTTGCAGGAGTAAATTGTCTTTTAATTGGTGCCTGTTGCAGTAGCAAATACAGCACAGTTGGCAGCTTATGGCAGGCTGAAGACTAAAACTCAGTAAATGTGAATGCTTTCCCTCTGCTCTTTTAAAGACATTGATGCTAATTAAAGATCATACGTTTTAGTGTGTGCTTTGTAAGAGCAAAAACACATTTCACAAACTATCAAGTGCTACACCCCTTTGTTCTCCCACTCCCATCCTCCTCTTTGCCAATTTCTCCTGCCCCCAGGCTTCCTATCCACTTTCTACTTCTCTCCATGAAGTCAAGTCCTAGATCTTTCCGTGACGTCAATGGAAATGAAAATCAGGAGAGAGGAGTCACCAAGAAATCCAATAGGGCATTCAGAAGAAACTCCTTTTCCCAAAGAGTGGTGGAGAATGTGGAACTCATCACCACAGGGAGTGATTGAAGAGAATAGTATAGATGCATTTAAGAGGAAATTAGACAAGGATATGAGGGATAAGGGCATAGATGGTTATGATGGTAGATTTAGATGAGGAAAGATGAAAGAAGGCTTGAGTGGAGCATAAATGCCACCATGGACTTGTTTGGCCAATTGGCCTGTTCCTATGCCATATATCCTATGTGATCCTATGGGCTGGATTTTCGTGGCATTGGGAAGACTCTGTGGACCTTTAATAATGGCACATAAAACCCAGATGGGACATGGATGCAGAAGTCCCCTGCACCTCCCTCCCCCCCCATTTCAATAGATCCATTTGTTACCAGTAGGGGGAAAGGGACAGGGTGTGATTCACACGTGAGGGAAACCCATACACAGCAGGGTCATTTGAACTCAGTGCTGAGTTCAAACAGACTCCATTTCGGCTGTTGCAAGGGCCTTAACCTGCAGCGTGGGAGTCACGGATTGACGGAATAGATGTAAAAGCTCTTGAAGGGTAGATAAGGCCTGTATAACTGTCATGATCTGAAGTTTTTTTAAATGTCCTGCTCTTTACACTTTAAAAAAGATAGGTTGCAGCTGTCAGCGAGATTTAAAGAAACCCTCTGCTGGTCTTCTTTGATTCACAGATATAGGAGTGAGAGCTGTACTAAATTGTTAAAAGTTCTATTTTTTCATCTCCACATGGCTCCTGAGGTCTACCCATGGTGAATTCAGGGTAAGCGGCTATGCAGGTGGCATGGAGGGTATGAACAGTCATAGGGAGGGTGTGGGGGCATGAGTTGGCATTGAATTGGCTTGGCGGGTAGGAAAAGCCATGGGGGGCATGGGTAGGGGGTGAGGGGGTGTCAGGGAGTATGAGGGGTGAGGGCTAGAGGGCCTAACAACTTCTAAATCAACTGGGACAAAGTCCCAGGGAGCTGAGGCAGGCCTTTGAAACAACCCACTTCAGCACTCACCACACTGCCTACAGGTCGACGGATCTGACTTTTCCTGCACCCGCCCCCTGAAGTGAAAATCGTACAGTTTGGCGTGCTCTGGCGAGTCAGGCATACCTACCTCAATCAGCAGCCAAAATCTGGCCCTATGATTCTTCAAGACTTGTTTTACACTATACACAGAGTCAAAATAACACCCAGAGTTTGCTTACTGTTACATATGAAACTGTAGGAAATCATACCCAGATTTTTTCTCCATTTTCTCTCCTGAAGCCGTTGACACTTGCTAGACTATGGAACCACTATGTCCATTTATACATCACTATGACCAGGTACTTATGCAATGTTTAAATCCACACTTTTTAACGCTAAGAAGACATGTGCATTTGCCCTCTCCATTGTTAAAAATGTTCAAGGATTTTTGATATTGACAGTACTGACTTCAAAATTCACTTATCTCCTTGACTGCCATTCCTTTTCTCTTTCAACTGGTAGCAATAACAGAAGTGAGGGAAGTAGAGCACCATATCAATTTTGATAACTTTAGTTGAGAGTGAAACTCTCACTTTTTATAAAGTATTTTTCTCCAGAGCTGTTGACAACAGCAACATTTTAGAAATGAGATTTGTGATCAAAAATGGTGATACAGAGCTGGAGCTTAATTTAAACGCATACCGTACATCCCAGCATATATGGCGACCTTTCATATAAGACCACCCCTTTTTTTGGTGCCAAAATGCATGTTTAGGCCAATACTCGGTATTGACTGATGCTATACCCGCATTCGGTGTTGGCCTCAATTTTTCAGCTCAGAAATACATGTTTAGGGTTTTACTCGCCTTATATAAGTCATTGCATAGCATCAAGCAAGTGATATGGGTAGCGTTGCCAAGAAGATGCACTGGAGTTTAAGACATATCCACACAGAGCAGAAATGGATCCCCTTGCAAAACGAATGGAGTATGAAGGTGGTTTCAAGCTAGAAGTTGTGACGTCTGCCAACCTGTCAAATAACTGTGCTGCAGTGAGGGAATTCGGTGTTAGTGAAAAGCTGGTGCAAGAATGGAAGGAGGAGGAATCCGCCCTGAAGAAGATGCTCAAGATCAAGTACGCCATAGGAACATGGGCCAGCCACTGGCCTGATCATGAGAAGCATGTATCAGAATGGGTCCTCGAGAACTGTCAGAATGGTTACATCGTCACCAGAAATGCAATTAAAAGTGGGTCAAATCAAATCCTGAAACCAGCAAAGATTTCAGGGCAACAGCTAGTTGGTGTAGCCACTCTATAGAACAAAAATGATTAGTGTTACGACAGAAGACCAAGATCGCTCAGAGACTCCCGAAAGACCTCAATGCCAAAATGACCAGTTTCCAGCAATTCTTTGACAGCGGTAAAATGTGAGTACCCATGGCAACATGAATTGAAATGCTTATGAATTTCAATCTGCCCAGCAACTGAACTGTGGAGTAGAAACAGTTCTAGTCAAAACCACAGGACATGAGAAGACATGATTCATGGTACTAGCCTGTATGACCGACGGAATGAAATTAAAAGCTATGCTAATTTTCGTGCTGAAAGTCAAGTTCCCTGCAGAAATTTTTGTGCATGTCCGTAACATTGCTAGAATGGATGAGGATGGGGTGAAGTTGCGGATGGATAAAATGTGGATTAGGTGTCCCGGTCCCAAAGAATGCAGTTTATTGTGTGGGACATGTTCAGATCCCATATAACCAATGAGATCAAGAGGTGCCTGCAAACAAATAACACCCAAATTGCAGCTATACCAGGGGTCCATAGTTCAACCTTTAGATGTGTGCCTCAAAAAGTTATTCAAGAATCATGCTTGTGCTGAATGGAATAGGTAGATGGTTGATGGAGACAAAATCCTTCACAAAGAGTGGAAATGTGCGTGCTGCCCAGCTTGAAGTTTCCTGTGGTTTCATCATCAACTCATGGGATGCTTTGTGCACAAACTGTCATCAGATCATTCAAAAATGCAGAATGTCCAATTCAATGGATGGAGAGGAAGACAGTTTGTTGTGGAGGGATGGTTATGAAAGGAAAAGGATCATATTTGATGTAGAGTGGGATCTTTATGATGATGACATAATCAAAGTGACTCAGGATGAATTCGATGAACTCTTTGCGTCAGATGGTGAAGACAATGAATTTGATGGTTCTTAAAACGTTATGGCCAGGATTTTATGGCCGCTGCCACCTGGTAGGATATTATGGTCCTGCCGAACTGAGTGGAGATTCAAGTGACCTACCGCATCCGCCGGGGGGAGACACACAGGGTGGTAAAATCTGGGCCTATGTTTGTGGTTCAAACTACCTTGTAGAGTTATTTCATTAAATAAAATATAACACTGGCAGTTCAAATTAAATCAACGTGCCATGGTTTTTCTTCACATTTCAAAATGGCAATCACCTGTATGAACACCAACAATTCATATTTTATACCTGGCATATAAGTCAAACCCTACTTTTGGAAGAATTTTTTGAAACTTCAAAGGTCAACTTAGACACTGCAATCTATTAATAAATGTAACAGAAAGCTTATGGTCATCAGGCCCATTCAAACTGGTCTCTTATTCATAGTTCAGTTTTAACTACTCACTTTCTCATCAAATCCCTCAAACCCTACTTTCTGCAGAAATACATCTGGTTGTCACTTCAAACCATTTATACTTCCCAGCACAACACGTTTCACTACTATTAACCTCTGTCTGGAAGGATATCACCTGATTTACTTTCTTACTCGCAACTTCCTCATTGTCAACATAAAACCCTAGCATTTGAATTCTTTGCCAAAATGAACAATTTATCAAAATTAATTTAGCCAGTTCTTCCATGGGCAGGATTTATCAGATGGCAGAGTTTTCTGGCCCGCCACCCGAAGAGTCGGTAGGGAAAGCATCACCGCTGGTCATTTAACACTCCAAGAAATGCTAATTAGCTGCAGGCAAGACTTCCACCCTAACTCGGGTGGAAGTCCCGCCTCTAGAGAGCTGTCGGCCAAACTGGTTGGCTGCAACTCATAGTCCCAGCAGTGCCAGTAGCAGCAGGAGCCAGGACAGGGACCACAAACAGTCCTTAGATTCCAAGTCTTGAGTCCAGGACCAGGTTCTCATGGCTTGGGGAGGGGAGGGGAGGGGAAGCCTGGGAGAGGTGGAGAGAGGGAGTGGGGGTCTTGATGGATAGGCTAGAGGGGAGGCAGCGCCCATGGTGGGCAGACCTTGGGGTGGTGTCCAATGTGGAAAGTGGGCTCTTGAGGGAGGTACACCCCCTTTCTGCCCAAGACCCAAGCAGTGTGAACTGCCAGGTTTCACTCCTGCTCCTGAAACCTCCTGCCAGCCTCAAAATTGAGGCTGGGCGAAAAGTGGTCCTTAAGTAGCCAATAATTGGCCAATTAAGGGCCTCAATTCAGGTGAGAGCAGGCCTTAGGCCTTACCTGCCCAATGTGAATTGTGGACAGGTCAGGGCGGAAGGGAGGGTCGAGGGGAAGGCAACCTGGGTAATTTTACCTCCCCTCCCTGCCTGCAAACCTGCTGGCAAGGGGCCTTAAAACTCTGCCCATAATCTTGAAAACTTCAGATATAATTTTGAAACCTATTTTCTTCCCCTAAATAAAGCAAGCCATGAGTCCTATTTCAAAAGCAGTGTTTCTGATAGCCACAAATGTTTTTGGTTCTCCTCTCCCAGCCTTCCTATGATTATCTGGCCAGAACTGCACACAGTACTCCAGATGGCTCTGACCAGTCCAACCTCCTTAGCTTCTGCTAATGAAAACCTTTGCTCTTTATTTACCCAGTAGAGATGACTGCACTGTTATTTTTCAACTGAAATATATTAAAGTGTATTGCATTAAATTCATTGAAACTGAAATTAGTGAGTCATGCTCCAAATGCATGAACACTAATAAGTTTGTTTTTCTCCCCTTCCCCACTCTTGACCTCTCTATGATGCATTTTCCATCAATATTATTAGGTCAGACTAGTAGGACAGCACAAGAACTCTGGAAGTGACTCTTTCTCCAGTGTCTCCTCCCTTCCTCTGGGGTTACGCCTAACAAAAAACTGCCTTTTTGAATTACCCGGGAGCTTGGGGAGCCTATAGTTCCCCATTGCTTTCTCCATGGCAATGCCTTGGCCAATCAGAGTTGACTAGTCAACCAATCAGCACCCTTTTTCCTGTAGTATAATTTGTTGTAATCGTTTGAAATTTGGCATTCTTGCATTTGTCCTGATGAGTGCAAGATGAAAAACTTCAGCAACATGCATCTCTTTTCGGCAATGTTCAACATCTCTATAACAGAATGAAAAGGTTCTCATTTATTTTAATGCAGTAATACTAATTGCAACTCTACAATTATATTGGAGCAAATTCCACTGCCTGGTTATATAACAATTGCACTAAGAGATGTCACAAGTGTTAACTGACACCTTGCACATGAGTGTATTAAAATCTGTTATAACATGTCATCTTCATTGTCTGTACATGGAAAGTACAAATATTAGAAAAAAGAGAATGATTCATCTTCAATCAAAGAAACTGGATAAAAAATTAGATATGCAAAATCATTTGATTCATACTTCAAGTGATGTATATGCAAATAAAGAGTAGTTCTTAGTATTGAATTCTGCTGTCACTACATGACATGTGGCTTTTAATTTATCATACATTTCCATTGCTCGTAGATCTGTTTTACTTCTACATTTTTCAGGGACTAAAACATTTCAAGGAAATCTCTTCATGCGATAGAAACACAAGTGCTGTCAAAAAAAATCACCCTTCATAATTCATATATTTGCAGAAAAACAAAGGCTATTCTTTCACCAGCACTCTTTCCTGCAAAATTAATGCCATCTTAATATAATTTGTGTGATATGCCCTTAGCATGATTGTTAATTAAATTATTGGTGAGGATAAAGAAAGGTTCTGATTAGCTGAAAACTGTTGTTATAGCCCTCAATGAACTCCCGCTTCGATTGCCCCTCAGGAACTCCCATTGTTCTGCTTCAAAGCTGCTGCTACTGTGAATTCAAGAGAATCCCAGGGAGCCGCTGAAAATAAACTCAAAAATGTCATTAAAAATAAATGGAAATGTGTGTGCTGTATCTATTGTCCACTGGCAGCATAACAAACTCTGATATATTTGTTTAGCTTGGTTTCAGCACACCAGGATCTGCATCACTATACAGTCTTTCCTTGTGGAAAGAAAAAAACTTCCCTTGGCTACTAACAACCATGATAAATACACCTCTGAGTTTATTATTGTCTAATTATCAATCTGTTACCTAATTATGATTCAATGTCCCCACTAACCACCTCCCCCCGCCCCCAACCTTTAGCCACTAATGAAACGTCCCAAGGCAGATAATTCATTTAAACCAATCATCCAACTGAGCACCTTGTTGACATCAGGTGATTCATCGCTGTGGAGACGATTCAATCAATCACCAAAGATAAAGACCAAGTAATGCAGCTTCAGGCCAACAGCAGTATAATGGATAAATGCCACATATAATGAATTAATTTCCTGTGTATGACACCCAGTTCTACCTACGCAACACCTCGCTTGACCCCTTCACTGCCTCTGTACTGCAATGAGTACTTGTCCAGTCCTGGGTGAGCCAGAATTTCCTCTGGTTAGATATCGGGAAGATCGATGCTATTGGCCTGGATTTTCTTTCCTGAATCAGGTGCGCCAAGACAGGAGAATTCCCGGCTCTGTGAACTAGAGCTTTAAAAATGGCTACCCGAACTTTGATTTTCGATTTGGGAGGGGCGGGCACAGATAGGTGTTGAGACAGGGGACCCCTGAAGTAGTGAGGGGTCAGAGGCATGCCCGGTGCAGGTTGGGTGACTTGGATGCAGATAAAAAGTGAGCCTTCAGAAACGCCCATTTGAGAGGTTGGTCATCAATGATGAAGTCCCTGTGCCTAGGGGAGTTGTCATTGTCAGTGTCAAAATTGTAAAGGTTGTCCAACTGTTAGCTGACCCTGAAAAGGCTGGCCCATCATGGGCTTTCCGTATGAGAGAATTGCCATTGTTGCAGCCTAATCAAAGTGTACTCTACTTAACCACTGAAAGCATGGAGTGGATTCTCAAGACATAGCCATGGAGGTGGCATCGTCTTACCACCACCACCTGGTACAGATAGTCACGTAATTAGCTGCCAAGACTCAGTGGGTGGATGAATGATGGGCAGCGCTTGTTCATTATCCCATCCACTTGTCAGCTCGCCCATTCATTTACCAGCCTGCGCCCATACTCGACCAAGTTCCTCACAGCTGCACAGTGTGACTAAGAGGTAGTAAACCAGTAGGGTTGTCAGTGGTCCCAGAGCACAACATGCTACCTTAGAATCAGAGCCACAACTTACATGACACCAAGCATTTGCACAGAGCCATTTTCTTCACTAAACCTTACCAGTAATCAATGAAGATATGGTAAAAATGATTAGTGCATATAAGCACAAAAAAGTGAATGAGAGCTTTGTAATCTGATTGGCTCACGACCCTCTTTGCCTTACATTTTTATTCATAGAATGTCACATAGAGGATGCATGGGGGAAGGGATGGGTCCAGTTGCCCCACGCTTTTCTGACCAGGATCTTCAAGTTTTGTTGGAAGAGGTTTGGAGGAGGAGACCAGTCCTCTACCCAGCTGGCTGCTGTAATGCCCCTGAAGCAACCAAGAAGACCTGGATTCAAATTGCAGCTGCAGTGAGCACAGCAGGTGACCATCAGCGCTCATGGATTCAGTACCAGAAAAGGTTAATTGACCTGCTGTGTTCTGGCAAGGTAAGTAGCTTGGCTCATCCACACAGAGCTCCGAGGAAAGGGTCATATCTGCATGCTGCAGCTAATGTGCGAGGCATGGCACATACCTCTTCTTCAGCATTGAGGCTTGTATGTGTACACAGCTCATGTAGGTGTGCACAGAACACATGTAAATGAGCGCTGTGCTGCACAGACACAGTGAAGAACAATATCTCTCCATGTACTATATATCAGGCTAACATAAATCATGTTGTCATTGCAGTCGAAAAGGGTGAAGAATGCCATGGAGATGGCCCAGACTAGGGCAGCTCAGTCTTGCTGAGACGCATCTGTCCCATGGAACAGATGGACATAGAGATTGCCAGGGTGCCTGACAGCCGTCTGCTGGGGATGGTGAATCACCAATAGCAAGTGATAAAGGCAGTGTTGAAATCACCTTGACATGGAAGTAATGGTGGAGTTCATGATATCAGTTCACTGAGCACAATGGGAGCTTAGCATGAGAGAGAGTGCAAAGATGGCGTTGCATCATACAAGCAGTGTGAGCATGGTTAAGGCAATGGCATCCATTAGACTGTGCTTTCACAATGAAAATAACTCCTTTTGTTTCTCACACAGGCCCCAGTTCTGCTCCCTCACCCCCCACCCCCTGGGCCAGATCATCCTTTGGGCATCAAGAGGAGGAAGTGATATCCGGGAAGCCAGTGTCACATCATACTAGCCCACACTCTGCCAACTCAGCTACAAGCATTTCGGAGGGATGTAGCACGCATGTAAAGTTGGAGGCACAGAGTGAAAGTCACCATGCCAGGGTGCAGGAGAAGGCATCAGAGTCAGAGATATCTGTGCACAGTCCCCCTTGGGGGAGGGAGGAGAGTCACAAAGACACTCCACTTGGTAAGAGTGTGGAGCCTCAGGAGTCACCTTTTGAGGCACAGCATTTAGATAATAACCAGCAGGTGTGTGAACATCTGGCAGAGATCACTGAGGCAGTGGGAGCTCTTGGATTGCAAATGGAGGAATCCATCACCGTCAAGAGCTCTACATTATCCCAGGGGCTCAATTGCATGAGCTCTGACCGTGAGAGATTGGCCAATCTCATGGACAGACACATGCTGTGGCACTCGGAGTGAATGCAAGAGCAGTGTCTCAGTCAGGAAAGAGTGCAAGCCTCCCTCAGTAGTTTGGATCAGTTCACTTAGAGTATGAGCACTGACATCCATGGAATACATGAGGAGCTGCGTACCCTTAACAGGATGGTCGCAGCATTGGCACAGCAATTGAAGGAATGGACTACTGCTGAGAACCAACAACCAGACCCATCAACCACACCTGAGGGCCAGCCCAGGGCTGCGGAGATTACTGAAGGTACCGGGAGCTCCTCAACACCCTCACCTTCCTCCACCTCCCCCGCCCCTCCGCCAGAGCCTTTGTCTGCTCACATGTACCAGTGACCACGGCTACCCATGCAGAGTTGCAGAGGCCACAGTCTGAAAGAGATCCCCAACGGATGCCTGCATGATGATCACCATGCCCCTCATTGACAAAGAAGTGAGCAACCTGCCTCCACCTCCTCTGAGGCAACATGGAGGGCACTTCGTAAGCATGTGGGTGAGCAAAGGGGACTGTCTCACCAAGAGGACTAATGGGCTCACTGTGGTGACATTTTGCACATTTCATTGAGAAAATTTGAGCATTTCTTGGATATATTTACTTATATTTGTACATGGCTCGTGTGTTTGTACATTAGAGGGCTCAAAAAGAATGGTAACATTATGGAAGGGATTCTTACCGGTAATAATGAGGGCGGCATGCCGAGGTCCATCAGTAGGATCGAGGTTGTCAACTGATTTGTGATGCTTTGGAGGGCTTCTTCCTTCTCTGGTCTATCACATAGGATTCCAGTGGTCAAAGGCTCAAGCACTGAGATGCTCCTTGTATCTTTCATTGTCCATCCAAGCTTGGCTTTAAGGGAGGCTCATTGATCAGATTCCATGAAGAGGTGCTGGGCAGCAGGTGAATCTGGAGTATGAGTGCTGGGTGTAAGGCATGCATCCACAATGCAATGTTACACATGGGCCTAGGTATAGGTCTCGAGCTTGAGAGTTCTATGTATCATGTAGGTAATATTGTTCGGCTGCTGTTCTCACTACTTTGGCTGTATTTGCATTCCAGGTGTCACAGGATGTGCTTTGTGTGGTAAGCAGAGGTATATGGAAGTCAGGAATGTCACATGTGACGCCCACGTCAGAAACTGGACCATTGGCCGGAATGGCTGGTGCACAAGTTCTTTTAAAGAGCTGTTGTTGCACAGTTGTGGGTCCCTCATGCGTGAGATGCCTTGTCTGCATGTATGCTGCAACATACAATCTAGTCAGCATGTATAGGGCTTGAAGTCTGACGTCGAGTCACTCTCAGCATTGTGGGCATGGTTTGATTATGGACAATTTGATGGCACTGGCTCCTCATTTACAGTGAATGGTATTCATGTGAGGGGCCAGGCGTGAATGGCTTATTACCATTTCTGTTTGTAATATGGTGAGGCCCATGGTTATAATGTATTTATAATGTGGTTATAATGTATAGTGTTTCAGCCATAGGAATGTGACTGAGTCAAACTCATTGATATTCATTGTCTCTCTTGTGGGGGACGGGTAGTCACTTGTGTAATTGTGGAGTCAATGTACAACTGGCTGATGGTAACTGTGATATCTGAGGGCCTTACGAGAATTTATGTTGCACAAGGACCCATCTAGCGATGATCCCTCCTGCACATTGTCAGCCCTGGCTACATGGCCTCCCAGCTGCTCTGCCATTGGCGGCCTCCTCATCCTTATCTGTTTCAGAGTCTTCTGAATGGACAGGGGCTTCTCCTCCTCCTCATCTTCCGCCTCCTCAGAGGTTAGAGCTCTGCCCATAGCCTCATTGCCATCAATTTATAAGCACCTCCACTGCGCAATATTGTGAAGCATGCAGCTCACCACTACCTTGCTGGGGCATATTGTAGATCTTCACCTGAGCGATCGAGGCACAAGAAATTCATCTTTAAAATGCCAAATGCCTGCTTGATGGTACTCCTGGTGACAACATGGCTGCTGTTGTAGTTGCAGTCTGGGCTCCTAAAAAGGGGTCATTAGCCAAGTTCTTAAGGGGCAGCCCTTGTCCCCTAGAACCACGGATCTGTATTGGTGTCTGATATAGCAGAGGTGGTTGTGGACTCCTTAGTACGGAGGAGGTGTGGCAGCTGCCGGGGAACCTTGCAAACACATGATGGAAGATCTTGTTGTGGTCACAAACCACCTGTACATTAATTGAGTGGAAGGACTTCCAGTTGACAAAGGTGTCCGCATATTGTGTTGGGGCATTTATGGAAAGATGGGGGCGTAATTAATAACACCCTGTGACTGAGGGAAGCCTGCTAATTGGGCACAGGACGTGGCTCTCTGTGTCTGAGATGCCAAATCTACAGGGAAATTAATGTGATCTCCCACATGAGTAAACAGGGCATTAGTTACAGCCTTAATACATCTGTGTGCTGCTGACTAGGATATACCAGGCAGGTCTCCTGATGATCCCTGGGAAGATCCTGAGGCAAATAAGTTGAGAGCAATGGCTACCTTCACAGCAACTGGAGGGCATGGAATCAATGGATTGTGGCTCAAGTTGATGCTGGACCATGCAAAATATGTCTGTCACCACTCATGGCTTAGCAGTTGAATTCAGCACTGGTTCTCCATCATATTGAGGAAGGATGTCCTAGGTCTGTACACCCTTTCCACAGGGAAGTATCTGGTTGCCCTCCCTCTCCTCCTCCTTCCAGGTGCATGGGCAGCACCCTCTCCCTCCTTGATCTTCGCCCTCTCTTTGACCTCCGGTTGCTCAAGTCGACTGGCTTCTACAGCCTCTATGTGCGAGGGTGCAATGCACATTTTCTATGATCCTTTGCACGAAGTGCGATGTGCCCTTCTCAAGCACAAAGTTCTTCCTGGCACCTGGTTGCATGAGTCAGTAGGCGCAAAAATAATTACCCTGAGACACCAGGAGCCCTGCCCTCGTACTTTCTTGGGTAAAGTGAAGGCAATTGAAATTTGTTTTTTGCTACTTCTGGGGCTGAGAATAAAATTCAACAGGGGTACCCTATCTCTCCAAAGGAGTCCCCTGGCTATCTAAAGAAATACGTCAAGTTCAGACCTGCTCTTACCAGGTCTACTTTGCACACCAGGATCCACACTCCTGGGCTACCAAAATCTGACTAGAGTGGAGGCAGCTGATGATTTAAATGGCTAGCTGCCTCTGTAAAGCACGCATGTACAAAACGCACCCCACCCCCACAAAAATGGGAAGTGCCATATTTAGAGGCAGGACTTAAGATTTTTGGGCAGTTCCGCTATTTTTGCCATGACCGAGAGGCTCTCCATCATGGAGAAGATCTGAGCCATTGTCTACAGCCCGCGCCACAAACTCTGTACCCCTTGCCACTGATTCCACCCCGTCCCAGCCTGCCGAATAAGCTTGAACCAGGTTATTCACAATTGTGAACTGCCTTGGGATGTTTTTCCACATTACGGACAATGTATACATGCAAGTTGTTTTGTAATCGAGCAATATTTGCCAGAAAAGTTGATGGTATCAGAATATGTTGCAGTCTTGCTGCATTTATTGACCCAAGACTGGTCTGCTTGCAGATGTCCATTGCTCCTTTTGGGTTTTAATATTTCCTATCAAGCTTGAAATATCCCCGCATCTATGCTGTATTACTTAAGGGCTCGTTCATACTGTTCTCAAGTCAGAGGATCACTCACATGTCCAGAACACCAAATCATTCACCATTGTATGCACATCTGGAACTTCTTCCGATGTCCAAGTATTCAGGTGCTACTTCAGAGTATTAAAATTAGTGCTTTCACACAGTGTAGAGGGGCAGGAAAACACTGCTCACAATATGCAACCTAACACAATCAACTCCTGTTAAATGAATTACCTGTTTGCTGCAATAGCACATTCACTTAGGAAGAATTTATAAACTGAAATATATAAAAAAAAAATCCCTTGCACAATCATTGGCATATTTTCAACTGTAATGAAAATCATTCAATACATTTTTTTTTAGTTTGTAGTCATTCAGTAGATGTATTCATTTTTTAGATATTCACAGTGCAGAATTGGGCTTGTTAATATTAGTGATCATTTCATCAGGGCCTGGTGGCTATTATCACCCTGTGGGTCTTGATATTGTGCTTCATTTGCTTGGACTACTAATGAGCAACTTAGGGTTGGTTATGACCATGATGGCCCCCAAATAATATGTGAGTAATGTATTATATGAAGCAATTAATCTATTTATTCTGTGTCAGTGAATAAATTTTACAGTCCAGACAAGTAATAATTCTCTGGAGTGCAAAATAAAAAAAATGATAACACACTTGAGGGAATTATCACTTATTGGTCCGCACCATGCAACACATTGCAGAACGTCTTCAAGCCTGACTCAAACAATGCCCCATAGAATAAACAGACCAGCACACCAGTGTTAACGTTGCCGGTGCTCTTTCATTTGTGACCACAAGTCACTCATGCATACTCTTTTTCAGCATTTCCAGTTTTCAACTCCTATGCTTTAGTCAGCCACTTTTTCAAAGGAATATTTAATCCTGGTTTCAGAGGACTACAGAAAAATACCAATGTAAATTTTTAAAAATGCAAGTAGGAAGATCCCAGGTCTGAGTGAATTAGCTGATCTTAGCTGCAGCATCAGTTGAAATGATTCTATTGGTCTCAGCATTCCCTGGACTAGCAGCAGGGAATGTTAATTATGGTTCCTTTTATCCAGGGACTTCAACTCGAATGTGTGTGTGTGTGTGTGTATCTGCAGATGATTGGATCAAGTTTTGCCAGGTTTCTCCAACAGTCAAAAGGCCTGCTCAGATCACTGTCTATGCTTACACATTGAGTATGGCCATATGGGAATGTATTTATTACTGGCACCCAGTACCTTGGAACCACACTCAAGCACCAGTCAAATGTTAGAAAATGGTCATCATTGTACCTACTTCCCAGAGGGAAGAGGAGACAAAATAACAATTTTGCAGGGTAATGCCCTAGCTGTGCCCCATGGACTCCAGATGAACATTTAATTTGGCTTTGGATTATTTTCAGCCATTTGGGGTAGCCACCTAAAGCATTAGTCCCCTTCCATATATGAGAGGCTTAACACTTATTTTAGAGCCTCTTCCTGAACTATTGGGCAATACTGAGAGGAGCAGGTTTCAGGCCTTCTCTACTCAGCTTTTCCAGCCATGCATGCAGCCTTGTAAGTGGTTGGCATCAAACAGGCCTATCCTGCTGATTCTAATCAGCTGCCTTCCCACTCTCCAGCACTTAACCGAGTGCTGCTTGTGAGGGAGGCAGCCTGAAATTCATTTTTTGAGATGGGTGACCTTACTGTGGAGGCACGACAGACATCAGCAGCTCAACCACATTATTTAGATGAGGCTTAAGCACCAATTTTAAGTGGCCCCAGGCCACCCGGTTGAGGTATGCTATGCAAGTGCCTGTGCAGCACCGAGTCCGGGCCTGAAAACAGGCCCAGATGAATTTCTATCTTTAGGCAAGGAAGGGAATAAAGTGAAAGGCCACAAAAAATGTCACAAATGTGTTGTGGTGTAATAGATTTTTGTATCTTCCTTCTAAATGGACACAAGAAGCCTTTAAGATGGCTTCCAAAAGCCACCTGCCCTTCTTACAACTGCAATGTGGTCAAACTCTAGAAGGCTTCAAATGGATTGCAGATAGACATATCCAGACATGTGAAGACATTTGAAATTCAATTTGCATTTCCATAAGGACAAACAGCAACTCATTGCATCTTCCCTGGAGGTGTGAATGGCTCTTTCCTATCTCCTCAAACCTGGGAGAATGGGAACCATTCAATCGAGACATTTAAAAAGTTAAATACCTCGCCTAAAAATACAAAGGATGGGACTATGTGCACCCCCCTCATACCTAATATGGAAGCATGATTTGACAATGTGGGATAGCAGCCATTTTGTGTTTTTGAAATGTATGAAAGATGTTGTAAGAAGCCATTTTTTGTGTGGCAGTGTAAGAGACACTTGCAGCACACAGCTCTCAGTTGAAACAGCCAGGAACCCCAAGATGAACTCTGAGAATCTCTCTCTACCACCAGGAGTCAGAGAGGAAGGTGGTAAGAAATCACCTGCTGTTTTGCTGAAAGAGTCCAGGCAATCTGCAACCGATGTAACTGCAGAACTAGTGAGGAACAAGAAATCTTCTCTTTCCCAAAACCTGCTGAGTCCACCTGAAAAAAGGCAAATACTGACTATTCAGCTACAGAAGACATCACAGCTGCCAAACTGAATCTCAAATTTTAACCCCTTCACTTTGGAAAGAAGGAATTCAAGCAACGGCCCCAAAGCAATATCTCGCAGAGACTGGTTTGAAATCTCATCTTTAAGTATCTTTTTCTTCAGCTGCATTTTAATCTTTGTATTTTTAATTTAGTTAATAACTTAATCACTTTTGACTTGTGTTTTTTGTAATAAACTAACTTTTATCCTGTTTAAGACTAAAGCTTTGCTGCTAGTTATTTTTAAATTAAAGCATTTGCAAATTAAAAAGGGGGCTATGCACACACACACATACATAAATTCTTAGTTCACGGACCACTTTAAGTAAATGCCTTTTATGTGGTAGTGACAAAGAAATAAACTTTTGGATTTTAAAGAGCAGGAATTATATAAATTTGGAACAGAATACTGAGGTGCATTGCAAGATCTGAGCTTTTTGTTATATTGCCCTCTCAGTTGGGGAGGTGTAAATAAAGTTAGTCCAATAATGGCTGCCTGCAGTTGTGCGTGTTAGTCTGATTCAGTGTAACACAACAGAAAGATGGTGACAAGAGTGGAATGGAATTTTCTTATACGCTGCATTTGAGAAATTAAGGACTGAAGAACATCATGATACACTTTGTGGAACGTCTAAATTTGATTTTGAGGAAGTTTGAGCAGTTTGAAAGATTGCTCTGTAACGTGTTCAGATACAGCTCAGTGATTCAGCATAGTACATTATTGAATAAACAGCACCGAAGGCATTTTTGGGGCAACCAAGGAATTCAACCCTGACAAAGAGGACTGGTGTCAGTGAACGGAGGTTTTACATTTGGCTGAAAGCAAATAAAATTGGAGATGAGGATAAATTAAATGTTTTTCTCACCATGATGAAGCCAGATGTTTTTGAGGTGGTGTCTAACCAATGTTGCCCATGAGACTGTAGAACAATGGAATATGCTGAAAATACTAAAATCCTAGACTCACATTATGGTGTGATTTAAGGATGAGCTTGCACTGGGAGTTGCATTCTGTGAAAGGAAGCAGTTGCCAAGGGAGATTGTTTCAGATTGCATCCTCGAATTAAAGAAACTCTCTTGTCGCTATGGGTGTGGCGCAAACTTAGAAATCAACCTTAGAGACATTTTTGTAGGAGGCCTAAAGCGCAATAAAATCCAGGCCAACCTTTTGAGCAAAGGCAATAAACTAACATGGAAAGAGGCCTACCATGAGGCCATATCCATGGAAATGGCAAAAAGAGAAGGAACACAATTGCAAGAGAGTTCTTTTCCTCACCTGGCAGGAGAGGTCCACTGGATTTCAGTGAGATCCAGGCCACGGCAGTCAAATTCACAATCTCAGAATCAGAAATTTAGATGTTGCCATTGCCATGGCAGCCACCATGCCTTCATTTCTACTCAAAGTGTCATATCAAAATGGCATACATATGATGGATTTGGATTTTCAGAAAGCTTTTGATAAGGTCCCACACAGGAGGTTAGCAAACAAAATTAGATTACATGGGATTGGGGGTAATATATTGGTGTGGATTGAGAATTGGTTGACAGACAGAAAACAGAGAGTAGGAATATACGGGCCATAATCAAGATGGCAGGCTGTTACTAGTGGAGTACCGCAAGGATCAGTGATGGGGCCACAGCCTTTCATAATCTATATAAATAATTTGGATGTGGGGACCAATTATAATATTTCCAAATTTGCTGATGACACCAAACTAAGTGGAATATAAATTGTGAGGAGGGTGCAAGGAGGGTTCAAGAGGACTGGGACAGGCTAAGTGAGTGGGCAAGAACTTGATGGAATATAATGTGAATAAGTGTGAAGTTATCCACTTTGGTAGGAAAAGCAGAAAGGCAGAGTTTTCTTAAATGGTGAGAGGCTGGGAAGTGGTGACGTCCAGAGGCACCTGGTCGTCCTTGTTCATGAATCACTAAAAGCTAGCATACAGGTGCAGCAAGCAATTAGGAAGGCAAATGGTATGTTGGCCTTCATCACAAGAATACAGGAGTAAGGCTGTCTTGCTGCAGTTGTATAGAGCTGTGGAGTATTGTGTGCAGTTTTGTTCCCCTTATCTAAGGAAGGATATACTTGCCATAAAGGGAGTGCAATGGAGGTTCGCCAGATTAATCCCTGGGATGGCGGGATTGTTTTATGAGGAGAGATTGGGGAGACTGGGCCTGTGGGTGGTGAATCTTTGGAAATCTCTACGCCAGAGGGCTGTGGAAGCTCAATCATTAACATGTTCAAAACAAGAATCAATAGATTTATGGATACTAATGACATCAAGGATATGGGGATAGTGGGGGAAAATGTCCTGGAGGTATAAGATCAGCCGTGATCTAATTGAATGGTGAAGAAGACTTGATGGACCAGATAACCTACTCCTGCACCTGTGTCCCCAGAGGAAACAGTAATGCTCTAAGTTATGGTAAAGCTCTAGGTCACAGCCATGCACTAGGTTGAGGTTGTGGTAGATTTAAGCTAGTTCAGAAGTCTGGAAATCCTCAGGTGCACATAAGATAGGTACGGAAACAGAAGTAGATGTCATTGAACAGGAAGAACAAGAGTTGTACTCAGAGAGCAAGAGAAACGGCACATGGAAGCTGAGAGTAAAAGGGCTGACGATAAAATTCCAGCGTCCACAGTAAAAATGAAAGTCAGAGAAACACAATTTACTTTCATTGTTGACACAGCTGAAGCAGTGTCAGTTAACTCGCAAGGAGAATACAAGAAGTCTCTAAGCCACATTCCCTTATGCAAAACTGGAGTGAAACTGACCAGTTATTCCAATAACAGTATTCCGGTGTGAGGTAAAGTTAGTATTAGAATGGAACACAATGATACATACTGTTACTTGCCATTGCTAGTAGACGGAGAGAACAAGGTCTTCCTAATGAGAATGAATTTGTTTAAGAAAATACGATTAAAATGTGCCAAGTTATTTACAATAGGAATCAATAAGAGTACATCTGTCATTGAGGAAGTGTTAAGAGAACATAAAGTAGTCTTTGAGCAAGGAGGACTAAACGATAAAATTAGCCATCAGTACGATATTATGAACTTATGAACATATGAGATAGTAGCAGAAGTAGGCCATTCGTCCCTTCGAGCCTGCTCTGCCATTCAATAAGGTCATGGCTGATTTGTTTGTGTTTCAAGTTCCACATTCCCATCTACACACAATAATCTTTGATTCCCTTGCCTCACAAGAATCTATCTACCTCTGCCTTAAAAATATTCAATGACCCCGCCTCCACCACCTTCGGAGGCAGAGAGTTCCAAAGTCGCACAACCCTCTGAGAGAAAAAATTTCTCCTCATCTCTGTCCTAAAAAGGCAACCCCTACTTTTAAAACAGTGTCCCCTAGTTCTGGACTCACCCACGAGGGAAAACATCCTTTCCATGTCCACCTTGTCAATATCGTTCAGGATCTTAAATACCTCTATCAAGTCACTCCTCTCTCTTCCAGTGGAAACAAGCCCAGTCTGCCTAACCTTTCCTCATAAGACAACCCGCTCATTCCAGGTATCCATCTAGTAAACCTGCTCTGAATCACCTCCAACGCATTTACATCCTTCCTTAAATAAGGAGACCAAAACTTTACACAATATTTGAGATGTGGTCTCACCAATGCCCTGTATACTCTGCTTTTTAATTCTTCCTGCCAAAGTGAACAGCTTCACATTTTCACACATTATATTCCATCTGCCAGATTTTTGTCCACTCACTCAATCTACCTGCAACCTCCTTATGTCCTCTTCACAACCTACTTTCCTACCTATCATTGTGTCATCTACAAATTTAGCTACCAAGCCTTCACTCCCCTCGTCTAAGTCATCGATATAAATTGTAAAAAGTTGAAGCCCCAGCACCTACCCCTGCAGAACCCCACTTGTCACATCCTGCCAATCAGAAAAAGACCCATTTATGCATACTCTCTGTTTTTTTGCCAGTCAGCCAATCTCCTATCCATGCTAATATGTTACCCCCTACACCATGCACTTTTATTTTCCACAATAACCTTTGATGTAGCAGCTTATCAAATGACTTCTGGAAATCCTTGTGCAGCAGATCTACAGGCTCCCCTTTATCCACAGCACATGTTACTCCTTCAAAAAACAATAAATTGGTTAAACATGATTTCCCTTTCACAAAGCCATGCTGAACTCTTCCCAATTACCTTACATTTCTCTAAGTGCCCAGCTATAACCTCCTTAATGATCGATTCTAACACCTTACCCACAACAGACGTCCAGCTAACTGGCGTATGATTTCCTGTTTTCTACTTCCTCTCTTTTTGAATAGAGGGTTTATATTTGCTACTTTCCAGACTGATGGAACCTTTCCTGAATATAGCAAATTTTTAAAAATTAACACCAATGCGTCTACTACCTCATTAGCTACCTCTTTTAAGACCCTAGGATGAAGTCCATTAGAACTCGGAAACTTGTCAGCCCACAGCTTCTTGTATTTGCTCCGTACTCCTTCCCTAGTAATTGTAATTTCACCAAGTTCCCCTCTCCCTTCCACCTTTATTACTACAATGTGTTTTGTATCCTCTATAGTGAAGACAGAAGCAAAATATTTGTTCATTTCATCCACCATTTCCTTATTATCTACTATTAACTCCCCATCCTCACTCTCTAGAAAACCAATTAACACTCACTTTACTCACTCTTTTCCTTTTCAAATGCCTGTAGAAACTCTTGCTATCAGTTTTTACATTTCTAGCTAGCTTCCTCTCATACTCTAATTTCTTTCTCCTGATTAATCTTTTAGTCATTCTCTGCCGTTCTTTATATTCTGACCAATCACCTGACCTGCCACTCATCTTTAATTAAATAACATAAGGCAGCAGATCATGCAAATGCAGACATATTTTCAGGATTTCCCATGAAGACTGATTCATTTATAACTGAGTTTCCTGTGAATGACTTCAAATGTACAAATGACATGCCAATGTCTGCCAGAGAAATTTGTGAAGAAACTTGCAAAGATGTGATGCTCAGTAAAGTGCTCAATTATGTCATGAGTGGCCTAAAGAGAGCGATGATGAGAAATAGCAGGATTATCTCACATTAGAAATGAACTGAGTGTAGATCAAGGCTGTCTCCTATGGGATTTAAGAGTCATTATTCCGCCAAGGTTTAGAGAGAGGTTGTTAGAGGAGCTTCATCAAGACCACACAGGATAGTCTGTTGTAAAGCAGTAGCAAGAAGCTATTTTTGATATCCAGAGGTAGATAGAGATATTGGGCTGGATCTTCCCCTAATTGCAGTAAGTGCGGTGGCGGGTGTAAAAAATGGTGTTCCACCCACTGGCTGCAATGGTGGGTTTTCGCACAAATGCTGCACAAAGGAGGTCAGCCATCCAGTGCAGAAGGAGGATGAATGATCTCAATCATTCCATCAAGCCAAGTCAACCATCTCAACTCACAGACTCAGAATTCCATCACACATTCACAGGGATATCACACACTGCCACTCACTCTCACACAGACCTTCACACCTCCATCTGGGCTCATCTCTTACGAAGATTGCGCCCTCATCTTGTCCATGGCTCCACTCACCACCCACACGTGCCAGGTATCCTGATCATCTGCCCTGGCATGCATCCTGCTCACGCTCTCCATCTGTCTTTATGCAGGTCAAGCTGGCGCACAATCACAGGGAGAAGTCCCAGAGCAGGGGTGGAATGCCGGAACTCAAGGTCCTCACTGCCCTCGAGAACAGAGCCATCGAGCTGGCCAGAAAGGATGTGGACCATGCCTGTGGTGACGATGAGGTCAGAAATGCACAGCCACATGAGGGTCTTGTACCAGCTCATCCCTCAGGCAGTGATATTCTGAGCGCATTATCCTGTTTCACAGCTGCCTGCCATGCACTAATTATCTCTACTTTCTTTCAAAGACATCTCTGTGAAGCGCCTGAGTCCCTTAGCTTGAGACCCAAGGGCACCTCAGATGAGGAACCTGAGGACAGCATCATTGGAGACCCATCAAAGCGCTTACCCACACCCTCCACCAGTTCAGAGACACACACCTCGGTGAGACCTGGTTCTAGAGCAGCCTCGGGGTCACAATCTGGTGAGCACACAGCACAATCTGGTCCACAACAGGCAGATACAAGGACGTCCGAGGTCAGATCCGAGGACTGCTGAAGGCCACGGGTCTGCTGAGTCCAAGTCAGGTGACGAGCCTCCGGACTTGGTCCTAAATCAGTTGTTGGAGCTGCAGCAACAATCAAGGGAACATCAGGAAGGAATGTCATCTGCATTCCTCAGATTGCAACAAACGATGGAGAAGTCCATCCTCGTTCAGTCTCAGGTGATAGCACGGCACGCCAACGCACAGAGGTCAACACTAGTAGGATGGCAACCGCCGTGGAAACCTTGATGCAGGACATCAGTCCTGCAATGCTGCAGGAGCAGCACTCATCTCTGTGGCCTTCTGGCATCCATCATTGGCTACATGAGAAGGCAGCAGGGCACCTCGATCTCACTCCAGCTGTCCCTTCTCCTCAAGGAGTCAGACTGGGGCCTTGAGCCACTCAAAGGGAGGGGAACCAGCATCTCAACAGCCTGGGGCCATACACCCAGGTGATTCAAGGACTGTCTGGCTGATCCTAATCCCATCTTCCTGTGACCCCATCACCTCCAGCTCCACAGGCTAAGGAGGGTGCGCCTGGCTCACAGCAGGACACCCAAAGCAGGCCGGGATCCAGATCTCGGCCTTCCAGAGAATGCCTGCCAAAGTCATCACAGACAACAGGACATAGCAATCAGCAGGCTGTCTCCACCTCCACTGTGAATATCGGGGAAGCACCCAGACATAGCTGTAGGGTTAGGAAAGTTAATATAATTTAGGAGCATGGTGGCATGGGTGTTCACAACATGTATATAACGCTCACAAATGTAAATGGAATCGCATCCATTTCACATCTCCTCTTGTGTTTGCTTCCTTTTCATGATGAGCTGTGTTGCTGTCAATCAGGTGCGATACCATGGTGCCTCCCTCCACTTGTCTCAGATACCGCTATCATGGGCCTCTCTTCTATGTAGTGTGCTTCCATATCATCACAGCGTTTGCTCCTTTTTCAGATCATTCTCGATATCAGTGATGCCTCGGCCTTAATGTTGTGTGCTTATGGAAGGAACCACATTCACATGTTTTGCATCGTCATGTCAAGTTTATTTTTGTCTGTGTAAGATTGAGGCAGAGGTGTTTTCCTAACTCGTCTGCATTCTTGAAAGGTTAAGGTGTAGTGTACAAGGTGTGATGTGTTTACGCCTGGAGAAGGGTCATAAATCGTGCAACTCCACATGCTCTCTTTCTTCCGACAGGGTTTTCATGTTTTGAGCCCATACTCAGAGCTTGTGTGCTCCTGTCTGCCAACCGCATTTCCGACTTTCCGAGCGTACATCTGCTGAGCTCACCAATAAGTGGGAGCGCTTTGCCACCTCAAGGTGCCAAAGCTCTGCCCCTCTCAGCCACGTTACTGCCCTGGCACCCGAACCTACAAACTTGATCAGTTTTCAACCTGTAATTGTCTGTATTGCGGCCACAAGGCTCTCATCACAATGTTGGGATGCAGCCCGATGCATCTCATCACCTAAACACTGGATGAGACGTGTGATGCTAATTGCAAATGGTGATTTTTGTCGGTCAATGAAGCCTTTGAGCATGCTCAGGAAGTGCATATCGTAGCTTTAGACAATGTTGAGGGGAGAAATGGGGTAAGAGCGAGGATGGACTGAAGCTGAAGTCTGATATTTATTAGTAATGACTTGTTACCTTGAGGGCCTCATGGTGTCTGAGCATTTTGTAGTTCACGAGGGCCAGGGCTGGCCATGAGGACACAATGTGTGTCTTAAAGAGAAGGCATTTTAATGTCTGGCATGCAAGTGGTTGAACGTCGTCACCTTCAGGTGGTCCACTTGCATAGTAAGATGAGGATAGAAGCGCGCCAGCAGCCCTAACTGGGAGCGCTGGATGTTAATGTGACAGAGAAGAAGGTGACACAGAGGATTGATTAGATGCACACCTGCGGAATGTCCTCGGCTGCCTTGGCCCAAGTGTCACCTATCCGTTTCACCATCGACGTTACACAGAATGCGATGTCCCATTGGTGGAGATGGATCTCCTTGAGGAGTTTTGTCACCTTGAAGGCAGACAGCTACAAGCTCACTGAGGGTAGTGGAACAGATCCTGGCTCTTGTCGGTTGCTGTTGTGACTGGGATGCTGGAGATATGCTTGAAGAGGCAGCACCTTCTAAAGTCTGATGCCAGGACTCCCTCCTGCAGTTAGCACCTTACCTCAGTAAGGACACACCCTCCCAAGGCTTCATCATCCTTCAAAGTATCAGGATAATGTGAGCCTGATGTGTAACTATTCACTCTCATATTGAGGTACATGGTTGAAATGAGAGGAATAGCAATGCTGGTGTTCGTGTTGGCCATGATGGAGGGCACTTGCCCAAGAGGGTACTCACTGCAACTCGTCATCCTCCTCGTGGAATCTGGTGGCTACAAGGGCCTCATGCACACACCTGCCTCGCCTGGACCATGCTATGGCCTCTTCCCCTGCAGCCTCGGCCTCCTTGAACTCGACGCCTTCATGCCCTTTGATGTCCTCCTCATCAGGGATGTGCAGCTCCTCCATGTCAGCATCTGGCAAGTCCTCCCCCCTTTACAATTCCAGGATGTACAGCATGCAGCAAGCCACGATGATCCATGAGACCCCCTGGGGAGTGTGCTGGAGTGCTCCGCCAGATCTGTCCAGGCATCAGAATCGCATCTTAGAGATGCCTATGGTCTGCTCCACTAATGTTCAAGTAGTGGCATGAGCTTCATTGTACCTTCTCTCTGCAGGATTCTGTGGCCGTCACACGGTCATCATCAGCCATGTCCTTTGTGGGTATCCTTTGTCATCAAGGAGCCAACCCTGGATCCTGTGTGGTCCCTTGAAGATGTCTGGGATCTGCGATCTACTCAAGACGTATGAGTCATGGATGCTTCCTGGGTATCTTCCTGGCGGAAACCTGCATGATGAGTTTCTTACAGTCGCAGACCAGCTGTACATTAAGTGAGTGGAGGCCTTCCCTGTTTATGTGGGAGTGCCTGTTGCCAGGGAGCTTTTATAGCCACATGAGTGCAGTTGACGACATCCTGCACCTGTGGGAATCCAGAAATCGCTACAAAGCCCAGTGCTCTGGCGTCTTGGCTTGCTTGATCTCTGTAGAAGTTGACCTAATTGTGGGCCTTGGCAAAAAGGGCATTGGTTACCTCATGTATACATTTGTGTGTGGATGCCTGAGAGATCCTGCTGAGGTCCACAGTGGAAGCCCTGGAAGGAGTTCATTGCGGCCGTTACTTTCACAGCCAGTGACAATGGATGTCCTCCCAGTCCCCATGGCGCCAATTCCTGGAGAATGTGGCAAATTTGGGTCCCCAGATCTGTGGACATGCTGAGGCGTCGGTGACACTGTCTCTCGATTATCAGCAAAGACATGCGAGTTCTGTACACCCTCAGCCTTGCCAGCTGCCTACACACAATGCCTCTGTGAGCCTCAATCTGCATGCAGAGGGGACCCTGCTGCCCCTTGGTCTTGAGGGTTTAATTCCTCCCTTTTGCGAGCCTGGTCCCTCTGTCACAATCTTCTCCTTTTTCTCTTCTGCCTGTATACAAGCAGCAATGAATCCAGGCTCCATCTTCCTGATGGTCTCCTCTCTGCAGCATCAGTGAGAAACAGACATGAGCCAACATCAGCCTCCAAAGGTCCTACTTCTGTCAATGACTCGTCAGTGAATGTGGGTTCAAGGGCTTTGTTGCAGTGTCGGGAACTAATCGCCCCAAAAATTCAGGCCAGCGTTTCAAGCTGCTCCTTCCAACCCCCCGTCCCCCCTTTACCTGACCAACTGCTATGACATTGCTTTGGCCATGTGCTTGGAAGTGCTACTTTCAGCTCAGGCACTGGGATCATCAATCACTGCACTCTAATACCACACTCTTTGGAATAAACATGAGGGGAAATGTTTAGTAAGGACATGAGATTATTTGAGGGGGCTCTGAGGCTTCTTTTGTGTGAAGCTGCCAGCGCCACAGTTCTAACACGCATCTGAAGCTTGTCCAGTCGCTCAATTGATCTGGAGTTTGTTATCGCTCTGGGGAATCTCCACGCTGCGAACAATTGATTAGTACAAGGAGATTGATTAGAGTCACTTTTCTGGATTAGTCTTACATAAAAGCATATCATAGCTTCACGTTTCTGATTCCCTGCATTGTCATTGAAAGGCTCCTAACAGGTATCAGCTGTGCATTTCTCCTCATTTAAGAATGCACAGTTCAGTTGGATACCCGCTTAATCGGTTCCCCCCTCCCCACCGAGTGCATGAACCAGCTCTCCAATTGGTCCTCAAAGCCCTCACCAACAGAGCATCTCATAGTTTTAATTCTGTACTGTGCCATTGCTGCGGAAGATGGTGGTGCTGAGCTCTCACTGCCAGACCAGCTTGGATCTTCCCTGTGTGAGTGTGGAAATCCCTCCCATAATCATGGAGGAGTTTAATGTTGTGGTTTCCCTCCCTCCAAGACCTCTCAGTCCTCCCCCTGTATTCCTTGATCCCATCATGATTGTGGTGGATATCCATTTGTTAGCCCCTGAATGTTTTGAAGTGGATAAGCCTATGCCCCATGTAGGCCTCACCCCTCCTCACCTTGAAGCCACTTGCACTGTTAAACATATACCACACCCAACACCTTCAGATGCCTGCACAATACCTTCTCCGCATTTGTAGGCTGCAGTTGCCCCCCCCGACTGAGTGTGGCATCTGCGGCCCAGTATGATGCCAGAAACCTTATGGGCCGAGGCGTGTGATGTGACAACACCCTATGCACAACATCCTGGGCATGACTGAGACTGGACCGACATGCCCTCCCCCCTCCCTGGACTGGGACAAAGACAGTCTTTGCAAGCTCAACAATGTAAACTGAAGCGCTTCTTCACTGAGCGATCCTCCCATTCTGGCCCCAAGTGGCTTATGTCATTCTGTAACATAGTCTCTCCCCATCCTGGTGCTGAGGATGCTAATCCCCCAGCACCACCACACCCCAGTCATGTGTCTGAGTGCAACCAGCCCCATTCTTAACCCTCAGTGCAGCCCTTGCCCTGCACCTTCTTCCCATGCCTCAGGCCAGCTTTCCCCCTTCCCCAGTAGAGCCCTTGCCTTGCAGCCTATTGAAAGACATCCCAGCCTTACCGTGGGCCTGATAGGTAGAGACTTGCCTGTGACATCCCCTGAAAGCGATATGGTGCTGCCTGCAAAGCCTGGTGCTGATTCCTGCAAGCGCTGTGCGATGCAAGTTAGTGAATGAACCTCAAAGCCACAGCAAAGTGCAGGTCACCAGGTGCACTTCACAAATATACTGTTGTGAAACACATCGTTCTAATTTCATGCTGGTGTGCCCTGATGATCCAGCATAGGGGGGATGATTCTGGCAAGGAGTCCTTATAATGATATGCAAATATATTGAAATAATGTTCCCCATGTGCCGCAGTGGGAAACACGGCTCGCCATTGCAGGCTGCCGTGCATAATCACAAACTGGTTTTATTCACCATAAAACCGATTTTTGGCCCTCTTGCGATATTTTCCACTCCCACCTGCCATGACGCCTGCTGCGAACAGGAACAGAAAATCCTGGCCATTGAATAGTCGATGAAATGTTGTGAAGTGTCTCAGAATAAGAAACGATCCAACTAATGTTCCTTTCATCCCATGGTCAAACATGAGAAAATCATCTGGATGTGGAAGGGAGAGAGTGCCTTGATTTGGTCAATAGCTATAGCAAGTGGATAAATGTTGATTCCATGCCCAATACCACAAGTGCCAAATGTATTGAGGTTTTGAGAAGTTGATTTGCAATTTTTGGGCTGCCAGAAGTGTTGGTGTCAGATGATGGTTCACAGTTTATTTTGGAAGAGTTTGAAATATTTCTGAGTAAGAATGGAGTCAAACACACTCTAATACCACCAATATCACTCAGCATCGAATAGTGCTACAGAAAGGAGTGTACAGAACGTGAAGAGATCTTTGCAGAAGTATATGGTAGGTGACAAACTAGGCAGTAATTTCCATGTTCCTCTTCGACACAGACTAGACAATTTTCTGTTCTATTGCAGAATACCCCCATAATCTACCACAGATTGATCACCTTATGAGTTAGTGCTTAAACACACTTATAGGACAAAGTTTAGTTTGCTTAAGATTGACATCAATAGCAAAATAAGATTAAAAACAAGACAAAGTGAAGATGAATCATGATATAACAGATATGAAACTTAGAGAGTTCAGTGCTGGTCAGAAAGTCATAGTGAAAAAAACACCAAGGTGATAAGAAGTATGTGATTGGAGTTGCTGTAAAGAATCTAGGTGCATTCACATATCTAGCAAAGATTGGAAAGAAACTCCATTAATGTCACATAGATCATTTGCTAGGAGGATATCTGACAAAGGGAGAGCATGATAAACCTCCTATAGTCCAAAATACTCCTACAGTTAAAAGTGAAATTCAGAAAGAAAGCGAAAGTCACAAAGAAACAAAGTGCTGGATTTCCAGAATCCGGTAAAGCAAAGTGAGCCAGGGTCTTTAATTAAGACTAATTAATCAATGTCACAGTCCCAACCACTAAGTAGAGCTGGTAGTCAAAGTCAATGTTCAAGGTTGACACAGTCAGAGTTGTTGAGAGAGCAGAGTCAAACTAATAGAAATGTCAGAAGATACTCAGACAGAAAGAGAAAGAAGCCAAATAGGTTAACTGAAAATATGTAGGAACGTAGAAGAAGGAAGTTGTTCTTTTCATTATTTCCTGTCAAATGATATTTTTGTTAAACACTTTCTGCTGTTAAGAAAGAACACTTTTTTACATGTAAATTACTCTGGAAGTATTGCTGATATATGCTTTGGTTGTGATTACAGTAACAACAAATTTGCAACCTAACCTGCTTAATTTCAGGTATTGTTCATAATGGTTCAGCTATATTGTACCCTGGGAAATTATGTACATGTACCATTTCACATTTTAATGTATAAGTTGTTTTTTTTAAGTGGGTAGGGAGTGTAGTATGTTGCAAGATCTGTGAATTTTGTTATATTTCACTCTCTGCTGCCCCCTCTGTGGGAGAGGCGTAAATAGTTCAATAATGTTAGTTTAATAATGGCTGCCTGAAGTTGAGCATGTGTTAGCCTGACTCAGTGTAATACAAAGCACTGCTTTAACAGAGATAAACAGGAGAACAGGTGCAGTATTTTAGTCATCAGTAATGGAGAAGTATTGCAAATGTCTTGTTTATTTTGTATCTTCACACACTTTTTTCCCTTTGGGGAATAATGGGAAGCGTTAGAAGGATTAGCAGGCTGATTAACCTGTTGCTATACATCATGCTGCGTCATGAATGTTTCTTCTGTGGCCAACAAGTTCTGGAGTTTGACTTAAACCTGGAGCTTTTGGCTCAAAGGAGGCACACTACCTACTGAGCCACAAGACCTCCTACTGTGAATGTCTGCTCTTGCATTACAGACAAGTATATAAAAAGTCCATGGGTAAATTGAGGGGATTTTCTCTTATAAGCAGAGTCAAGGGTTAGCACAAATCAGTGAGTTAAGAACAATGACAGTCATCAAGGCAGGGCTTGTTATGTTTTGTGCATGTGTTAACACAGAATGATGCATGGATAGAGCAAAAATCCGGATGAGAAATTTTGACTTTGCGCGCTAATGTAAAAGGGGTATTAATGAATCAACAACCTGTTTTACATCTGTCCCAATTTTTATTTCTATTGAAGTCAGTTCCCACAGCAAAATCAGCATGATATTGTAGCTGTGCTCGGCCATAGTCTGTATATTTATAGAGTGATATCCTTTTCTATTTGTAAGTGCTTTTGCCTTGTGTTGAGGTGCCCTGATGGCTGCATGCATAAAATCAATCACACCCTGTGCTTGAGAGAACACAGCCACTGCTGAAAAGCCTTGAGCATCTTGCATTGACTCCTGGTGTCAGTGGGGAATATGATCTACTGTTTGATCCTGGTGAAGGTGGTGCCAGTCACCTGCTTAATGCAGCTGTGAACTTCAGATTGTGATATGTGGCTGATACACCCAACAACCAACTGAAAGAATCTATGGTACAAAAATTCAAAGCTATGATGACTTTGAGGATGCCTGGCATGGTATGTCCTCCTTGTCGAGGAGGCAGCAGGTCCTGTTGGAGGACAGTGCAGAAGTCTGTGAAAGCCTACCTGGAGAAAGAAAGCTTCCGCTTGCACTGCTTCTTAGATAAGTACAGGAAGGTGTGGGGGTAAGAGTGCAGTTGTGGGAAATTTCCCGATTCGAGCTACCCACTCAGAAGCTAAAGTCTGGCACTATTGGTCCCATCAGTCATCAAAGCTCTGGGATCCACTGACCTTTCACTTAAAGCAATTTGCAGCAAAAATTATTTTGAAGTGAAGGGTGAGGGAAAAAAAATCACAACTCTCAGGCACTCTGTGAAATGCCCTTCTCCAGCAAATTCTGGCCAATATATCTTGAATGGTACATAAAATGTTTCTGAATATTGTCATCTTATAAATATACAGTCTGTCTGGTTAAAATTACAACCCTCTAAAACATTTGCTAATTCAGACAAATTCAAACTCACAGTTAGTCAGCCATCCCTCATACCTCACAGTCACCTGTTCACACATTCATTTGCATGCAGTCTCAGCTTTCAATATCCCATCAACTTCCTTAATAGTTATAGGGACATTGGATCTGTCTAATTCTCACTGGAAAATATTTTTAAAAAACATAAAAATAAAAAAACATAATATAGAATAGTTATGACTATCTTACATGTAATTTAAAATGTGGATATATACTTATGTACACATGAATCTATGTACATCCACCCTGTGCATTGATGCTATTTTCTTAAAGTTAAATTAATTTATATTTTGATTTCTATAGGCATGTGAAAGATCAACAGAAGGAAATAATAGATCTTGTGACTTTAAGTTGAGCAAAGAGAAAACACCTTCCCCTTCAGTGCTTAAAGCGTCTCAGGATACATGCTAGCAATGATTCATGGGAAGTGATATGCTGAGAATCAGACAAGTGAGCAAGAAACAAAATTTGACTTTTTGCCACAGGGGCAATGAAGATGGAGATGAATCTTGACAGGCACACATACGACAAGAACTTGGGCAAAGCACGAACTGGCAATTCATAAATCGCACTGGCACATTCCCTCTAAGGGCCTTGGTGCATAAAACCGCCTAAAACAGTAGGTCCAGGACTCATGTGATCAGGAGAGGTTGGGTATTCACTGACCCAAAACAACCAAGCTGATCATGTACAAGTACCACAGGTAAATCTTCTATCTGATGAAATTTAACAGCAATTCTGATAACAGCAGTTTGATTGTCATTAAAAAAAGGTGCTAGTTCTTTCCATTTACATGAGATGCTGGCATATCTCCTCTGTTTCCATCCTCCTCCCCACCCCCACAACCCCCCTCACCCCTCCCCCCAACAATTGTGTGGTTGGACTAGCAAAACGACAAATGTTACTTGTGGCATAATGGGCATGGAGGAGGTTAAATAATGTATTTGCAAAATGGAACATTTTAAAGTGGTGATGTCTCTTTACAACAGTGTCGTTGCCAATATGTTCTCAATGAGCTAACATGTGAATTTACATGAGATTTATCTTGATTTTTGAACAGGAGCTTTTAGATCACTGTATTACATGAAGAAAAGGAATAGGAAATGTGCACATTATCTGTGTTGATTTAGGTATCCATAAAGCTGTGGATATTGGGCTGTCTTTATGATTATAAAAGCTCTTTGGTAATCACCCCATCCCTTTCATTACAACGACAACCACATATTTATATAGCAGCTTTAACATAATAAAATGTCCTAAGGTGCTTCACAGGAGCATTATAAAGCAAAAAAAAAGAGAAACATATCTATGATAATTTAAACACCCTGCAGACGAAACAATGGTCTGCATATTATGGGGGGTACCCTGGAAGGAAAGTTGTCTGGAAGCTGACTCACTCCGTGCTGGCCCGCCCCACAGCCATAATGCGGGTGGGCTAAATTTGTGGAGAGAGAGGCTTCCGCCCCTCACTTGGGGAGGAAGTCCCACCCTCGGGAGCATGCTGGCCAATTGGATTGGCTGACAGCCCCAGCTGTCCCGGCAGCATCAAGAACTCATTAGTGGGCATTGCCGGGACTGCAACCAGTCCCGAGAAGGAGTGATGTGAGCCCAGGGTATTGGGCAGGATGGATTTGGCCAGCTTAGGGAGGGGGTGCAGAGGGGTGGGGCTGGTGGATTTTGGATAGCGGATGGGTAGGAAGAAAGCAGCGTTACTATCTTAAGGGCCTGCCCCCCACCCCTTGTGCAAAAGGAACCCCCCCCCGACAACCCAAAGATAGTACCCCACCTTCCTTACTGCCCTTTTAAAACTTTTTTTTAGCAAAATGGCCTATCCAGTCCCACCCAATTGTCCGCGCCAACCATATTCTGGTGTCGGCAGCACATTATCAGAGTCAATTGGCTTGTTAACAAACTTAATTGACCCCTTATTATTCATTTAAATATGGCAGGTGGGCTACTAATATGGATGAGCTCAGGGGTGAGCAGGAAGATGGTGGGATGGGTACCCGTCCTAATTTATGTACCCCCTCCCTGCCAAAAAACACCTCTGGCAGGGGCAGATAAAATCCAGCCCAATGTCCCCACAGAAGAATATCCCAATTAACCGCCTTTCCTTTTCAACTAGTATGAATAGCACCACAATTTGATTGCCTCTAAATGACACAATTTTAAAATTCTCATCTTTCTTTGCAAATCCCTTGTGTCTTTACCACTCCCTGTGTCTATGATCTCCTCCAGCCCTACAACCCTCTGACATATTTCCACTCATCTAATTCGGGCATCTTGAGCATCCCCAAGTTTAAATGCTCCACGATTGGTGACTGTGCCTTCAGCTGCTAAGGCCCGAAGATGAAGAATTTCCCTCCTGAACCTCTGTCCCTCTCTTTTCTCTTTTAAGACAGTTTTTAAAACCTACCTCTTTGACCAAGCTTTTGGTCATTCACCCTAATACCTCCATATGTGGCTCAGTATAAAATTTTGTTTTATAATGGGACATTTTACTATTAAAGGCACTATATAAAGTCGGTGTTGTTGCCTCAGATCTGTCTGTAATGTGCCAAGTATTTTGGAGATTCTCTGAGAACATCCTTCCATGCAACAATACTTCAGTGTTCTGGTAAAGCTCATAGTACAATAGTCTGTAAACTACCCCAATCTAATCTTTGCTTGATCTTTCTTCTGGGAAAGGACACACATACTAGCTTAATGTATCTGCTAAATAACTAAGCACTTTGCAAGGATTCAAGGTGTTTTTTTTTAATAAAACTATATTTGTGCTGTCCTAAGCAAAGTAATCACCATAGGACCAGGCAGTACACAAAGAGAGGACTCCAAGTTTAGCTGAATTTATTGGCCCAAATCTTCCGTTCAGGGTTGGAATTCCTATTTCCAACTCTGATCAGGCAAAGAAATAAACACATCTTCCTCCAATTCTTCTGAGCAATCTTCCAATGGAGGATCCTGCAGAATTCAGTCAGTAGAAGAAACCTCAGAGGGAGCAGTGGAGAGAATCGCACAGAAGCCCCTTTTTTACAGCACTAGCTGTCGTATTCTGGTAAGTAAGAGTTTGAATGTCCTAAAACTTCTTTGAAAAACGGAGAGAAGATAGGTCAGTGAGGGGGTAGAGGGTTAATGCAAGTGGGTAAGGGGATAGGGTGGTTAAGGTACGTGAGTAAGGGGTAAGGTGGGTGAGGTAAATGGGTAATGGGGTAGCATGGGTGAAGGGGGTTGGGTGGGTAAGATGGTAAAGTGGATAAGGTGGGTGTGTGAGGTAAGTGGGTAAGGGAATGGGGTGGCAGCTGGGTAGTAGGGTGGCTAGGGTGGTGAGGTCGGGTAAGGTCAGGTTAGAGGGTCGGTGAGGGGAGCCAGAGGGTTGGTGGGGAAGTGGGGCAGTGGGGGGCTAGTCAGGGTCTGACACATACAGGGTTTGTGTGGGACTGAGTACAGTACCACCCAGGTGACCCAGGCCCAGGGGTCATAAGACCATAGATGTAGGAACAGAGGTAGGCCATTCGGCCCATCGAGTCTGCTTCGCCATTCAATGAGATCATGACTGATCTGATAATCCTCAGTGTGGTGTTGAGTAAAGACTAAACATGGAGGTAGCTCCTAGCCTGTACCCTTTACTGTATAAGTGTAAATAGTTCTACTTGTTAATAAAAACTTACAGTTAACCTACTGAAGACTACGAAGGCTTCTTTAAGAGACCCTGTTTTGTAGCTAACACCCTCTCAACAAGGTGGCAGCTTGGGATCAAAAACCCTCAACCCCGCTAAAATGCTGAAACAAACCAAGATGCTGAAAGACTAAGACAAAACTTCAATGGAAATTCTGACCTGAGAGAAACTCCCAACAAAAGTGGAAGACACAGAGAAACTTTACCAGAAAATGCTCCAGGGAAAAGGCCTGGGAGCTGAACCCAGAGATTTTTACGGCAGCAGAAGACGCCATTGAATCTCCCTTGGAAGTCTAGCTTCAGGACGCAGAGTCCACAGAGTCTGCAGGTGTGAGCTACATCTTTTAAAGTTCCAGGCTGCAGCTAGTCCGAAGAACCCTTTCCCTAATTCTGTGTCAGAGGCGCCATTGATGGAAAGCCCATCGCTAAAACCTGATTCCCCAGTCGGAGCCCCAACGCATGGCCTCCAAACTTGTAAGATCAGAAAAAGAATTAATTATTTAAATCTCTTGCGAGCATTGTGACTCTCTAGATCAGAAAACGGGAACCATAACTTTAAATTCAAATGCCTCACTACTCGTCATAGCAAACTGCAGAATGAAAGAAGCCAGCACATAGCTGATCCAGGCGGCCATTGCTAAGGGTCTTCTCACCATCTTGCGGAGCTCACCAAACCCGACAAGTGCGGGAACCCCTTTGTCATGGAGTCACCAGTGATGCCATCTTGAAACTCTGTAAGCTCTTGAAGCTGCACATACAATTTTAAAATGTTTAACATGGATCAAAATTCAACACTTCCAACTAAATTTGGACTAACCCAAGGCCCAGAGCAGTCAGAAAATTGGAGCCTTTGGAGGAAAAGATTTTTTAAGATACAGTATCACTTCTGATTTAAATAAAAAGTAGAAAGAAGAGCAGGTGAACATGTTGCTTTACTCTATAGGCCTGATGGTAGACGACATCATTGTAAAACAGGGTATTACCCTGGAATTCAGGAGAAAACAGGCCAAATTAGATGGGATTTTAAAATCTTTTGACATTTATTTTAATTTGCAAAGCAATGAAATACTGGAAAGAGCTAAATTCAATAAGAGAATCCAGCTCAAAACAAAAACAGAATTACCTGGAAAAACTCAGCAGGTCTGGCAGCATCGGCGGAGAAGAAAAGAGTTGACGTTTCGAGTCCTCATGACCCTTCAACAGAACTGAGTAATATTAGGAGAGGGGTGAAATATAAGCTTAAAAGCTTATATTCTTTTAAGCTTATATTTCACCCCTCTCCTAATATTACTCAGTTCTGTTGAAGGGTCATGAGGACTCGAAACGTCAACTCTTTTCTTCTCCGCCGATGCTGCCAGACCTGCTGAGTTTTTCCAGGTAATTCTGTTTTTGTTTTGGATTTCCAGCATCCGCAGTTTTTTGTTTTTATCTAAGAGAATCCAGCTGCCTGGGGAACCTGTCGATTCCTTCATAAATGGTCTCTACAGGATGGCTGAAGAGAGTGAACATGGAGATTTAAAATCTGACCCTATCAAAGGCAGAATAGTGGTGGGTGTAACAGACAATACACTCTCTGACCTTCTACAAGCAAAAGAAGACCTAACCCTGGACAAGGCAAACCAGAGAGTTAGAATGTCTGAACCCCAAGAGCAGTACAGGAAAATCTTAAGAGGAGAGACTAAAACATGGGCAGAAGCCAACATATCAGGCACACAGACACAGGGACAATCCAAGATAGGGAAAACAATTCTGAATCGGTCAGCAGAGCGACCCTGCCAGTGCTGAGATCAGTATCCTGCGAGTATAGCCCAGTGCTTCCACTGTAACAGGATTGGACACTATGGCAAACTGTGCAAGGAAAAACCCCTGTAACGCAGAGAAGGCCCAAAAATGATCGACGAGGTTGAGACTGAAAACCCAGAAGACATGCAGCCATGCATCTTGGGCGAGGTTAAGGATTGTGGTTTCTCATTTTGGAATGCAGACATCTTTGTCAATGACAATCTAACAAATTTTAAATTAGATTTAGGTGCCAGTGTGACAGTCCCGCCTGACATGAGCCAGGGCTCAAAGAGCTCTGGCTTCGAACGATGGACACTCCAATTTACAGGTCAGGAAGACTCCGAATTCCAGTCATTGGCATGATCCTGGAACCACTGGGGTATAGCAGCAAACAGGTCTTTGAGCTGATCTATATCATCTGTAACCAGCTTTTCTCTCTCCTGAGCAGGGATGCCTGCGTAGCCTTGGATTTCCTCCAGAAGGTAGATGATGTCAAGACAACCACTGTCGTTAATCAAGTAGAACTGCACAGTCCTGAGTACTCAAACATTAAGAGACACCATTCTGTAACCAACACCCTCCCAACAGTCAGGTGGATCGGGAGGGAGTCAGGAGGTGGCAGCATGAGTGACTGGGGGGTCAGTTCTGTAGCTACCCAGGTGTTAGACTAGGATTTTTCTGTCCAACAGTTCCTGGGTAATTATCCAGGTAGATAATTTGGAACTGGCTGAAGTCTCTGTCTCTAACTCAGAGTTGGAGACTTTTTTTTATTCATTCACAGGATGTGGGCGTCGCTGGCTGAGCCAGCATTTATTGCCCACCCCTAATTACCCTTGAGAAGGTGGTGGTGAGCTGTCTTCTTGAACCGCAGCAGTCCATGTGGTGTAGGTACATCCACAGTGCGGTTAGGAAGGGAGTTCCAGGATTTTGACCCAGTGATAGTGAAGGAACGGTGATATATTTCCAAGTCAGGATGGTGAGTGACTTGAAGGGAAATTTCCAGGTGGTGGTGTTCCATCTATCTGCTGCCCTTTCTCAGAGATCAAGAACACTGGATGATTTCCTTCTCCATAGCCCTGGGATGCTTAAGCTATTGAAATACCTGTACTGCCCTCCCAGCTGGGAGCAGGGGAATGGCCCATTGGAAGTTCAAACTTCCCAAGCAATTCCCATGGTGTCATTGCATTGGGACTTCTGAGGGATTGCGTAGTGCATTTTGGGGGGTACATCAGGTCTCCAGCTATCTGGAGAAGGGAAGATCTGGGCCAACAAAACGTTCATAACTCAAACTCTTTTAAGTACCACAATGCAGCAATGGAAACTTTAAAAAAAAAGAAAAAGTATAAGCATAGAGTATCTGCTTGGGCAAAGACTTGGGAAGTTACACTAGGGTCGGAGCCATTGCTGAACTCCATTGAAGTTCGGGGGTGTTAAGGGGAGGGACCTCCAGTAGTGACATCAAAACATATGACACCAGATAAGTGGCAAAATCAGTTTCAGAGTTTATCTTATGGAGATCTTGCATTTGGGCAATGGGGGAGCTATGGCTCTTGCTATCCCCACAAGGTAAGTATAAAAGCTAACCTCTTAGGGCTTTCTGCTTTCTGCTCTTCTTCACCTGGTGGGAGTGCTATAATCGCTACTTTTAAATTGCAGTAAGGTCCAAATGACATTGTCAGGACCCAACATGTGTACATAATAAAGGACGGCAGCTTGGATTGGGTGTTCATGCCACCTGCTCAGTAGAGCAGGATAAAATTCGGAACAGTACGTTCTGGCAGATAAGTAACCTGGGTGATATAATTACCCACCTGCCCAGTTTCTGCTGGGCATGTAGGATTAAAGTCACCCTCATTGACTCCTTGCTGAAGTATAAGTCACTGGCACTGGATATCCTTTGGTACCTCACAATTCATATAGGAGTGTTAACAGTTAGTGTTGAGGATCTCTTCGGAAGGCCTTACCCAATGTCCACACACAAGCACATATCCAGCAGGAGATGCTGGATATTGATCAAGAACACTGGATGATTTCCTTCTCCATAGCCCTAGGATGCTTAAGTTATTGAAACACTGGTACCGCCCTCCCAGCTGGGATCAGCTAGTTTAGTGCACCCTGTGGATTGAAACCTATAACTTACTGGCTGTTATGCCCCAACTATTATCTGGATAAACTTCTTGAGCTACCAGGCTGTTTGTCTGAAATTGGGGCTGGTGTATTTTGCTGGACAAAATAGATGGAGCCCTACTCTGCTTTTAACAGTGCTGTACCTGGCTTGTGAATACTTAATGCTGACACAAACTGCTCCATTTCCCAGAACTAATATCTCTCACCTTAATCATCCAAAAATTGTGCCATTTTGCAACCATTATGAAAAATTGGTCAGTTGTCTCACTTCTCTGTGAAAGGTCTTATGACATCTTCCTACGTTAAAGACATATATGAATACAAGTTGTTGTTGCAGTACTTTATGAATCACTTTGTAGTTGGTGTAGTTGGTGAAACTTTTGCTCATGCTCAGTTCCTGAGGGCCACCTGAAACCTTCCTCAGGAGTAACCATCATTTGGGTGCAGCTGGATAAATGGCAGTAGCGAATCCACTTCCCGTTCTACACCCTGCTCAAACTTTCTTTCAATTAGCTTCGCTAGAAAGGAAACTTGGTGGGGTGTGCACCATGGCCGCCCCATCTGCAACTGCCAGCTTCCCTTCCACACCTGGTGTGAAAATTATCCTCTGCTTTTGGTATGAAATTCAGTGAATGTACAGCGTAGGAGAACAACTCAACTCAAAGCCACTTCCTCCAGGCCTCTACCTCATCCTACAGCATATTCTGAAATGCAAGATGCTGAAAGGACTGATTATATGCTTCAGTAGAAGTGTAATTTATTCTGCACTTCATGGAGAAAATACAATGTTAAACTGCAACCCTTGAGTTCAAAACCCAACGTAGATTTAAATATTCAATGCCCTTCTGGTTACTGGGGTTTTGAAATTAATCTCAAAAAAGTAAGGCTCATAACTGCTCTGATCATCGACTAGACACAAGTAGTACCCAGCGTAATGCTGAGTCATACAGATCAGAAGGATCCCACGTTTGACTTACATTCTTTGCTCCTTTGGCGATGCTACATTTATAGCGCCTTTGAGTGCGTGAAAATTCACCTAGGATTCTCCCTTCTGACCGCGACTTGCTGATTCCTGCATGTCAGGAGGGGTGAGGGTCAAACTTGGCTGCAATCCCTTTTGCAGTTGAAGAGCCTGCTGAAATTCAATATTTAGGCTCACAAATGAAGAATGGCCACTTGATTGAAATACCAAACCAGACCGAGAGCAAAAAAGAGTTTGCATTTATAGTACCTTTCCTATCCTCAAGCTCTTCATACCTAATTCATTGCTTATGAGGTGTAGTCATTGTTGTTATTTAGGCAAACATAGCAGTCAATTTGTCTATAGCAAGACCCTACCAACAGCAAATGAGATGATTGATCACAATCTGGTGTTGGTTCAGGGATAAATGTTGTCTAGGAAACTTGGAAATTCCTTTCTTTTAATAATGCCATAGGATCGTTTACATCACCAGAACAAATAGGGAAACCCTTGACCTAACTGCTCATTCCAAAGACAAAGCCCAAGTCAAAAGATAGTGTTGTAACCTACTGGGGCGCTGACGAAAATTAATATTTGTGTTTCTGGCTTTTTTGCCACAAATTGTGGTAAAATTAACTAAAACTTAGAGAAATATCCAGCCCTTCTTCATTCTACAATTAGACTTGTGGTATATGTGCTTATGGATTTTTGGCTGTTGATTTGTACAGATTGTTGATTAGTTTTTATTGATTTGTTTTCAGGAAATGAATGGCCCTAAGCCTGAGGGAAAACATAGGTTTTACAACGGCTTTTAAGCAATCAGTGTCTTGTTCTAGGTGTATCTGCTGCAGTCAGATCTGTTCCCATGCACTGGAAGGAAGCTAACACAGAGTGATGAGGCAGAACTGGGCGTGTAGATCCATTAGCTTGATGTCAGTAATAGTAAGATACTTGAAGGAATCATTAGAGATGCACTATATGACACTTAGCTAGAGTCACCTAACACAGCGTCCAGAAAAGAGGGTTTAACTTAGCAATATGATTGGATTTATTTTTAGTAAGTCAGCAGGTTGGTGGTTGGAGATAACTCAGGAGATATTGTCTACCTGAATTTGAGGACAACTTTTGATAAAAATAGGTATGTCTGATATCAGGGAAAGGGTGGGTAAAAATGAAACTGAGAGAAATTAGAGAACAAAGTTCTCAGTGCAAAGGTTACAACAGCGGCCAAAAAAATCTTAATGATTGAGCTGGGAGATTTCCATTATTATTCTGGATAACAAGAAAGACAATGCTGAAAATCTGAAATAATAACTTTAAAAGCTCAAAATACACAAAATCTGAAAGAAGAAATGGTTAACATTTGCTGGGACCTTTGATCAAAAATATTGTTTGTTAGACACATGGGCCATTGACGCAACTGGGGCAATAATAATGTGGACCATGGAGTCACCTTCCAGAGACAGCTGCCTCCTGGTTTAAGGGGACTCGAAAAGAACTAGTAACTGTCATATGTTTGGAGATTCATAAATACATAGTAAATCATGTGCTGGCGTTATCAAGAAAGAAAGAAAAGCAATAGTGATGGAGATTGATAGGCGTAGCATTCTCTCTTATAGTACTTGGGCATTAATGATCACCTAGATGGAATATGTGGAAGAATATCAGACTGGAAGGATCACTGCCTGTAGTTGAGCTTGTCTGATTTTCAGTTGATTTAAGTTCAATTGTGAAAACATGGGCAGGCTCCATTTATAGCTGGATAATCCTCTACCTGATTTTCTCCTATGTGCTCTGTCTAGGAGATCCTTTACACACAACTTCTATAAGAGGAACATTTGCCTCATTGACTTCAAATGTGAGAACCTTAAAGCAGAGGCCAAGGCAGGAAGGAAGAGAACAAACATTAAACAAGTAATTAAAAAGAAAATATAGCAGAGTGGTACCAAGAGAGTTGGGATGTCAAGAAACAAAATAAAGATCAATAAATGTTTCTTATCTATATCAAGTGCAATACTAAAGAGTTTATAATAAAAGCAAAATATTGCAGATGCTGGAAATCCAAAATAAAAATAGAAAGTGCTGTAAAAACTTAGCAGGTCTGGCAGCATCTGTGGAGAGAGAAACAGAGTTAACGTTTCGAGTCCAATATGACTCTTCTTCTTTCCGAACATTAACTCAGCTTCCCTCTCCACTGAAGAGTTTGTGCTTCATACCAACATAAGTGGTATGGAGGTGTTACAACTTCAAGTTTGTGTATGTGATGAGAAGCTTAATAAACTCAGTTTAAAGGAAACATAATTACATTCCACAGTGGAGTGGGACTGTCATTTGGTGGGTATAAAATATTTCAGAACAGTAAGAAAACTAGATTTATGTGCAGCCTTACTCCATACACAGAGTGGACTGAACAATGATCAAAGAGCTGCTTAAGAACAAATAACTTGCATTGAAATGTGTGATATAGAGGAGAATACATTACTTCTAAGTAGGTTCAAAACAAATGCAAAAAAAGAAATTCATATGCAGTGATTTGAATAGAGTGTGTGAGAAAGGGACTGTATTAACTGGGGGATGATCTGAGAGGAGGTTTAATGCTGATGGAGATCTTTCAAAAGAAGGAGGAAGCTCTAGAGAGCTATTGATGGACTCCTTCTTGACACAGCACATTAAAGGTAAGTTCGTGACCTTAATTTGCTACCATGGGAAAGCAGAAAGTGGAGGCCAGGTGCTTCCTATAGAGAGAGACAGAATCAAAGGCCCAGTTAATTTGAGCTGCTCTCACAGATCTCCCACTGGGGAACTATAGAGCAGAATTGGCAGAGGCCTAGCAGCAGGTCCCCAGCTAGTGCTTTTAGCAGAAGGTAAAGCATGATACAAGGGAACCATTCAAAAATAATTATTTATAATTGCTTGGTGGCAATATGTAATCCTTGACTACATTACATTGAATTACATAGAATTAAGACATGGAAACAATGGTATTTATTCTCCAATATTCCTAATTCCATGTTTCTGCCCTGTTCCCATTCCTTTTATTGTCCGTTCCTTCAATCACCTATTTAATTTATTCTTAAATGATGAGATGGTCTCTGTTGCAATCATTAACTTTGGAAGTGAACCCCATAGTATCACAACCTCTGTGTAAAATAGTTACTCCTGCTCCCTGCCCTGAAACTCTTACATTTAAATTTTATAGTTCTCCTGTTCTAGGTCCTTCAATCTCTGGAAAACTGTTTCTATCAACTATGTCCCATCCCTTCATGATTTTAAACAGTTCCACCGAATCATCCCCATAACCTGTTCTAATGAAAATATCTCCAATGTTTTAGTCTTTAAATTTCTAAATACCTAAATTTCCTCATAACAGACAATAACCAATATGTCTGCATTGCCTCTTCTCTATTGGCTCAATCCTGCTTGTAATCTGCAGTCCAAAACTCCACACAGTAGTCCTGTGGTTTTAATAATGTTTCATGTAGACCCACCATCTCAATTTTTATAATGCATGCCTATTGCCATAAAATCCAGTATGTCATTCACTCCTTTTTAATGGCCTTCTTCATTTAAGGTGCTGCTTTTAATGTTGTGAATCTGAACCTCCAATCCTCACATCTTCCAGCTTTTCCCAATTCAAAGCATAATTATTACATTTTGTCACTAAAATGCACCACCTCACACTTACTGACATTTAATTCTATCAGCCACTCTATTGTCTATTCCACTATCTTACAGTGTTCTCCTGTAGCTTCCTTTCATCCTCAGAATTATTTATTATCTTCATATTTCAATATTGTCTATAAATTTCAACACAACTCCCTCTAGCCTTGTAAAGCAAACTTTCAATATATTTTAACCTTTTACAACTGATTTCTGACTTCTGAGGAAATTCCGTTGGTGTTGGAGCTGCTTTCAAACAGTTTTACTACAGTCATCCTGAAGGGGAGGGTGATAAGGCAGAGGCCATGGTACATGTTGGTACCAAATGACATAGGTAGAAAGAGGGATGAGGTCTTGCATCAAGAATTCAGGGAATTAGGCAGTAGACTAAAAAGCAGGACCTCTTGGGTTGTAATCTCTGGATTACTCCCAGTGCCACGTGCTAGCGAGCACAGAAATAGGAGAATAGCGCAGATGAATATGTGGCTTAAGAGTTGGTGCAGGAGGGAGGGTTTTAGATTCCTGGATCACTGGGACCGTTTCTGGGGAAGGTGGGACCTGTACAAGTGGGACGGTCTACATCTGAACCAGAGCGGGGCTAATATCCTTGCGGGCGGGTTTGATAGTGCTGTTGGGAGGAGTTTAAACTAATTCGGCAGGGGGAGGGACACAGACTGCTAGCAGAATAGGGACATGTCATAATACAGTAAAACAATCAAGTCAGAGGGAACACAGCTGCATTAAGTTTCAAGGGAGTAAGGCAAGGCTGGATGGCCTCTACTTTAATGCCAGAAGTATTACAGGTAAAATGGATGAGTTAAGGGTGAGGACTGACACGTGGAATTGTGATATAGTAGCCATCACAGAGACGTGGTTGAGGGAGGGGCAGGATTGGCAGCTCAACATTCCGGGATATAGAATCTTCAGGCGAGACAGGGGAGGGGGTAAAAGAGGAGAAGGCATTGCATTATTAGTTAAGGAGTCAGTTACTGCAGTAAGGAGAGATAATATCTTGGAGGGGGCATTGAATGAAGCTTTGTGGGTAGAGCTTAGGAATAAAAAAGGGGCAGCCACATTGTTAGGTGTTTATTATATACCCCCAGATAGTCAGCAGGAAATTGAGGAGCAAATATGTGCACAATTTGCAGAGATGTGTAAAAACAATAACAATAGGGTAATTATATTAGGTGATTTCAACTTTCCCAACATTAATTGGGATAGACATAGTGTTAAGGGCTTGGATGGAGTGGATTTCTTGAAATATGTACAGGAGAACTTTTTAGGTCAATACGTAGAGGGTCCAACGGCGCTGTGCTGGACCTAATTCTGGGGAATGAAGCCGGACAGGTGGCTGAGGTGGTGGTGGGGGAGTATTTTAGTGATAGCGGCCACAACATGGTACAATTTAAGCTTGATATTGACAAAGAAATAGACAAGTTGCAAGAAAATGTTTTGGATTGGGGGAGAGCGGAATTTAATAAAATAAGGCAGGATCTGGCCAAGGTAGACTGGGAACAGCTACTTGTGGGGAAATCTACAGAACAGCAATGGGGGGTGTTCAAAAAGGAAATGGGGAGGGTACAGGCTCAACATGTTCCCTCTAGGGTGATAGGAAGGAGTAACAAGCCCAGAGAACCATGGATGACCAGAGATATTCAGGTTACAATGAGAAGGAAAAGAGAGGCTTTAGCAGGTACAAGGGAAGCAAATCAGCGGAGGCATTAGTGGAGTACAGACAGTGCAGGGTGGAGCTTAAGAAAGCAATTAGGAGAGCAAAGAGGGGATATGAGAAAGCTCTGGCTGGTAAAAGTAGGGAAAATCCCAAGATATTCTATAAATATATCAATGGGAAGAGGATAACCAGGGAAAGAGTAGGGCCCATTAGGGCTCCATCCATCTGGATGGAGCCAGAGGACATCGGTAGAGTGTTGAACAATACTTCACATCCGTCTTCACCCAAGAGAATGAGAATGAAAGTATGGAACTCAGGGAGAGGGACTGCGAGGTTCTTGAGCAAATTGATATTGGGAGTGACAAGGTATTGGAGGTGTTGGCAGGCTTAAAAGTGGACAAATCTCCAGGTCCAGATGATTTGTGTTCCAGACTGCTGAGGGAGGCAAGGGAGGAGATCGCAGGGGCTCTGACCCAAGTCTTTAATTTCTCTATGGCCACGGGGGAGGTGCCAGAGGACTGGAGAACAGCTAATGTGGTTCCGCTATTTAAGAAGGGTTGTAGAGATAAGCCAGGGAACTACGGACCAGTGAGTCTCATGTCAGTGGCAGGGAAACTTGGAGAAAATTCTGAAGGAGAGAATCTATCTCCACTTGGAGAGGCAAGGTTTGATCAGGGATAGTCAGCATGGCTTTGTCAGAGGGAGGTCATGCCTATCAAATTTGATTGAATTTTTTGAGGAGGTGACCAGGTGTGTAGATGAGGGTAGTGCAGTTGATGTAGTTCATATGGATTTCAGCAAAACCTTCGACAAGGTCCCACATGGGAGACTTATAAAGAAGGCAAATGCACATGGGATACAGGGTAATTTGATAAGGTGGATTCAAAATTGGTTTAGTTGTAGGAGACAGAGGGTGATGACAGAAGGCTACTTTAGTGACTGGAAGCTAGTGTCCAGTGGCGTACCACAGGGATCTGTGCTGGGTCCCCTATTATTCGTCATTTATATAAACGACAAAGATGACTATGTGGGGGGTAGGTTTAGTAAGTTTGTGGATGACACAAAGATTGGCCGGGTGGATAACAGTGAGGTTGAGTGTCTTGGGCTACAGGAAGATATAGATGGGATGGTCAAATGGGCAGATAAGTGGCAGATGGAATTTAACCCTGAAAAGTGTGAGGTGATACACTTTGGAAAGAGTAATTTGACAAGGAAGTATTCAATGAACAGCATGACACTAGGAAGTTCTGAGGAACAAAGGGACCTTGGTGTGTGTGTCCATCTCTGAAGGCGGAGGGGCATGTTAGTGGGGTGATGAAAAGGCATGTGGGACACTTGCCTTTATCAATCGAGACATAGATTACAAAAGTAGGGAGGTCATGTTGGAGTTGTATAGAACCTTGGTGAGGCCACAGTTGGAGTACCGTGTGCAGTTCTGGTCACCACATTATAGGAAGGATGTGATTGCACTGGAGGGGGTGCAGAGGAGATTCACCAGGATGTTGCCTGGGATGAAACATTTAAGTTATGAAGAGAGGTTGGATAGACTTGGGTTGTTTTCATTGGAGCAGGGAAGACTGAGAGGCGATCTAATTGAGGTATACAAGATTATGAGGGGCATGGACAGGGTGGATAAGGTGCAGCTGTTCCCCTTAGTTGAAGGGTCAATCACAAGGGGACACAAGTTCAAGGTGAAGGGTAGGAGGTTTAGGGGGGGATGTGAGGAAAAACTTTTTTACCCAGAGGGTGGTGACAGTCTGGAATGCACTGCCTGGGAGGGTGGTGGAGGCGGGTTGTCTCACATCCTTTAAAAAGTACCTGAATGAACACTTGGCATGTCATAACATTCAAGGTTATGGGCCAAGTGCTGGTAAATGGGATTAGGTAGGTAGGTCAGGTGTTTCTCACGTGTCGGTGCAGACTCGATGGGCCGAAGGGCCTCTTCTGCACTGTGTGATTCTGTGATATGGGTGATCTCTTGGGCTATGCGGCTGGAAGATGAGTGGGAGCAGCCATGAAGACAGGAGGAGTCAGGAACAGCTGGGAGAAAAGCGAGGAGGAGGGAGGTGCATAGGACACCCTAGGCAGGTCTTCACAGAACATTTTGCCTGACTGAACCTCATTGAAGAGCAATGTCTTAGGCACCTTCACTTGACAAGTGCTTCATATGGTGGGTAAAATCGCTTCTGCCTCAATCCTTTAATCACAAATGAATGACAGCAGAGGTCACAAGACTATGGCAAGCCACAGTAAACAACAATGTGTTGAACATTCGCACTCTGACCGGCTCTCCAACTCTGGCAATGATTCGGCCACTTTATCAAAATGAAATGTGACTTTCTGTCAATTAACTTTGATTTTGACATTCACTCCTGTTACTACTTCTAGCTTCAGTAGTTTTTTAGCTCTTGAGTCATTTGTGTGGTGTGACATTAGTCGCTGGACTGGACTACTTTCCACGCCTTCAGTAGGTGTGTTTCTCCACTCTGAGATCACCTTGAACACATCTGTGCTGGATCTACTCAATTACTTGATGATCCCTTTGGCAATTTTTACCACGGTCTCAACTTTTCCATTTGACTGGGGATAGTGTGAAGATGATGTGTAGTGTTGAATTTCCCAATCATGCATAAAGTGTCTGGATTCTTCACTCGTGAACTGAGGGCCATTGTCGCTCATCACAATATCAGGAATGGCATGATAACTGAAATGTGCTTCCAGGCATTCTATGTTCTCACTAGCAGTCGTTGACATCAGCCTGTCTAACTCCCAATAGTCTGAATAGTAGTTGATGGTGGCAAGATGGTCAGTTCAAAAGAGAATGAAAAATCTACTCCAAGCTTCATCCATGGTCTGTCTGGGATGTCATGAGTCATGCGTGGCTCTTGAGTTTGCTCTGCCTGATGTTCGTTACAAGCACCACACTGGCTGATGCGGGCCTTAATCTCATTGCCCATGTTTGGCCAGTCGAGCACCTCTCTTGCCTTCCTCAGACTAGACTCAATTCCTCTCTGGCTTGCATGGATGAGCTTCAGTATCTCTAATCTCCCTACGGATGATGACCCTAGTTCTGTTGTACGAGTACCTTCTGGGCAATCACTTCATCCCTATAAGCCCAATACTCTCTTGTAGCAACAAATATGTCCTTGATGGTTTCAGACCATCCATTCATCACCACCTCCTGTAGTATTTGGAGAGTTGCATCTTGTTGCATAGTTTGCTTGATCTGAACAAGACGTTTGTCTGTCAGATTCAATGGGCAGAATCGTCTGTACCCACTGGCGACGGACATCATGGCGGGCGTGAGTGGACAATATGGCGATGAAAACACATTTGCAATTGTTTGCTCTGCCCGTCAATGGCGGGATGCATTTCCCACCACCGGATGACAGGAACTTCATTGTAATACACCTACATATCATTATAAGCCCAGCTCGCCGAAATCATCTCCCCACGTCAATTTACTGGCGGGAAAACACACTGGTGCAGAACACATCATGACAAGTGTGACATGCAGAAGTTGGGACTTTCCGTCAAGGCCTTGCTCACATTACGGACATCTGAGGAGCAGACGATGCTGGAGCCCGACAGCAACGGGACCCTGGAGAAATGCCAGGATGCTGGGTGGATTTTCATGGACATGGCTCTACTACAAAGCAGCTCACGGAAGGTGGAAAATCATGTTGAGGGTTTGCTTTGAGGCATCAGTGACTTGGTCAAGGTCATCAAGAGGGTGGAGAGGAAGGTCCAGCTGTGAGTAACACGCAGGGTGTGGGAGAGGAAGACCTTGGCTTGACTGGGAGAGGAAAATGTGTCGGGGAGGGTGAGGTTGGGAGGGGGGGCACAAAGGTGTCAGGGGGGTGAGGTTTACCTGGGAAGGGGTGCAGAGAGTATGGGGAAATGAGCGGGTAACGGGCGAGAATACAGCAACTGGGAAGGTAGAAGGTAGGTGTTAGAGGGGAGGAAGGTGTAAGGGAAGCATTTCAAAGGGGGAAGAGCCCAGGGGGAGTAAACAGCCTGGGTGGGGAAAGGAGTCCAGAGGGGGGAAGGGATCTGGGGGAGTAAGGAGTCCAGTGCCGGGCAGAGGAGTCCCGGGGGAGGGGAAGGAGTCTAGGGAGAGGAAGGAGTCCGGAGGGGGGAAGGGGTCCAGGGGGAGGAAGGAGTCTGAGGGGGGAGAAAGGAGTCCGGGGAGGAAGGAGTCCAGAGTTGGGGGGAGGAGTAAGGGTGGAGGAAAGAATAAGGGTGGGGAAGGAGTCAGGAAGGGGGAAGGAGTAAGGGGGAGGAGGAGTAAGAGGGGAAAGGAGTCCAGGGGGATTAGGAATTCTGTGGGTGGGGGGGACAAGAGTCCAGAGGGGGGGAAGGGGTAAGGATGAGGGATGTCCAGGTGAACGTGCAAGGAGGGGCTCTGTGCAGTCGATGATTGCCTCCTGGGGGGTGAAATGAGGGTGGGTGTGGTTGGCGGGAATGGGTGAGAATGAGAGGACAGAGTGACGCGGTAGGGTGGGAGGGTGAGGGTGCAACAATAATGGTAGAAGGGACGGCGAGATGGGTTTATGGGGTCTCGGAGGCAGACATGGACCCTGTGGGTGGGAAGGAGGAAGTCAGTGATGTCAATGTGGTTGGGGGTGGGATTTTTGGGAAGGAAGGGAATGTGTACATTCACCTGGACATCCCCGGAAGAAAAGGGTTGTGGCTGGTAGGTGACGGTGGGGAGGTGGCGGGTGATGCCAGGGGCAAAGTGATGGGGGATAGGACATGGGTGACTGGGGAAGGGGAAAAGATGGGGGAGCTAAAGAAGAATGTTACGTACACCATGCTTGTAAATCTGAAAGCGAAAGGAGACTCATGGTGGGCGGGAACAGGTGAGTGTGATCAATGGGTGGGCGGAGATGCAGCTCAGCTCAGATGGACAACTGAAAGCAAACCCCAGCAGGCAGCACTGAAAATGGTCAGAATGTTGAGATGAGTGTGATGGGGGAAGGATCCGCTTGCGTGGGAGAATGGTTGCACGAGGCTCCGAAAAGCCCTGCCATACACTCACTTCTCCCTCCAGGATCACTCGTGAGCCGGCTGCATGCAGCTGAAATGCTAGTGGGGGGGATGCAGCGGGAGGACTCACGAAGGCTGTAAATGAAGCTGAACGATTTTACAATATTCAGTGAAAGTGAATACATTTTCAGATTATAAAGTGACAAAATGCGTTCACCCGTGCAACCAACTGTGAACAGAATTTCTTAATCTTGCTAGGCCTAACACTTCTAGTTGCTGTTCTGACACCCGCAGCAGGGGTGGAGACAGCCTGTGCAATGGTTGGCCCTGTCGCCTCTGATGACTTCAGCATCCATCCTCCGGACAGCCGAGGCCTTGAGGGCCTCGGTTTGCTATGGCTGTCCCCCTGTGGCCAGCTGCCCCCACTGGGTGATAGAGTACGAGGCTGAGGGGGTCACAGGCAAAGGGGACTTGGAGAGAGTGGACAACCTCTGAGATTCCTGAGTGGATCACCCAGGGGGGTCCAGCTGCCACTCCTCCTCCCCGAGGGCCCTGGCCTGACTCCTTGAGGGGAAGGAGCAACTGGGGGAAGTCGAGGTGCCCTATTTCCCTCTCATGTTGCCATTGCAGGAACTCACCCATGGCTGCCACGATGGAATGCAGGTCGGCACGCATCTCCATGTTCTGCTGGACCAGGGTCTCCATGATGTCTGCCATCCTTCCCATGGAGACCTCCATGCACGCACATGTGGGCACCACTATATCAGAGAGCAGGCGGACACACTCCTCCGACTCGCGCGCCACTCTCTTGAGGGTTTCCAACAGTTCTGTGTGACATTCCCACACCTTCTGCTGAATCTCCAGGATAAGATGAAAGGTTGACTCCAGAGGTTCATCATCTGACTCGGAACTCACAGATGCCTCTTTCCCAGCAGTCCTCCAAGTTCCGGGGAGCTCAGCTGAACCTGCCTCCTCCTGCTGCGGACACGTGTCCATTTGGTGACCACCAGATTGTGAACCTGGGCCTGCTCTAGATTTAGGTCCCACTGAGGTGTACATCTCTGCCCCGGTAGAGGGTGTGGGTAAGCGCTGTGACGGGTCTTCCCGACTGCTTATTTCTAGCTCTTCAATGGAGGAGGTGTCCTCTTGGCTGGAGGTGAGGACGTGACTGGAGCTGAGGGGCTGGCTGGCTGAGGGTGTCGGTCGCTTGGCAGAGCTCCCTGTGAACCAAAGTGGAGATAATTAGTGCATGGCAGCAGAGTCAAAAGCAGGAGAGAGAGCACTGCGTTACGCTGAGAGAGGGATGATGTGGTGCAGGATCCTCATGAGGGTGTTTGTCATCGACCTCACTGTCACTGCAGGCATGGCCCACGTCTTCACCAGTCAGAGCGATGGCATGCTCCTCAAAGTCAGTGAGGGGCTGAATGCAGGCCATTCCACCCCTGGTCTGGGACCTCTCCCTGCTGTTGTGAGCCAGCTTTTCCTGCTTTAAAACAGATGGAGAGAGGGTGAGCAGGACACATGGCACTGCGTGGAATGTTTGTGTGGTGAGCGGAGCCATGGACGGGATGAGGATGCGAGCTCCAGAGGATATGAGCCTGATGGAGATGTGAGGGTGTGTGTGAGAGTTAGTGGTGTTGTCCCTTGAGTCTGAGATCCCTGTGGATGTGTGATGAGGTTGTAAGCGTGTGAGTTAAGAGTGAAGAGAAGAGTGACTTACCCTGGCTGAACGGATGAGACCGTTCATCGTCTTGCAGCACTTGGTGACTGCCCTCTTTTGCAGGACATTGGCACTGACCACTACTGCCACCACCTCCCATGCTGGATTGGTGACCTTGCTTGCTGGTCTTCGCCAAGAGCGGGGGTAGAGGACAAGATGGCGAGCCTCCACAGTGTTCAAAAGGCGTTCCAGGGATGCATCACTAAACCTGGGGGCTGCAGTCTTCTTGTCTTAGGGAGCCATGTCTTCTTTTCAGCAGTCCTGGGCTGGAAGCACTGAGAGGTGTGTGCATAGCTGCTCTTTAAATATGGCGCCTGGCATGAGGAAGTGGCGAGGTAATGGTGGGTGAATGTGTGCGTGCCCACCATTGAAAAAGCGTGTTTCCCGAGAATGATTAATGAGGTGGATTTGGGATGAAATGCGGTGAGAAGCTGCCATTGCGGCTAGCAGGTAAAACCTTCTTTTCCTCGCCTGCTACCACACTTAGTGCAAATCTGGGACGATTCCGCCCAGTGTCTTTGCTGGGTTGATGACTTCAAGAGCATGTGGTGCTGTTGCTTTTCGTTGAGTCTGGAAGATTTCACACTGTACCAGCATCATCAAATTCCTTCAAAGGGAGTGTGGCTCTAGACAGCATGTCAGCGATGTACATCTGCTTCCCCTGCTTGTCCTTCACTTCCAAGTGATATCTCTGCAAACTAAGTAACATATTTTGCAGGTGCTTTGGAGCAGATAGAAATGGTTTGAGAAAGATGCTTTGAAGTGGCTTCTGGTCAGACTCTACCATCACTTTGTCTCTCCCAAACAGGTACTGATTAAAATGCTCACAAGCAAAGCCAATAGCCAGGCACTCTTTCTCAATCTGTGTTCAGTTGTGAATGTCAGAATGTGTTCAATTTGTGTTAACACTCTGGATGCGAAGGGACTGGTTCTCTGTGCTGTATGACGGTTGCTCCAAGTCCTGTGTTGCTGGCTATCACACTGCAGGGTTTGTCAGGCTTGGTCATTGACATTGTAAAGCTCAGCACTGGCATTGTCATCACTAGTTGTTTGATGTGAGTGAAAGCTGCTTCTTGTTCTGTTCCCCAATACCACTGGACATCCTTTGCAGTGAGCGTACGTAGGGGCTCACAGCCTGATGACAAATTGGGCAAGAACATTGTTAGGTAGTTCACAAATCCTACAAATCATTAAACCTCCTTCACACCTGTTGGTTGCTGCATCTCTGCTACAACTCACATGTTATCAGGATCAGGGCAAAGTCCGTTCGCTGTCAGTACATGTCCTATGTACTTGACGTCAGGCATCTTCAGTTGCAGTTTTTCACTTGTTCAGCTTCAGGTTCCTCTGGTGAGCTCTCTCTAGCAGTTTCACTCGATTCTGATCATGGTCTGCGATGGCTTCTTCCATTGTATCTCCACATCCATTGACTAGCAGATCATCCATGATCACTTCCTCTCCTGGAATATCATTGACTATCTCATGCTGTCGGCATTGATGCTCTTCTGGAGCAGTAAAAATGTCAAAAGGCATACACAACCATCTGTACCTCCCAAATAGTGTCCAGAACATTGTCAGAAAACTGATTCTTTCATCCAACTTACCAGTGTCCATCCTTTGCACCTCGGATGATAAAGACCTTTGTCTTGTCAAGCTGAATTTCCTCAATGGTTGGCAAGGGGTACTGAAATCCCTTCAAAGCTTTATTGAGGTCCTTTGGATCTATGCACATTCTCAGCTTTCCAGGTTGTCTCAATGCCACCATGCTGCTGACCCAGTCAGTAGGAGTTGTCATTTTCTTGATTACTCCCTTCTTTTCATGTTCCTCTATCTTGTCTTTCAGGCTGAACTTGAGGCCAGAAGGAACTGTCCTCGGAAGTTGCTGAGTTGGTCTCACACTCTCATCTACTTCAAGATGATATTCACCAGGAAGACATCCAAGACCTGTGAAAACACCTTTATAATTTGTCAGGATCTATTCAGCAGTCAATGGTTTGGTGCCACGCGAAACACTGCAAATCTCTTCTTGCACATGGAGCGACTTGCTTCAGCTGAGATGAGGGGATTTTTCTTCGTGTCTACTATCTGGAACTCTAGATCTTCTTTCTTCCCATTGCATTGATCTCTCAAGCTTACTTTGCCCTCCTGGGCTGAGCATCATTCCATTATATAGCCTCAACTTTACCTTGGATGACTTTATTTTTGGGTCACCATCTTGAGAAACTTCCTATGACATTGCATGTAACACTGGTGTCTATCCACATTAACTTGATGCTCTCCTCTGTAGTCATCATTCCAATAGTCACAAATGATTTTTAATCTTGAGACTTGACAGTGCCAACCTGTTCTAGGGTATAGAGTGATTCATCAGATTCATCATCTGACATCTCTCCAGCAGCCATCTTTATTGGTTTGCTTTTCTTCTTTCCAGCAAAACACTTGTGTGCAAAGTAGTTCAGCTTCTTGTAGTTAGAGCACTGCTTTTCCCACACCGAACATGATTCCTTTACTTTTGTGTGGTGTCCTTTGCAATATTTACATCCAGTACTCTGGCCTTGATCTTTCTGCTGGCCCTTCTGTAAATAGTTCTTTCTTTTCTCCATTGTCTTGTGCTGAACTGCCTTTCCATATAGTGCAAAGCATCATCAGTTCTCCCATCAATACTCTTCAGCTGATGGTTAATCACTTAATACTGATAGCTTTCTTCGAGTAAGTTTCTCTTCTCTCAGCAGACGTGATCTCACAGCGGAATCTCTTGTTCCTAAGACAATCCTATCTCTGATCAGGTCACTCTTCAGTTGCCTAAACTCACGAGATTCAACTAGAATCTCAGTGCAGTCACATACTGAATAATATTATCCCCTTCTTCCTGACCTCTGCTGTTGAATACATAGTGTTCATAAATAACATTGGTAGAGGGATCAAAGTGGGCCTTCAAGGCCTCCAAAATTTCAGAAGACTGGCTTTTCTGCTCCTCAGTGAGGTCTAGAGTGCAATACAGCTTGTAGCACTCTGAAATAAAAACAGAAAATGCTGGAAAAACATAGCAGGTCTGGCAGTATCTGTAGAGAGGGAAACAGAGTTAACGTTGCGAGTCCGTATGACTCTTCTTCAGTGCTAAAGAGAAGTAGAAATGTGATGGATTTTATACTGATTAAGAGGGGCTGGAACAGGTGGAACAAGATAGAAAGTCAGGGATAGGTGACAGCTAAGGAGAGATCGACAAAGATGTCAGTTGCTAGTGCTGTTTAAACTAACTCGGCAGGGGTGTGGGAACCAAGAAAAAATACTAGAGAGGAATACCAGGGTGCACAAAATACTGAGAGGGACAGATAGCACTAGTATAGAGAATAGTAAGTTAATAGGTGAAGTCGGGACGACGGAGAAAGTAACAAAATCTAAATCAGGGTTACTATGCATGTATATGAATGTACAGAGTATAGTAAATAAGATTGGGGAGTTACAGGCGCAGATGCCGTGTGGAAATATGATGATGTGGCAATAACAGAGACCTGGCTCAAGGAAGGGCAGAACTGCGTGTTAAATATTCCTGGGTACAAGGTGTACAGAAAAGGTAGGAAGGAAAGGAGGAGGGGTGACAGTATTGGTTAAGGACAGCATTGCAGTGCTGGAGAAAGAGGATGTTCCAGAGGGTTCAAGGACAGAATCAATTTGGCTAGAGCTAAGGAACAAAAAGGATGCAATTACACTGCTCGGTGTAGTCTATAGACTGCCAAATAGTGAGAAGGATGTAGAAGAACAAATCTGCAGGGTAATTATAGTGAGATGTAAGCATTATAGAGTAGTTATAATGGGTGACTTTAATTACCCGAATGTAGACTGGGACAGTGGTAGTGTAAAGTGGGGGAGAGGGGCAAAAATTCCTAGGCTGTGTTCAGGAGAACTTCCTACAGCAGTATGTGTCCAAACCAACAAGAAAAGATGCACATTTGGACTTGTTCCTTGGAAAGGAGGTGGGCCAAGTAGATCAAGTGTCAGTGGAGGAACATTTAGTAGACAGTGATCATTGTATTGTACGTTTTAGGATGATGATAGAAAAGGACGATAGGCAATCCAGAGTAAAAATAATTAACTAGTGAGAACCGATTTCAATGGGGCAAGAACGGAGCTGGGCCAGATAGGCTGGAATGAAAGATTGGCAGGAAATACTATAGCTGAACAATGGGCTACCTTCAAAAAAGAATTGGTTCAGGCACAGTCAAGGTATATTCCATCGAAAGGGAAAGGTAGGACAAACAAATCCAGAGCTCCCTGGATGAAAAAGGAGATTGAAATTAAGATAAAGAAGAAAAAGTGCGCTTATGACAGGTGTCAGGTAGAAAATACAATTGAGGATCAAGAGGAATACAGAAGGTTCAGAGGGGAGGTGAAAAAACATATTAGAGAAGCGAAGAGGGATTATGAGAAAAGACTGGCAGCCAACATAAAGGGGAATCCCAAAGTCTTCTGTAGGCGTATAAATAGTATAAGGGTGGTAAAAGGAGGAGTAGGGCCAATTATGGACCTAAAAGGGAATTCACACATGGACGAAGGGGTCATGGCTGAGGTATGAAATGAATACTTTGCATCTGGCTTTGCCAAGGAGGCAGATGCTACACAGGCCATGGTGACAGACAAGGAAACCCAGTCACTAGAAGGGTTCAAAATTGATAAGGAGGAAGTGTTGGAGAGACTGCCGGTACTTAAAGTTGAACAGGCACCAGGACCCGATGAGATGCATCCAAGGATATTGAAGGAAGTGAGAGTAGAAATTGCTGGGGCACTGGCCATAATCTTTCAGTCTTCCCTAGACTCAGGGATGGTGCCAGAGGACTGGAGAATTGCAAACGTTACGCCCTTGTTCAAAAAAGGTTGTAAGGATAAGCCCAGCAATTACAGACAGACCAGTCAGTTTAACTTCAGTAATGGGGAAGATTCTAGAAACAATTATTCGGGATAGAGTTAGTAGTCACATGGAAAAATGTGGGTTGATAAGGAAGAGCCAGCATGGATTTCTAAAGGGGAAATCATGTTTACCTAACTTGCTGGAGTTTTTTGAAGAGGCAACAGAAAGTGTAGATGAAGGTAATACTGTTGATTTGGTGTACATGGACTTTCAAAAGGCATTTGATACATTGTCACACAACAGACTTGTGAGAAAAGTTATTGCTCATGGAATAAAAGGAACAGTAGAAATGTGGATACAAAACTGGCTGAAAAATAGGAAGCAGGGAGTAATGGTCAATGTGTATTTTTCGGGCTGGAGGAAGGTTTGTAGTGGAGTTCTCCAGGGGTCGGTATTGGGACCCTTACTTTTCCTGATATATATTAATGATTTAGATCATTTAATCAGTATTAGTAGGGAAATGGTGTTGGGGAAATTGGTGGGATTGAAGGCCGATAAATCCCCGGGGCCTGATAATCTACATCCCAGAGTACTTAAGGAAGTAGCCCTAGAAATAGTGGATGCATTGGTGGTCATCTTGCGAAATTCTATAGACTCTGGAACAGTTCCTACAGATTGGAGGGGAGCTAATGTAACCCCACTATTTAAAAAGGGAGGTAGAGAGAAAACAGGGAATTATAGACCAGTCAGCATGACGTCAGTAGTGGGGAAAATTCTAGAGTCCATTATAAAAGATTTAATAGCTGAGCACATGGAAAACAGTGGCAGAATTGGACAGAGTCAGCATGGATTTATGAAAGGGAAATCATGCTTATCAAATCTACTGGAATTTTTCGAGGATGTAACTAGTAGAGTTGATGAGGGGGAGCCAGTGGATGTGGCTTATTTGGACTTTCAGAAGGCTTTCGACAAAGTCCCATATAAGAGATTGGTGTGTAAAATTATGTGTGTGCATGGGATTGGGGGAAGTGTATTGAGATGGATAGAAAACTGGTTGGCAGACAGGAAACAAAGAGTAGGAATAAATGGGTCTTTTTCCGAATGGCAGGCAGTGACTAGTGGGGTACCGGAGGGATCGGTGCTGCGACCCCAGCTATTCACAATATATATTAATGATTTAGATGAGGGAATTAAATGTAATATCTCCAGATTTGCAGATGACACAAAGCTGGGTGGGAGGGTGAGCTGTAAGGAGGATGCGGAGATGCTTCAGTGTGATTTGGACAAGCTGAGTGAGTGGGCAAATACATGGCAGATGCAGTATAATGTGGATAAATGTGAGGTTATCCACTTTGGCAGCAAAAACAGGAAGGCAGATTATTATCTGAATGGCTATAAATTGAGAGAGGGGAATGTGCAACGAGACCTGAGTGTCCTTGTACACCAGTCGCTGAAGGTAAGCATACAGGTGCAGCAGGCGGTAAAGAAGGCAAATGGTATGTTGGCCTTCACAGCCAGAGGATTTGAGTACAGGAATAGGGATGTCTTGCTGCATTTGTACAGGGCCTTGGTGAGACCACGCCTGGAATATTGTGTGCAGTTTTGGTCTCCTCATCTGAGGTAGGATGTACTTGCTATAGAGGGAGTGCAGCGAAGGTTTACCCGACTGATTCCTGGGATGGCGGGACTGACATAGGATTATGTTCGCTGGAGTTCAGAAGAATGAGGGGGGATCTCATAGCAACCTATAAAATTCTAACAGGACTAGACAGGGTAGATGCAGGAAGGATGTTCCCGATGGTGGGGGAGTCCAGAACCAGGGGTCACAGTCTGAGGATATGGGGTAGACCATTTAGGACTGAGATGAGGAGAAATTTCTTCACCCAGAGAGTGGTGAGCCTGTGGAATTCATTACCACAGAAAGTAATTGAGACCAAAACATTGTATGCTTTCAAGGAGTTATATATAGCTCTTGGGGTGAAAGGGATCAAAGGGTATGGGAAGAGAGCGGGAGCAGGCTATTGAGTTGGATGATCAGCCATGATCATAATGAATGGCGGAGCAAGCTCGAAGGGCCAAATGGCCTATTCCTGCTCCTAATTTCTATGTTTCTATGTTTCTATCTTGGTGTGCAGGGGACAATTTCAAAGTTTGCAGATGATACGAAGCTTGGGAGTGTTGTGAACTGTGAAGAGGACGGCGTGGAACTTCAAAAGGACATAGACAAGTTGGTGGAGTGGGGAGATAGGTGGCAAATGAAGTTCAATGCAGAGGAGTGTGAGGTGATTCATTTTAATAGGAAGAACATGGACAAACAATTTAAAATAAAGGGTGAAATTTTGAAGGGGGTGCAGGAGCAGAAAGACCTGGGTGTATATGTACATAGATCATTGGAGGTGGCAGGACAGATGGAGAGAGCAGTTAATAAAGCATACAGTATGCTGAGCTTTATTAATAGGGGCATAGAGTACAAGAGCAGGGAGGTTATGCTGAATTTATATAAGACCTCAGCTGGAGTATTGTGTACAGTCCTTAGTACCACATTATAGGAAGGATGTGAACAATTGGAGAGAGTGCAGAAGAGGTTTACAAGAATGGTTCCAGGAATGAGAAACTTCAGTTATGAAGATAGGTTGGAGAAGTTGGGATTGTTTTCCTTGGAGAGAAAGCTAAGAGGAGATTTGATAGAGATGTTCAAAATCATGAGGGGGTTGAACAGAGTTGCTCGGGAAAAGCTGTTCCCACTCCTAAAAGGATCAAGAATGAGAGGGCACAGATTTAAAGTGATTTGCAAAAGAAGCAAATGTGATGTGAGAAAAATCTTTTTCACACAATGAGTGTTTCAGGTCTGGAATGCACTGCCTGGAAGTGTGGTAGACGCAGGTTCAATCGAGGCATTCAAAAGGACATCAGATGATTTTTTGAATAGAAACAATGTGCAGGGGTACAGGGAAAATGGCAGGCCAATGGCACTAGGTCATAATGCTCATTTGGAGAGCCAGTGCAGACATGATGGGTCGAATGGCCTCCTTCTGTGCGGTTAAAATTCTATGATTTTGTGAATTCTGTGATTCATGAACACAAGACAAAGGGAGTGTTAATGGTATTGGTAAAGAGCAAAGAAGGTGCTGATAGTGGCATAAAGGTAAGATAGCAGAATATGTTAATAGCAGAAATAGGGTCAGCACTCTGTGAATCAAAACATAGGGCAGAATTTTTAGGTCAGTGCGCTCAACCTGATTGGATGCGAAATCGCGCGTGATGATGTCGGGTGAGCGTCCCGACGTCAACCTGCATTTGCGTGATATTTTGGTTGGCGGGCACGCACGAGTGTCGGAAGCGCGCACACTGACAATTAAGAAGACAACTAAAGTTGTTCAGGCTCCAATTATCCCCGATTTTTCGTGGTTCGTCCAACCTTATGGTTGGCGCATGGGCAAATCTGCCAGGCGGACTTTGCACTTTTGATGAAACCTCATTCAAGGGCGGGATGAAGTTTCCATTGTTAAATGAAAAAAAATAAAAATGTATGGGCTGAATTTTTGTAATGTGTATGTTCAGGTGACTGATTCTGATGCGTGGACATTTTTCCCCAGATTTTAACATCTTTATTTCATTGTTTTGAAGTGCTCAGCTCCCTGAGGCAGCTCTGTGCCTTCGGGGAGCTTTCATTCAGTGCTCGCCCACACCCGCCGTTACATCAGCGCCCGCCCCCACCCTGGCATTTCAACGCGCGCTTCATGTTGGCCGGCCATTAATTGACCAGCCAATGTGAAATCGCGGTCAGGGCCGATTGCAGGGTACAGTCTGTTTCCCGGCTGCTCCTGGGCCTACCAATCACGCCTGCCCGCTGAGCTGAAAATTCAGGCTATTTAAACAAGTGACAAATGGCCCTGTGGGGGGAGGGTGGGGGTTTGGGGAAACAGGATTTTAAAAAATGAATAAATGAATAAAAGATGGAGGAGAGAGTTCATGGTTTGAAGCTTTTGAACTCAGTATGGAAGGCTGTAAAGTGCCTAATCGGAAGATAATGTGCTGTTCATCCAGTTTGCTTTGGGCTTCACTGGAACATTGCAGCAGACCGGACGGACATGTGGGCATGAGAGCAGGATGGTGCGTTTTTTCAGCATTTTCTGTTTTTATTTCAGGTTTCCAGCATCCGCAGTATTTTGCTTTTACCAGTTGCTAATCTTGTTTGTTCAGGTTTCTTGTTTAACTCTGTGGCAATTTCATAGTTCTGTCAATGACACTGGAAGAATTTCCAATTCATTCTTAAATCTGCTTTCATCTCCTTAGGAGCCCGTTCTGGAATATTTAAAGCCGTACTGACCCACCCAGCAGTCAGTGTCCTGTACAAAGTTGCAGACTGAAATTTGAATTATTCTCTGCTGTTTCTTACAGCAGCTGTCTCTCTTCCAACTATCAGAGTCCATTCAATTTCAGCTGCACACTCCTGACACCATGTCTAGAATTGTACGTACTACAATTGGACGCGTGGCCGACCCAAACAAGTGTGAAATCGCACGAGAAAACATCGGGCAAGCGTCCCAATGTCATAGCAATGTTGTGCCATTTCACAGTTGGCGGGCGCACTTCCAACTCTTGGAGTGCCCATGGAAGTCAGAAGCGCACCCACCAACAATCTAAGTTCCAATTAAACCAATTAAAGCCCCAATCGATTGGGTTTTTAGTGGCCTGTGCGCTTTTATGCTTGGCGCACAGGCCAAGTAGCCTTCACATTTTTTCATCAACCTCAATCCAGGTGGGATAAAATGCCTAGACGATGTTTGAATGTTGAGGAGTTATGAAGATAGCTGTCAGTTGTTTGTAGTTGCATTAGAGTTAGTTCGTGGCAATTTTTGTGTGCAAATATCCTTTGAACAATTCTGCAGCTCCTTGAGGCAGCTCCACAGCAGTTGTCAGCCTTCAGGGAGCTCATTGTAAACTGCCCGCCTGCAACCCCACTTGTTTTGACGCCTGCCCTCTTCCTGCCCCTCCACCCTGGCAGTGCTGAGCCTCTCTCAGCACGCATTTCACACTGGCCGCCAATTAATTAGCCAGTCAGCACGAAATTGTGTATCAGTTGCAATCGCAGCCAGAAGCACATATCGCGTCCGCTTCTGGGCCCACACATCGCGTGTGCATGACGAGCACAAAATTCAGGTGATGGGTAAAATGGCTTCTGCCTAAATCCTTCACTCGCAAAGGAATGACATCAGAGGTCACATGACTATGGCAAGCCACAGTACACAACATGCAACTACAAACAAAGGCACTTCTCCAAACAACAAAGAATCTGTCACTGAGCTACATCACCCGCTGCAGGAGGGACAAAGGTTGGTGCAGTGATTGTAAGAGAGTGAAGTGAAGTGGGGGAGGGGCTTGTTGTGAGACTGACGGCGATGTGAGCAGGCAGTATGAGAGCAGTATTCTTATTTTGACAAGTCTGACATGTTTGACAAATGAATGTCTTTGACAATGAGAATTAATCTCTTGGCATTGGCTTCACATTACTCATTCAACCTTCTGTTTCCTCCTTTTCACCAGTTTTTCAATGCCTTAACTTCATACTTCTTCATCTTCTTCAATAGTCTTTTATGTGGTGCATTGACAAATGCTGCTTGTGTTGGTGCTATGGAAACCATAAGTTCTATAAATATTGGGTGGAGCACTTCCAGACACTTCCAGCATGCTTGTGTGCGATGCCCTGATTGTGAGGCTGCTAGCATGGGTGTGTCATGTGTGTGCCGGAAGCATGCAGAGTGGCAGTATCATGATGTCAAACAGCATCTAACACTGATTTATCACCTTATCTGCCATTTGGGGCCCCAGAGATCCTGTTAATGCCCTCTCTTACTCACTCCCAGCTGAACAGGAGTCCACTCCATGAGAGAACACCCTACAAGCACTTTTTAACTTTCAGGTGAGGTGCTTTGATTTTCTGTTACTGCTGCAGAGTGAGTGAAAATTCTGTGTTGTGCTATTGGAGGATTTTGGATTCACAAGGCAGTGGTGCTGGACTCTGGGAAGTCAGAGAGTAGGCCTGTCAGGAGATGCTTTCAGTGACAGTGCACTTCCTCTTTGACTGTCGCGTGAGTTGAAAATGGAGTAGGGCAGCAGAGAGTGGAAATATTGTGCAGAGGAGAAAGACTCTCAATAGAAGACCCTACCCACCAAGGGTCTTCAGGAACCCTTCTCTGACCACAACCTCAGCCAGGAGGAGTGTGGGAGGCCCTTGTGTTTTACCAAGGAGGTGGTGACTGAACTGTGTCACCACCTGCAACCCAACCCGCAGCCTCATAGCAGGGCAAGGACAGTGCTACCAGTGTCTCTGAAGGTAACAATGGTCCTCAATTTCTACGCCATGGGGATACTTCTAGGCAGGAGCAGATGATATTTCCAACATTTCACACTTCACCGTGCATCGCTGTATCAGGCAGTTGACAGAAGCCCTGTACAGAAGGAGAGAGGGCTTCATAGTCTTCGTTATCACCAGAGAGAAGTAGATGGAGAAAGCTCAAGGCTTTGCCAGGATAGCAGGATTTCCAACGGTTCAGGGAGTCACCGATTGCATACGTGTGAATATCTGGACTCCACACATCAATGGGGAGACATTCTATAATCGCAAAGGCTACCACTCTGGAACCTGTAGTTATTGTGTGACCATGCTCAGAAGATTCCCTCAGTGAATGCCCATTATTCCAGCAAAAGCCACCATGTATTATAAAGAAAATGTCATTTTTTCTAATATTACTCTGGGATACTGTGAAGCAGGCTTGTGGGGGCTGTGTCTATGTTGTGTGTGTGTGTGTGTGACTAATTTAATTAGACTGAAGACAGTCAGACTGCAAGGTTTAAATCATCAAAGGATTAGGTGTAAAGTAGGCATGCTTGAAGTGGAGATGAGCAAGCTAAGATGGGATACTAGTAGATACAGCATGAATAGGAATTTGCATTAGGAGAATAATGAGGAGTGAGTTTTTAGCTATTGAATTTCAGAGAGAGAAAAGGAAGCTTTACAACTGGCAAACATCATAAATAAATAAAGCAAAGTTATTAAGTTTATTTTTCCCAAAAGTGGTGGCTGTAAAGCCAACATGAAAGATTTTTAGATTCTGGGAAAGGTAACTTTTAAAAGAAAGTTAAAAACAATGGGTTTAAAATGAAAGGGAGAAAATATATTTAAGGAAAGATTGAAAGCTGTATGAGGGATGTGGCCTCGTGACTTTGAAGTGTTTGTTCTGCAAGCATAGTCCTGTGAAGCAGCTTCTAGTCACCCCAGAGAAGTGTCTGGTTGTTCCAGAAAGCAAGTTTTTTACAAACTTTGGATTTCAATTGTTGAGTGAGTGGGAGAGAGAAACTTGTGAAATATCTCCCCTTATAGCAACTGTGGTACCTTACTGGATGTTTTATAGATTAAGAATCTATAGGGGCTGTTGCCAGGAAAAGAGTGCTTATTTGTGAGTCTAGCTAAGTAGAAATCTTTTGGGAAATGTTGTAAGACTAAAAGTAACTGTGTAACCATAATCTTGTGCATTTAAGTTTTCTTTTCTTTAGCTTTGTTAATAAATGTTTTAATTTAATAGTTAAAATCTCCAAAAGTCGTAGTGGAATCTTTACTTCTGACTTCTGTACACATATCTTCTCATAAAAAATACAAATTGCAAAATTGTTGTGATAGCCTGACCAAGTTTCCCTTTGGGATTTGGTCAGCCCGGCAAATACCACCTGCCATATCATAAAATTGGGGGCTCTTTGCGGGACTTTAAAAAAAATCCTTGATTGGCTTGGAGTTGGTGAATCTGAGAGCTACAAATGTGAGAAGAACTCTGAACTCAGGAGTTGGTGTTGAGGAATTTTAAAGTGGTTAGACTGCGAACATGACTTTAACAATTGTTAAGACTTTTCTGGGAGCAGAAGATGTAACCCGACTGGTTTACAAAAAGTATCCAAGGCTCAGTTAATAGAATTGGTGGATAAATTGCAGTTAGGATTAACCGCAGGGGTGAGGAAAGCAGACATAATTTAAGTAATAGCACAGCATTTGAAATTGGAAGGGATACCTGAAACTAGTGAGTCACAGCTGGAAGTGGTGAGACTTCAGTTACAAATGAAGAAGCTTGAACTTGAACAAGCAAAGGAACTGGAAAGGATTGAATTGGAGGCAAAAGAAAAAGAAAAGGAAAAAGAGAGAGCATTTCAAAGAGAAATGGAAATGTGAAAACTTGACCTCCAAAGGGAGAAATTAGAAATGGAGGAAAGAGAGAAGGAACGGGAAAGGGAATATCAGCTCAAAAGGCTGGACTGTAAAAAAGAGATCTCTGATGTTTAGGAAGGTTCTGGTGGTGAAACGACCACCTTCAACCCAAAACCCAGTGGGGAGATGTTTAAATTAACGCAGGCTCTTCTGAAATTTGAGGAAAGGGATGTAGAGGCATTCTTTATTTTGAGAAGACAGCTAAGCAAATGAAATGGCCAAAAGAAATCTGGACATTACTTTCATGAAGTAGGTTGGTGGGTAGAGCTCATGAGGTATATGCATTACTGTTAGAAGAAGTATCTGTGGATTATGATGCAGTAAAAAAGGCTAATCTGGGTTTATATGAGCTGGTTCCTGAGGTGTACAGGCAGAAGTTTTGGAATTTATGGAAACAACCTGGGCAGACTTATATTGAGTCTGAGAGAGTAAAACAAAGTAATTTTGACCATTGGATACGGGCATTAAAGGTAGAGACAACATATGCAGCTCTTAGGGAAATAATTATTTTGTAAGAATTTAAAGATTCACCTCCTTCAGTAGCTAAAACCCATGTGGAAGAACAGAGGGTTAAAACAGCTGGATCAAAACATTTTTTCCGTCACCCTTTCAAATCTAAGAAGGATAGGAAGTGGGAAGGTGAAAGGAAGGCAGGTAGTCAGGGAAGAGAAGGGACAGTTGGGAATGTTTGCCTGAAGGTGTCGGAGCAGAATTATTCAGAACATTTTTTGCCCTATTGGTCATGGGCTTTTACTTTTTCTTTCCCTTTCCTGGGAGGTTACATGGCTGTAAAGGTAGTTATGGGAGTGGGTGCTGGGAGGTGGTGGAGTGGGTGCAGTCACTAGAGGGAAGCAGTTTTTAGCCATAATGGTCCAACCATTGGTGGTAAGTCTAGGATGATGGAGCAGCTTGTCTCTTCCTGCTGGTTATTTTTGCATGTTCACAAAATTAACTGGTTTATAATATTCCTTTCTGAAATATATAATGGATGCTCCAAATTATTTTCTCTTCATCTAGATATTATTCCTTCATCACTAACAGCACGACTATCGGTGGTGTCTCCACAGCATCACTGTGGTATGCTGCTAGGTCGTGCTAGCTCTCCTTAACTTTCCTTCCTCCTCCTCCTCCTCCTCCCCCGGATCTTGCTTGATAGCTATTACCAAACCAAATTAGCCCCGCAGTGACTGGCAAGCTGTCTTTAGAGGTACAACCGTACAAGGTGAAGCCTGAGGCCCAATTTTGGGAGAACCTTGGGCCTCTGGCACACACTGGAAACACGACAAGCCTAAAAAATGGGTGAAAAGTAATTTTTATTCCTACATCAAAATTATTAAATCAGCACAAAGAATTGCTTCAGTCTGTTCAGTTGTAATACTTTGTTCTGTTGTTGCTCATGGGAGTTTATGAGAAAGGACGGTCCAGCATTTAAGGCACAAAATTAACACCAACTTGTAGGTAGGATATTTATTTATTTTTCCTGTCATAGGGGAACATGTTGTTTTATATTGTACTCCAGCTGATGAAGTAGAGAGAATTTTCAGATAGGGCCTTTAATGCTTCAATGTTGACATCATGGCACCCTGCACTTTTGATGGAATGCTAGCATTTGATAAAATCTGACTGCTCTTTCTCTCTCTCTCTCTGCTTTGATGAGAACATCTGAAAGAACTGAAATCAAAGCTCACTTAAACAGGACGGCTGTCACCTGTTGGTTACACTGCTGATTGGCTTATGTGACTAATGTCACTCAAAGCTGGTTTGATACATCCAGTTACATAAACTTTTAGAATGATTGTCACATTGACAACCATTGTCAATGTTGTGTCTCTGGTGAAAGAAGGTTCCAGGTTAGGTACCAAAAGCCTATTGCGCCTGAAGGAAATCACAGCCTCCTTACCCACTATCTGCAAGAAAAATCCAGTTGGGTGATTAGTCAGTGGATCTTCTGATGTGGATACCTACAGTTCAGGTACAACCATCTGTTTATGATGCTGGAATCCCCTGGTTTCTATCCACTCCTTCATTCCTCTTCAGCCTTTTCCTCAAAGTGGATGAACAACATAACTGCAAACGGAAAATGCATTACTTCCCTAAAATTTAATTCTCCTGTTAATTGTTCAAAGAATCCAATAATACCCTTGATTTCTCATATTTCAATAGGAGCCTTTACTGACAGTTGGTTCCAGGTTTATAGCCTGCCTGATCTTTGCAGTGGCAGAGTTTACATGATGAAAACTAAGGGAAAACGCAGTGAGGCCACGACCTACTGCATTCATCTACGTGAAGTAGTATGGGTTTGGAGTGAGTGGGTTCTGTTTACCATTGGGTCATGCTAGAAAATAATAACAAACAGGTTCTGGGCTGTGCTTCCAGCTTCTATGTACATATTGGGACATCAGCAATAGGTCAGAACTTCTCCTCCTCCAGATCTGTTACTCAATCATGGGGTGTTACATCATTACATCAGCATCATGTACTTCTGATGTTAACCCTTTACTCCACATCTCCCCCAAAGTCTTTATCCCAATTATATACATCCTTGTATCTCCCCAAAGTCTCAGACCTCACAGGGTTAGTCTCTGAGGTGCCTTGACCAATCTCCCTGATCTTGTTCTGATCTCTTTCTGAGGTCGAGGGCATTCTGCACACTCCCTCCCGTCGATGTGATGTTCTTCTCCTGGGAGGCTGTAGAGCTTTGTCTTGTTTCTTTTTCTTCTTCTCCATCAGGATCTGAGTAGTGAGCCCAAGTTTCGGTTGGCTTTCTTTCCAAGGATATTAAGGTGCTATGGTTTCTCCTTATATTTCCCTGGTCTGTCTCAATCCTGTACATCTTGGTTGGGGATCTCTTTCGATTATTGTATCTTCTTTCTGTTGGTATCGTACCCATACTCTCTCCCCAGGCTTCAGCACTGATAAGTTTTGTGCTCTGTGCCTTAAGTTAAAGTCACGGGAGCCTGTTTGTTTCTCTGATCTTCCTCATGCTGCTTTACCCTCTCATGATCATTCGAGGTAATATTAGCTTTTAGTTTCTGTTGCGGAGCTGGAAGTTATGTTCTCAATCTCCTTCCCATTAATAACTCTGATGGTGAGAAACCCTTTTGTAGCGGTGAAGCTCAGTAACTCAGAAGAGCTAAATTAAGATCTTCATTTTTCTTCATTAAGTCTTTGATGGTTCGTACACTTCTCTCAACTTCTCCATTTGATTGAGGATAACGAGGTGAGCTGGTTACGTGAATGAATCCTTATTCCTTCGCAAAATTTTGGGATAATTCATTAACAAATTACAGACTATTGTCTGACACCACAATGTTTGGAATGCCAGCAGAACTGGGGAGATTTTTGTGGGATGAGAGGTGAATTGTTGGCTTTCAAATTGTAGGTGAAATTCTTTGGTAAAAAGTGCACTAATTTTGAATGTATCCAAGGACTGTTACTGTTCCAGTGTCATCTAACCTGATTCTTGGAACTCCATGAATATGCATAATTGCACATTAATAATCAAGAATTTCAAAGACTGAATTTCCAGTGCTTTATTTACTTACTTACAAACAAAGCATGCACATTTACGATTAGATATAGTATGATTACATTAAATCAATTTAGTTTGCAGACTGTTCAGATTGCTACTCTAAAAATGCAGGAAAGGGTAAGGCACATGGCTGTAAAAAGATTGCAGAGAAAGTGATATGTTTCTTACCTTATGATTTGCAGCAAATATTGAGAAATTTTTTTTGAAATGCCATTCTATAGAGCCCCACCCCGTGCTAGTTACTCGATGCTCTGTTGGATCATATCCAGTCATGAATCAATCATGCTTCATTATGTTGCTTCATTGCACTGAATCATGCAGAGATTTTAAGGCCAGGATTATGTTAATGTGTGTTTGTGGAAGCTTGGGTGTAACTTCAAATCAGCAAATCTAATGCAATTTCCAGTGCACTTTGAGCACATCTTTCCAATTGCACACTTAGTGGAAACTCCAAATAAAAATATACTACAATAAAAAGGATAAATATTACTTTACAGTAACTTAATCTTGAGATTTAAATTAGTTTTTGTCATGGATAAAAACTTACATTTTCGTTTTTCAAGAGTGGAGTTTGGAGTGAAAGTTATACATCTGATGGATCCAGAGGCCAATATCAGAAAAACTACGCAAAACAATAAGTACAAAGGTGGAAAGTGCTTGCACTAAATGTTGATTTAGCCTGGTTTCTGGGTGTGGGGGTCACGATTTGTGACCTGTGGGCAGCAGATAAATTTGGGATGTCCACCTCCGTACCATGATTGTAGCATGGGGTTGTGCAGGTTGCTTGCTGATGGCTGTCTCCTGTCTTGGAGCTGATCAGAATTATGCATGCATTACATAGTGCAGCCAGTGTATTCTTAAATACAGTCTGTCCCTCCTAAAGGGAAGCTGCACTGAATATATCAGTGCAATTTAAAACATGGCAAAAGGAACATCAGAACAGAGAGACTGTTCCAGGTAATGATTGTGGTGCTAGAGATATTACTGATTCAGGTAGGCAGATGGAGAGATGCCATGGTTCCTCTGGGGGGCAGAAGCTCCCCAAGGGCCATCCTCATTTGGAAATGCAAACGGATGGTCAGAAAGGTAAATTTTTGGTGTCTGGACTGGAGGGCCTGGGAGCAATGCCACAAGAAATCTAATGACCTCATGTAGGTGGTCAAGGTCAGTGAATGTATCTTCAGATGATATCTCCTATCCATCACAACACCAGCCTCTCACACTGCTCAATGTACCCCACCCCCATCACGCAACCAGCACCAGTTCCTGACACTCAGGACTCACACCAAACATTCAGGTATTTCACTTCACCCTCAGACATCTACCAATGCTGCCAGCCTCACACCAACTACTACTCCTTCCACATAGTGCCAGCTATTCAGCTGTGGCAGGCACATCACTCAAACACAGTACAACACATTCACTGAAATTCTGCCCTATCTCTTGCAGGACAAAGAGGCACAGAATAGAGGAGAGAAGAGCAGAACTAAAAGGAGACAAGGACACTTACATTTCCTGAGCCCTATAGAGGAGATGGCTCTTGGCATCATGGGGCTGGCTGTGCGAGTGTGTGATATCCAGCATCATTGAGAACATTGAGGATGTTGGCATGTTCCTGCCTAATGCCCCTTCCCAACTCCCAGCTCACCTTCATGCTTACCAACTAGCCTGATGAGTGAAGTACTGATGGCGTCACCATGGTCCTTTTGCTTCCCACCCCAGCTTCTTTCCTCACACCTTCTAAGTTCCTGTTTTTAGACCCAAGAACTGTTGCCTGATCAGCCACAGCAGCCCGAGGAAGAGAGAGGAACAGCAGAGCACTATTGAATAGGCCTGGTTAATGATCTGACACTCGCAGCCACCAGCTCAGACACTGGTACTGTACATACCTTGGAGGCAGGTATAGTGCTGAGATCTACATGTGGTGAGTCAGTGGGCAAAAATGGGCTGCAGCCCATTAATATGATCCAAGCCAGTTGGTGAACCCGAAACCAAGACATACAGCTGTTCTTTATTGAGAGAGTTTATTGACATGTGCAATCTCACAGCTTTCCTCCCTACTCAACCCAGTGTCCCAGCTATCCCCTATTTATATGTGCTGAAAGACAATTAATACACACCACCTGTTTTTCTTAACCATGTAATTTGACAATATATTAACAAATTCTCTTTTCTTTAAATTAAAACTTTTGAAAACACAAGAACAATCTTTCAAAAAACAAATTAACTGAAAAGAAACAAAATTATATATATCCTCTATGTCATTCATTATAGTACAATAAACCATTAACAGGTCCTATTTTCCACTTTCTTTAAACATTTTTAATGTGTATAAATAACAACAAAGCAATCAAAAAAAAATTGGTTTTCCATTTTGTCATTATAACACATGGCAACCCTCTCCCAGTATATCTAATAATTTCTTGGGGCAAGGACTTCTCTTTGTTAAATAGCCTGACAATTGGTGACTTACATCCACCCATTTTATTTTGGAAATCTCTCTTCTTTCCAACATTTCCATTATGCTAGTAAAGTCAATTCTCAATTGTTCTTTTCAGTGACACCCTTGGTCGGAGGAACATTGTCCCAAAGAGAACAGTTATCTGCATAGCATTCTATGAGTAAACTTTCCACAGATCACCCCTTGTGTAGGATTTCCTTCAGAACATTAGATAACTACACCTCCATAGATAAGTACGCCCCATAGCTATTGCTTCTACTGGTGGCAGTGCTTCAGCAGCTAAGGTGCTTTTAACTACCTTTTTTATTTTCTTTGCTCCCCAGGCCAATGGACAACATTTATTATTCTATCCCATCAATGACTGTGTGATTTCTTTCACAAACCTCATTACTAGAGAGACTTTCCACTGCAATATTCATATTTTCACACATACTTGCAAATTCGTTGTTGGCAAATTCACCCCCCCCACCCAACCCCCCGCCACCTCCCTCCCCCACCCACCCCCCCACCCCCCTCCCCACACCCACACCCTCCCCTCCCCTCCCCACCTACCCCTCCCCCTCCCTCCCTCCCACCCCCCCTCCCACCCCCCCCACCCCTCCCCCCCCACCACCTCCCTCCCCCACCCCCCTCCCCCACCTCCCCCCCCACTCCCCACCCCTCCCAACCACCCCCACCTCTCCCAACCCCCCCACCCCCCCACTCCCCACCCCTCCCAACCACCCCCCCCTCCCAACCCCCCCCCCCCACCACCCCCCTACCCCCCATCCCCCTCCCCCCCCACCCTCCCTCCCCCGCAGCCAGTCCTGGGGAAAGGATGGTTTGTGTTTCAACTCACCAGAGGAACATAGGAACAGGAGTGGGCCATTTGGCCCCTCAAACCTGACCCACCATTCAATGAGATTATGGCTGATCTGTGACTTAATTTCATATAGCTGCCTTTGCTCCATATCCTTTAGTACCTATGGTTAACAAAAATCTAGCAATCTCAGTTTTAAAATTAACAGTTAATCTGACATCAGTTGCTGTTTGTGGAAGCATGTTCCAAACTTCTATCATCCTTTATGTGTAGAAGTATTTCCTAATTTTACCCCTATAAGGTTTGGTTCTAATTTTTGGACTATGGCCTCTAGTCCTAGACGTTCCAAACAGCTGAAATAGTTTCCCACTATTGCTTTCCCTTAACACCTTGAGAACAAGAGCGGACCTTCTTCAAAATTATTTTAACTACAAGTTGGGTGCCTGTCCCTTTAAATAACGTTAGTACATGATCAATCTTATGGCTCAGAGTTTGTTCTTTGTAGAGCGACACACAAATTTAGCTTCTGGTCCTGTGTGGCCCAAATTAGCCATCTAATGTCACATCAGCCAGTTGAGCTGTGTGATATGAGGATAGTGTTCCTTCTGTGGCTTCCAGCTGTGGATACCCACGTGGTGGAAGCAGCTGACAGAACAATACACACTATCAGGAGAGCGAAAGCCCTCTTTAATGCTGCCTCCAACAATGCTATGGAGTTTAAAATTTGCACCCCTTGTCTTTACATGAAACAAGCAAGCAAAATTATTGAAACCTTCTAAGTAAAAAAGAATGACCGAGGTTTGTTTGGAAAGCTTTGTGTGGATAACAATTTATGAAGCAGTTAATGACAGAAACTTAGCAATTGAAATTTTGTAAGGGTTCATTAATGTGACACAATAGCTGTCTCATTATTTGGTGTGGAAAATGGTAAGCGTGCTTACTCATCACTGCAGAATTCCGGTAGCCTTAATGCTCTTCTGTCTTTCCTTTCAGGCAGAGTTTTATTCATTTCCACTGGGCTATTAGGGACAAGAGACAAACAACACGGACAACCCTGTCTCTTTGAGTTGTCAGCAATGTGACCAGCATTTGTGAAGATGTTCCACCCTGGAGCCGATGTAAGCCAGCATAAGCCCAGGATGGGGAGAAGAAAATAAGGAAACAGATTACAAAAATAATAATTTTTTAAAAATTATAAATCGCAGTGGACAAGTAAGAATCATGATAGCAATTCTGGTTTCAACTAAAATTTTCTTTTAGCCCTGTAGCCAAATAAAGGATTTCTGAATTCATTCCTGTTAGAAAAATATAACCAATTCACTCAGCTTTATGCATTTCATTAAAAGCTGAACTCTCATTTGTAAGTCAAAGAGACAATGTTGGGAATGCTTCGAAAATAGTCCGTATGACAAATTATGTCTGACAATCATGCAGGCGCTAAGCTCAAACACCATACTGAAAGATTGACTTACTGGTCCTTTATATCTCAATATACATTCGATGGGCTTCAATGTGGTTTCAGTTTTAAAATTTGGAGCCAAAGCTGCAAATTGCTGGTTGCAACGATGGTTCTCCCAGCAAGGAATAGTTAGCAAATTTGGATGACATCAAGGAAGTCATATAGGCGTGAAGTTATTTTACTGGGTCACTCAACAAGCAGTTCCCGTTTGAACCTGTCAAGAACTGAAAAAGTTTTACTTCCCTGATTTCTAGCACGTTTCCACACTTTCACAAGGTGAATCGCTCGAACAGCTGGATTAAAATATCTCTCACACAGTTTAGAAACAAAATACCAGTTGTAGGATCCTCCAGCTATGAGTTTCCCTCAATGACACTACCCTGCAGCTCTGCAGCTTTGCATCTGAACTGCTTAAACAGGACAGTTAACTGAAAGTAACCTGATTGCAGTGCTTCATAATAGCACTAGCCTATTGCAATGATGAAATGTTCCTTTTTGTCTGACAAACTTTCATGTACACTAGATACATAGTGTTTTTTTCACAAATATTGTTTTAAACTGTGTCTGAAACAAAAATGGAAACAGTTGGAAGTTTGCAAATGGTCAGCCAGTGTTTGTGGAGAGATCAGGCAGTGAATGTTTTGGGTTTGTAACTTCAGAACAGTTCTTCAATTCTGAAGAAAGCTAAGGACCCACAGTGGCTACTGTCTTGTTCTCTCCACAGATGCTGGCTGATCTACTGAGTGATCACAGATTCCTCCTGGTTTTGTTTTGGATTTACAACATTTGCAGAACAACGCTTTTTATTTGATTTTATGGTCTGTTTCGTGCACTGTGGAAAACATGAATAGCTGTTTTGATGAAATTTCTTTCATTATTTACTGCAGTTATAAAATAACGTAGGAGGTTCTGGCAGGGATTCAATGGTATTTAGCAAGACTCTAAATAAAAATAAGAAAATTGTAGTCAGTGATTCCAGTAGTTGGTTCTGTTATTCCAAGCAACTATGCTATAATTATGTTTATGATATTCAAGAACATGGTAAAAGGATGAGGTTATTCAGCTCCTCAGGCCTGTTCTAACAATCAGTTAGGTCATGGCTGATCTGCACCTCAACTTCATTGACCTGCTTTTGCACCATATCACTTGATACCCACACCCAACAATCAGTGTTGATCTCAGTTTTGAACATCAATAGAGTCAGCATCCACAGACATTTGGGAGAGTGAGTTCCAAATTTCTACATTTCTAATGTGATATAGTTCTAAGTCAGGATAGTGGGCAACATTTTCCCTCCATCGTGGGGAAGTGTGGGAGCAGGCGCGGGCGGGTAGGTTTCCGATCTGCGTCCCCGGTTGGGGGCGTGTCGCCATTTTACATGGGCGGGCCAACTAAGGCCTGCCCAGCGTGACATCTGCCAGAAAGTGCTATGCGCCCCCTGTGCGGGCGGGCGGGGGGGGGGGGGGGGGGGGGGATTCCTTCAACCAGGACTGCGCTCTTTCGCGCATGCGCACGGAAGAGCGCACAGATCTCCCTGAGGCAAAGTGCTGCCTCAGGGAGAGATCGGCTCACAGTTTAAACTTTAAATAAAGCTGAGTAAAAAATTTCCCTGCCATGTCCCCACATGTGACACTGTCACATGAGATGGGACATGTCCATAACTTTTATTTTAAAATTTTGTGAGATTTTTAAATCCTCATGAAACCTCATCCCGCCTGTGGATGAGGTTTCATGCTTTTTCAGAAGCCCGCCAGGGCTCCCAGTCTGCCCGCCAACTTTAAGGTTAGACGGGCAGGTCCATTAATGACTTCAACTACTTTGTTAATGGCCTTAATAGGCCATTGACAGGCTGGCGGGCATGTAGCCGACTCGTGTGCGCGCCCGCCAAACAAAGTCTGAATGACGCACCGTGACGTTGGGATGCATGACCGACATCACTGCGCGTCATTTTACGCGTTGGTGTGTGGGTCCCGCCCCCGCAGGCCAATGGAAAAATTCTGCCTGGTGTGTAGTTTGGAGGGAAACTTGCAGCTGGTGGTGTTTCCATGCATTTGTTGCCCTTGTCCTTCTAGGTAGTAGAGGCTGTGGGTTTGCAACATGATGTTGAAGGAGCCTTGGGGAGTTGCTGCAGTTCATCTTGTAGATGGTAAACACTGCTACCATTGTGCTCTGGTGGTGGAGGGAGCTTAAGGTGGAGTGCTGATCAACTGGACTGCTTTGTCCTGGATGGTGTCGATCTTCTTAAGTGTTGTCGGAGCTGCACTCATCCAGGCAAGTGGAGAGTATTCCATCATAGTCCTGACTTGTGCCTTGTAGATGGTGGACAGAATTTGGGGAGTCAGGAGGTGAGTCACTTTCCACAGAATTCCCAGCCTCTGACCTGCCCTTGTAGCCACAGTATTTAGAGAATTGGTCCAGTTCAGTTTCTGATCAATGGATTTTGATACTCCAGGATATTAATAATGGGGGATTCAGTGATGGTAATGCCATTGAATGTCAAGGGGAGATTGTTAGATTCTCTCTTGTTGGAGATGGTCATTGCCTGGCACTTGTGTGGCACAAATGTTACTTGCCACTTGTCAGCCCAAGCCTGAATATTATCTAGGTTTGCTACATGAAAGCACAGACTGCTTCAGTATCTAAGGCATCACAAATGGTACTGAACATTATGCAATCATCAACGAACATTTCTACTTCTGACCTTGTGATGGATGGAAGGTCAGTGATGAAGCAGCTGAAGACAGTTGGTCCTAAGACCGATTGAAGAATTCCTGCCGTGATATTCCAGGGCCGAGATGATTGACCTCCAACAACCACAACCATCTTCTTTTGTGATCCCAACCAGTGGAGACTTTTGCCCCAATTTCCATTGACTTCAATTTTACTTTCATTTATTTGTTCATGGGATGTGGGCATCGCTGGCTAGGCCAGCATTCATTGCCCATCCCTAATTGCCCTCATTCAAAGGGCATTTAAGAGTCAACTGCTTTGCTGTGGGTCTGGAGTCACATGTAGGCCAAACCAGGTAAGGACAGCAGATTTCCTTCCCTAAAGGACATTCGTGATTCAGATGGGTTTTTATGACAATCAGCAATGGTTTTGTGGTCATCATTAGACTTTTAATTCTGGATCCAGAGCATTACTATGGGTCTCTGGAATGCTAGTCCCGCGATAATACCACTATGCCCCTGCCTCCCCCTAGGGATCCTTGGTGCCATACTCGGTGATATGCTGCCTTGATGTAAAGAACAATCACTCTCACCCTACCTCTCAACCTCAGAAAACTATTAAGACCCCAGTTGTAATGCCCATCGTGCTATTTCCTACTGCATGTTTCCCATCTGTGTTTGAAGTTATTACACAGAATGTGCATGAACTTCATAATTTATGCATGATGGATGTAAGTGAGGATTTTTCAGCTCTCTGCTTCTGGCAGAAGTCTTAGAATGATAGCATCGTAGAATGTTAACAGCACAGAAGGAGGCCATTTGGCCCATCATGTCCACATTGGCTCTCTGCAAGAGCCAACATTTTTATACAACTCTAACCGTGGCCAAAGTAAGTTCTGGGTCTGACTTGATGGTGAGCTCACAAGATCCTCACAAATTCTGTCTCCAGCTCTCTGAAGAGCAGAAAGGAAAAATGCACTAGCTTTATTTAGCCCTATCCAGATGTTAGGATTTATGGTTCCAACTTCTACCATCTTGTTGGGTCGTGTATATCAGTTGCAGCACTGCAGGTGTAGGCTGGTCACCCCCACTATTTAACTGACACTGTTCTCACAATTTTACATGGGGGTCAGCTCCAGGCCAAGTGATGACTAGAAGTCCAGGAGTACCAAACTACAGCAGTGTATTGAGGCTCCACAATAGGCACTATGATTCCAAGATTTTATTAAGGTCAGATTTAATAGGCCTGCTAAATACTGCAGGAAGCTATACTCTGGAAGCTATGTAGAGCCTAGGAAGATAAGAGAGTCAGGTATGGAATGGTTCGCTGGATTTTGTTCTGAAGGATTGCTCCTTTTGGCTTTTACTAGTCACCATAGTGTATAACCCAGAAAGTCAGAAATCTCTGTACTTGCAACTACTGAACTAGCTTGACCTGTGTTACACACACACAAGTAGCAGAGAAGAAAATGGGATATGCAGACATACTAACATCAGAAAACTTTTAGGAGGGAGATTTATTGGAAATCATTAAACAGGCTATAGAAACCATTTAAACATATGTGGATGTGGTCATTACTCACAGTGACATCCAGAAAACCAAGTCAGTTTTCAAATCAAGTTAAATGGGTCTCTTTCTAGATGAATTTAATAGGGCAGATCCAGATAGCATCACTGAAAAACTCCTGGCTCTTTGTACTTAGAATAATGAAACAAAGACTTAATTCATCCTTTGTGTTTGAGTTATTTACTGTGACGAAAATAGTTAACAGATCTATTTCAGAATCTAGCCCCAAAGCAGTATATTTTGGCCAAACTATGCTTATGGCCAAGTGCCTAGGGAGGAAGTCTGGAGGTGTGCTAGAATTCATGGAGCCCCTAAGAAGTATGTCCGACTATTACAGGACATGCATAGGAAGTGCCAGACAAGAGTAAGAAGCAGTGTGGGGGAGAGTGAAAGCTTCGAAGCCAAAGTTGGATTACACCAAGAATCAACATTGAGCTCCTTCCTTTTCCTGATTATCACTGATGTTCTAACTGAGCAAATGATACAGGAAGTGCCATGGCGAGTGATGTTTGGAGATGACATTGAGCTGTAGTGGGTTTGATGAGAACATGACTGACTATCTGGAGAACTGGAAAAAAGTATGGAAGACAGGGATATGATGATCACAGACCAAACATCCAATTTATGGACCGTCAGTTTAAACCTAGGGAAGAGGATCAGAGTGAAGGTTTAAAGGTTATGGGTGAAAACTCAGAGAAAGTGAATAGCTTCAAATACCTGGAGTCAGTGATGGCAGAAGATGGAATTATTGAAATTGAGCAACAGATTAGCTCTGGCTGGAGTAATTGGAAGGAGTGCAGTGGAGTGTTATCAGATAGAAAGGCATTGCTGAAACTGAAAGGAAGACAATTGTGCGACTGGCCCTGCTATAGAGTGCAGAAACTTGGGCAACACCAAGAAAAGAGGAACAATGACTGAATACTAATGAGACATGGATGCTGAGATGGATGTGTGGAGTGACGAGAAAGGACAAGATCAGGAACCAGCACATCGGGGGGGTCAGTGAAGATTGTGGAAGCATCCAAGAATATGGCAGGGAAGAGATTGAAATGGTAGTCATCTGCTGCGGAAAGAGAAGGGAAACGTGGTGAGGTGAGCAATGGAGATGGGACTGCCAGAAAGGAGAAGAGAAGGCCGGAGATGAGGTGGAAAGATGCAGTGATGAGAGACTTAAACGCAGCGGGATTGGAAGAGGAATGCGTAACTGACAGGAGAAGATGAAGAAGGTGATAACCAGCATCATGGCGATCCCAAGTCAAATGGGGGAAGCCAAAAAGAGGAGAAAAAAGAAGTAACACTACTCAGAATGTTACAGTGCAGAAATACAGCAGCTCATTCAATGTGTTAGTGGACGTAGCCACGTAAACCACCCAGCCCAATCCCACTCTCATGCGCATTCCTCATTCCCTTTAATATTGCCCTAAGTAAAGTAACAATTCCATTTCCTTTCGCAAGAATTTATGGACCCTGCTTCCACAATGTTTTGAGGCAGAGAATACCAGACTCTAATCTCGTTCTGTGTAAACATTTCTTTGTCTAATCTCAATATGCTGGATACAGTGCAGTGGTTATGTTAATGGATCACTAATCCACTGAACTGGACTAATAATCTAAAGAAGGTGAGATTGAATCCCACCTTGACAGTTTGAGAATGGGAATTTAATTTTAAAATGCTGGAAATTAGAAGCTGCTCACAGTAAAAATGACCACAAAGCTGTCGGATTGTTGTAAAAACCCAACCCAAGAAAGAAAACATGCCATCCTTACCCAGAGGGAGAAATAAATATTAGCTGTGCCAGTGTGTCCACATCCCAAGAATGAATTAAAAAGATTTCACCATTGTTCCAACATGCCTCTCTATCTGCTGCTTCTGAAAGTGGTAGGGTAGGATCAGAGGAAGTAACCTGTACAACACAGCCATGGTGTACAAATTAAGTGGTGACTGATGCATCTTACACGATATTGACCTACAAAGGGGCTTTATCATGGAACAAGTATAACAGGACAGACAGCAACAAATAGCTGCAGAAAGCAATTTCAACCATAAGACAGAGGATGTGTCTGCACAATAAACTGGGCACACAGCAAAAGGAAGGAGCAGGTTATAATGGAGGACACATTTGTTTGAGTCTTTGAAATCTCCAAGACATAAAGGCATAAGTATCATTTTTTATGTATATTAATTCATGGGATTCGACAAATCAAGCATTTAATGCCCATCCTTAATTGCCCTTGAGAAGGTGGTGGTGAGCCACCTTCTTGAACTGCTGCAGTCCATGTGGTGTAGGTACACCCACAGTGCTGTTAGGAAGGGAGTTTCAGGATTTTGACCCAGCGACAGTGAAGGAACAGCGATATATTTCCAAGTCAGGATGAGAGTGGCTTGGAGAGGAATTTCCAGGTGGTGGTGTTCCCATGTGTCTGCTGCCCTTGACCTTCTACAGAGGTGGTAGAGGTCACAGGATTGGAAGGAGCTGTTGAAGGGGGCTTGATGAGTAGTTGCATTGCATTTGCAGATGGTATACACTGCTGTCGCTGTGTACTGGCGGTAGAGGAAGTGAATGTTTAAGGTGGTGGATAGGGTGCTGAACAAGTGGGCTGCTTTGTCCTGGATGATGTTGAGCTACTTGAATGTTGTTGGAGCTTGCACTCATCCAGGCAAGTGGAGAGCATTTCATCACACTCCTGACTTGTGCTTTGTAGATAATGACAGGCTTTGGGGGTCAGGAGGTGAATTACTCGCCGCAGGATTCCTAGCCTCTGACCTGCTCTTGTAGTCACAGTATTTATATGGCTGGTCCAGTTCAGTTTCTGGTCAATTGTAACCCTCAGGATGTTGATAGTGGGCTATTCAGTGATGGTAATGCTATTGAATGCCAAGATGGTTAGATTCTCTCTTGTTGGAGTTGGTTATTGCTTGGCACTTGTGTGTTGTTACTTGCTAGTTATCAGCCCAAACCTGTATGTTGTCCAGGTCTTGCTACATGGGGGTATGGACTGCTTCAGTTGTGAATAGTCCTGAACACTATGCAATCATCAGCGAACATCCCCACTTTAGATCTTATGATGAGCCTAGATCACTACCCTGAGGAACTCGTGCAGCGATGTCCTGGGGCTGAGATGATTGGCTTCCAACAACCACAACCATCTTCCTTTATGTCCGACCAGTGAACAGTTCTTCCCCTGATTCCCATTGACTTCAGTTTTGCTATGGATCCTTGATACCACACTCGGCCAAATGCTGCCTTGATGTCAAGGGCAGCCACTCTCACCTTACCTCTGGATTTCAGCTCTTCTGTCCATGTTTGGACCAATGTTGTATTGAGGTCTGGAGCAGAGCGGCTCTGGTGGAACCCAAACTGAGGGTCAGTGAGCAGGTTATTGCTGAGTAAGTGCTACTTGATAGCACTGTCAGTGACAACTTTCATTATTTTGCCAATGATGGAGAGTAGACTGATGGGCAGTAATTGGCTGGATTGGATTGATTCTGCTTTTTGTGAATAGGACATACCTGGGCAATTTCCCACATTGTTGGGTAGATGCCAGTGTTATAGTTGGATTGAAACAGTTTGGTTAAGTGCATGGCTAGTTCTGGAGCACAAGTCTTCAGTACTTCAGTACTACTGTTGGGATGTTATGAAGGCTCATAGTTTTTGCTGTATCCAGTGTCTTGAACTGTTTCTTGCTATCGTGTGGTGTGAATCGAATTATCTGAACACTGGCATCTGTGATGCTGGGGACCTCAGGAGGATGCTGAGTTGTACCATCCACTCTGCACTTCTGGTCGAAGATGGTAATAAATGCTTCAGTCTTGTCTTTTGCACTGATGTTCTGGACTCCCCCATCATTGAGGATGGGGATATTTTTGGAGCCTCCTCCCATTAGTTGCTAATTGTCCACTATCATTCATGATTGGATGTGACAGGACTGCAGAGCTTTTATATCATTCATTGGGTGTAGGATTGCTTTGGTCAATCTATCACATCTTGCTTCCCTGTTTAGCATGCATGTAATCCAGTGTTGTAGTTTTCACCAGTTTAGCACCTCCTGCTGGCATTCTCTCCTGCACTCCTAATTAACCGGCAATGGTTCCATGATGGTAATGGTAGAGTGGCGGCTATGCTGGGCCATGAGGTTACAGATTGTGGTTGAATACAATTCTGCTGTTGCTGATGGCCCACAGAGCCTCATGGATGTATCAAATATCCTTGCAAAATAAAGCATCCCCTTCATTGGCTGTACTTTGACATCAAGTCCTACGAATACATAATTTATCCTCAACTACTTTAATTTACCTCATCCCAACATTTGTGAACCCTGACAATGTATGATTTAGATATGTCCCATGTGTTTTCTGTTAATGTTTCCCAATAGTAAATGTGCAAGAGTGTCTCCCACTTCATCTAGCTGTTCTCTCATGAAGAGCATCCCCACTGGAAATAGAAAGTCAGGTTAATGGATGCTGGGTGTCATTGGTTGCCTCAGGTGGATGAAGTGGTTCAGTGTGTCCTTGTACTGGGGCAGTGGCTATCTCTGGAACTACAGATGTAACACCACAGGGATTCACATGATTAGTGTATGGGTTTGTTTGCTATGTGATATAACTATAGTTATTTATGGGATGTGTAGGGGTCTTTGTCTCGAGACACAACAGCAACATTATGCAGGGGCCGAGCTAAGGGTGAAGAATTGATGGGGGCGGGGGTGGGGAACAGGGGATTGAAGTCCATATTTGGATGACTTGACACAGAACAGTGTGATGATGTCCTGCAATATTTGTTGCCACCCGCATCAGACTCAAAGCAACAATGTGAACGTGGTTGGGTTTGTAAAAGTTAATTAAACACATTATTTGCAAACGGGTTCAGTCAAGTCCTGACATACAAATTTGACTGACTGCAAAGTGATGCGGGGGTGGGGCGGGTGAGGATTGTGCACCCTCACCCCCCCACCTTCCCTTTCCCCACCACTGTCAGCATGTAAAGACCTGCCTTTCCTCTGCTGCTGGGCATTCCCTCAACATTGGTGCAGGAGCAAAGCACTGGGAACAGTGAGTTTGCTGAATCCGTGCTTTATCCAGTTCCCAACATGGTGAAGAGAAGACAGACCACTGTAGGCTTCAGCCCAATGTCTATAGAGCACTATTTGGGAAGTTGTGCAGATGAGTGTTAAGGACTTCCCCATAGATGCACCCAAACAGTACGGGCTGCTTGGCACATTATTGAATGATTAAATGTGCTGCTGATGCTGAGCTACCAAACTGAGTTTTCATGTCACCCTTGTGAGCTTGAATCACTGCATTCAGCAGCTGAAGGAGTCTGTGAACTGGGTCCCCAGTCAGCAAGTTGTGGATCCTCCATTTCCATCTGCAGCTGCTGCTCCTCACTTGTGCTCTGTATGTTACTGAGTGCTCCTGCCTGCACTTCACTAACTGACCTTGTGAGGTGGCCACTATTGGAGTGGGGGATGTGAGGCTGCATATTGGACTTTACAGTCTGCTGCTCTTGGGAGCCGAGAGGAGGAGCAGAAGATGACCAGATATTAGACTACTGGCAAAACTACAGGCCTTGAAAAATAAATTATATGACTATTCATATAATTGTGTTATGCTGATATGTATGTCTGTAAGGGAGAGAATAAAGAGATGAAGAATGAAAAACAAACGATACTAGTTTAGGCCTCCAATCTCCCCCTTCCCCCGCTCCTTTTATTGTATCAGCAATACTAGGCCCCTCAGGACCGGGAGCTCCTCTTTCCTACTGGCCTGCTATAAGCAGCTTTTCTTCTTTTGAATTTATTCTCAGGATATGAGCATTGTTGGCATGACATGCATCTACTGCCCATCCCTAGTTACCCTTGAGAAAGTAGTGGTGAATGACTAAGTAGATAAAAATGGGGCATCTGTTCAGAGAGGAATGTGGGAGTCTCCTAGACAAGCACCAAGGGCAGCAGCCATCTTTTGCAAATGAATGGCTATGCAGCATGCTAAAGCAAAAACCAAATACTGCAGATGCTGGAAACCTGGAATAAAAATAAAATGCGCTGGAAACACTCAGCAGGCCAGGCAGCAACTGTGGAGAGAGAAACACAGGTAACATTATAAGTCTGCGACCTTTCATATTCATGCTGGCAGTGTGCTTGCCACCTGTAATAGACCATAGGGAAACACACTTCAATAGTGGTCATAGATTGGGAAAATACTGATATTTGGAAAGTATAAAGATAGTTGTTAGAGTACTATGTGATCTTTCATTGTGATGCCGCCCCACACTTAAATTGAAGTATCTTTAAGGTACCAGGGATGAAAAATGCATCAACTTCATCTAAATATAAACAGAACTTACTTTGGGCATTTTCTTAAATCAGTAAATGTCTCCTTCACCTGCTCGCAGCTTCAGTGCAGTGACAGCAAAGGAAGGTTTCTGACTCTGTGCTCCGAGCAGGGAGTCTCACCTGACGGGACTTCATTCGCCAGATGATGATCTTCAGACCATCGTTAGAACATGTGCGGTCTACACTTGAAATTCAATATTCCTTCCCCACTCCGGCAACAAGTACTCAGAAAATAATCTCTGGCTTGGCCTTTTAGCCGCCTTCCTTCAAGCCGTCTGACACTGACCTTCACTGGACTCCGAACATTGATAACTGCTCTTCGCAAAGCTACATATTAAATGGACCCAATCTGATGCACATGTTTGTTAACAGCCATGTTATTTCATCCATGGGATCAGACTGTCAGCTCTCTTGTGGGTGGATAGAGCACAGAACATTTGTGCCTGTAATACTCATTTGTTTCCTTGCCTCCTGTGCAGCGGGTGGGTTGTGTGTCCAATTTACGCCAACATGATTCCCATGTGACCCTCACACACATTTCTGATGCACTCTGCCATTATATGGACTTTGTGCCGGGAGCACCAGGTCATAAATTATAACCATCTTTTTTCGCACATATTCTGACTGTGATCATGAGTGCCATTCACCAGTAAATAAGATGAGTAAACACGCTCATAAATAGTCTGCACTATGTTCAAGTGCGAAATTGAAGTGGAGCCCAATCAGCCCTGTGTCTGGACAGATGTGGGAGCAGTCTGAGAGTGCACCTGTGGAAGACAAAGCTAGCTTTTTTTAACTCCATTTACAATTTCTGGAGTGACTAACTTTCACACGACCACGCGCACTTTAATACCATTCGCTTACAATCAGCAGCAAACCTTTCTCAGCTCTCTGCACAACTGGTTTCAAAATGTCCGTCAATGCCTATATATGAGTGATTTCCCAGTCAGTTCCAAAGCAGAAGTTTCATGCTGAATGTTTGCCTGTGTAAAATGCATTGACTTCGGAGAGAATCCTTATGTTTGCCACTTTGCAAGTGTGTTTGCGTGTGTGTGCTTTTTTTTTAAAAATCTGGAGAGTGACAACATAAGGGATCCACTGCACAAAGTGACAGCATTGAGGAGGCAGTTGCGGTCAGGCAGAACAGCAACAGCGATGAGCAACAGTTACTGAGTGAGTGCCAGATATAAAGCGAGATTCCTTCATTGTGCAGTGACGTGGATCCCATTTCCATTCACATCTGACATCTTTATTTCGTAATCATGTTGGCAGCTATTTTTGAATTTTTCTCACATGGTTTTACACTGTCAGAAGAAGTCAAGTATAACAGATACTTACCTGGAATCATTTGAGGAAAGCCAGAATGTGGGTGTAAAACAGAAGGAGAATTGGGCCAGTTTCAAATTTTTGAAAGGGAATTGGATATATTGTTGAAAAGATGAGGACTTGTAACACTCAACAGCATTCCAGGTGATGGTAGCCATTCCATTTCTGAAGTGATGAATATTTTAAGTAGCAATTTCTGGAAGTATTTTAACATTGCGAATGGAAACACCTAGCTATTTATATATCTTATCAAATTATTTATTTTCCTTTTTGGTTCGCAGCAGAAAGTTGCATTGGACACTGCCCTCAGGCCTTGTGAATAGTGCAAAACTGGTGGCCAGCAGGTTTTGTGTGATTCGAAAGGTTTCTTTTAAGATGACAGATTTTCTAAGAGTAATGGCAGCCCTGTTCCATGCTCGGTTCAGTACTGACTCCAATTAAGTTAGTTATACAACTATAATGTTAGTTATAATGTTCTGACCAGATTTCATGCCACCTTGGTGGATGAAGCCTTGTCCTCGTGTCTTTGGAAGGTGGCCTTTATATTGCATCAGGGACAAAATGGATCCTCGCTCTGAACTCTGCATCAATCACATAAATTGATTCCCAGGTTTAATCACTTTTGATGAGACTTAATAATATTCTGAGTTTATGTTAAACACTTTGCTACATTTGACTTTCACCAATTATCAGGCCCATGCATCTTCAGCATTGGAATAATCAAAGGGGCAGTAGCGATATGACTATTGTCGAACCAGCAAATCCAAGATTATATATTAATTGAATTTATATATTACCCTGGATTGCAGAACGAATATAGCCCCCAAAATTAATATTGGAAGGCCATTACTATCTGACTTTTACGTCACAAACAAAGATATAAAAAACTTCTTTGCTGAGGCGTCTTCTTTTCCCTCCTCCACTCATACTTTGCCCTGTTATTCAAAGTAAACCAGAGTTGACTGGTGGTAACTGGTCCTGTGCTGATAATTATTAGTTTATTATTGAAGTTTGTGAGTTAATAGGTGGAGTGTGTTATTGCTGGAAATGACTGGATCAATTACAGTTGAATGATAAGGCTTTTATTATGGTAGTTGAGATACTCTAATGTGTTTGTGAATAACGTTATGGTCATTTAATGAGTCACTTTATAGCTGCACGCGTTGTCCAGTGATGCTGAATCTTGCACTTATGTACCAGAGACCCATAAATAGTCGAGTGACACATAGGTAAGTGCTTGGTTAAAAGCAAATTGGCAAAGTCCTGGAGACAGTTTGGAGAAGAAGTTGTCTGCTGCCTTCTTACACGAGACAGAGTGCATGATGAGGAAGAGAGACATAAAAATATGGAGAGAGAATGAACAGATGAAATAAACACTTCCAGGCACTTTCTAACTGAATAAACAATAATTGTAGTCAGTGATGGAAATGTGTTTAACTTATTTCAGATTTGCAATCCACAGGTGTGGGAAAATACTTCCAGGTTAGTTAAGATGAGTAGAGTTCCCTCCACTCTGTTCCAACATTGTGCCTAACTCCAACCTCAGAAATGAACACCTTACTGTGCGGTTGTAAATATTCCTATCTCCTGCATCAACCACCCTTTTGGCATTTGTAAGTGAGATTGGCAGCTTGTACCATGCTCCCATGCTAATGCTGACCAAAATTCCATCTTTTGAACACAGGGAGAGTCATTTTCTTGTTGCTGTGCGGGCAATCATCTGATATTCTGTACTGGCCTACACAGGTTAGAACTAGACTAAGAGATTGTATAATTAAATTCATTTAACAAAGAAGATTTCTATCCGGTCAATTTGTGCTCAATTTAAGTCTCAACTCCAAAGGTGAAAGGACGATGTACAGCCCCATATTTTTATTTTCACCTCTGCAATTCCACACTTACCAAGCATACCAAAAACCAGCATGAGATCATGGCTTTCTCCAAAACCAACAAATGGGCTTATTTTGACAGTGTGAGATGTCTTTCTCAGTGGCACTGGTTACTGTCATGATTTCTTGATTAAAATGCTATTGTTGGGAGCTACAGCAAACACATCCTATTCCATTGTACAAGATCTAGAAATGTTTTATGTGAAATAGAGCATTGGCATTTATTCTAAATACTTGACCTAGAAGCTTGACCTCAGCCAACTTGTGGGTAAGTTGGGGGGAATTTCGGCATGTTATTGGATACAGAAGAACAGAATAATGCTTGAAAAAGAAAAGGTAATTTAGCATCAAGCCAGCCTCTTCTGCAGGTCATGTGCAATCTGTCCTATACGGACTCTCCTGACCAGTTAATGTCCTAGAACCTTCAAGATTATCCCAAACAAAACCAAGCCCTTTATCAGATACCTTTGACTGATGTAGCCCAATGACATAATCTTATTCTTACAAAGGAAACTTAGAGGGAAAGTAATCTTAGCAGACACCATAGATCATAAGACCTTCACTCTTACTCATAATCAAGATCTTTTATTGTCATGACATATTTAATGGTTTATAATTTCAATATTAATTATTGAAATTATCCCATCACTTCTTATAATTTGAAAGAAATCTCATGTAATAAATTATTATAAATCTATATAAAATTGTGTTTATCTTTCCTGTCAGTTCCAGCTATTACAAAAGTGGTCTTGTGTCAGAACCTTATAAATTCTAATACCTTCCTGTCATGGTCTGAAGCAGCACAGCAAAACTCTGCAGCTAAAACGGTGGCAACTTGTGACAGGAAGGGGAGAATTTGCAGCAGTGATGGAAATGACACGTTCAGTGGTGAAACTCAGCATTTGGAAAGAAAAAGGAAGAGCGGTAGATATTATAAAGATTAAAAAAGACACTTGTGGGTCTAAAATCATTCTTTGGATGTGGAAGACATTCACAACTCCCTTGACTGTGGTCTCTGATGTTATGCAAATCCACCAAGACTATTTTACTGTTGGAACAACACCCCGCCATCTGTTATTCGCTGTATAATGTACACAGGGTGTGCTGCAAAATGCAGCAAAACTCAACCCGATACAAGGCAGCTCAAATGAAATAGTACAAAAATACTGGCTAAAAATGGTTTGTAGTGTTTGAAGGGTGGGTGACACATTTGGGGTTCAGATAAAGCTGATAAAACACCTGAGCTTTGCTCTCATGCTTTGTGATGTCATCTGAACCCCTCTGGCTTCTAACACCCTCCATGCTATGTGTTATTCTCCTGCTGTGAACCATGTGGCATTTTCTCAATGTGATAAACTCACAATAGTTCCTGGTTATCAATCAGTGCTACTTCAGCTCCACTTTTAACTGCATTGTTTTCATTCTATTGCCACTGTAATGTACTTTATTGTAAAAACAATAATAGATGATAGGCCATGGATAAAAGGCTGTGATTTGATCTTGAGGTTCAGATACTGCTCATAACCCAGGCTAGTGATTAGACCATACGGCTTATGATGTTACTCGAACCTCCTAAATGTAATGACAGTTCTTATTAATTACTCCTAGCTAACAATCCTTGTGTAACGGAAGATTTTGCAGAGCACTGAAGCATTTTCTACTAATGGCTAAATAACTTGCACTATTGGATATAAGATTGGAGTTTATCTGAAACGATGTGTTCCACTGACTGGTATCCTGGTTACAGAGAATGAAGCTGTAGGCTCCTTTAAATAACACCTCAGTTTGGTGTGAGTGACATTGCCCTTAGCAGCAGGAATGTACTTGTCTGCAAAGTGCCCTGGGCCATCTTCATAAGCAGTTATGCAACCCCCATTCTCAGTTCTTTATTAAACCTACTTGATGCCTTTTTCTGGGTGACAGCCAATGTCAGTCAGATGGCAGTTTTCTAGTCTGATGGTTTTCTAACAGTCAATCATCCTTCTGTTTGTGCTTTTGTCCCTGTTTAAAGATTTTTTTTAAAGATCCATTTTGAAGGTTCATTTGTTTCTAAATGATAAATTAAAAATGGACATTTGGACATCAGATTCTCTCTTGATAGATTCCATTTTGTTTTGTATATTTCTGTCCATGGTAAAATATAGTGATTTTTTTCAGTTTTTTTCCTCCAATTTTCTCCTCTTGACCCTTTTGTAGGGGTGTGGTCCCACAGGCAGCATCCGTCCTCCAAAACATTGACCAAGTGGCCCAAACATTGTCTAGGGAGGCTATTTAGCCACAGTGACTTCACAGTTAAACCTAATCTGAAGTCCACACACTTTCCAGCCTGAGTCTGGAAGTTGATTTTTCCACCTCACTAGGAGGCATCGATGCAATGTTAAGGCGCCAACTAAAATTAGTACAGACTTCGGATAAAATCTGCTCTGTTAAGTTCAGTCCCATTTCTAGATGGTACATTTACTCATTGCATGATATGGGGAGCCTTGAAATGGAGCTATTCAGCTGTACCAAAAGTCTCTTCTTGAATATGCTCTGCTAGAATTTGCTGGGGATTTTTTGAAAGATGCTAACACCAGTCAAAAATAAATTTAGTGGAAATGATTTTTTTGGTTGTGATTGCTGTTTATAAAAGTTGCAGGACTACAAAAGAGATATTATCTCCTGAAAGGACTATTAATGCTAAAGTAGATCACATTATGCACATTGCTTTCTATATATAGATCAATGCTTTGAATGTGATGCTTTCTGTCTAACCCACACAGTTCCTTTTCACAAATGGGCCTTAACGGTTTTATATTTCTTGCCTGCACTGGAGCTGCTTGTAAACAGTCTGACTGTGCTCAGCTTGAGAGTAACTGAAAGAACGTTTGCAACAGTCTGAAGGGAAACTGGGGGGAGTTGTGTAGGGGGTTTCCTATCTAAGATAACCTGCATAAAAATCAAAAGCACTTCAAAATTAAGAAGAAACAAAATTAGCCCAAGTAATCATTCATTTCCCCTCCAACAGAAACCTGACAAACTGATACACCTCATGTGATAAAAGTGGATTTGACATCCCACAACAGCAACAGCAACTTGCTCTTTTATAAGACCTATAAAGTAGTAGAACATCCCAAAGCACTTCATAGGAGTGATTACCAAACAAAGAACTTGGAATAATTAAAGGACACAAAAAAATGCTTTCTTTAGTATTTTTACCTTTAGTGTCCCTAGCTTTCAAAAACTGATGTCCAATGGCAAATGGTAGGAGCGAATTCTACATTGCTACTGCTATGCCGAGAAATATGATTGATCAATGCCTTGCCATATATTAGGGTGCCTCATGACACTATCCTCCATCAGGCCTGGGTGTTCTTAGCCCAAACTCAAACATACAGTAACCAGGCAGGGATATTTCTGAATGCTCACATTAAGTGATGTAAAACTATAAGACAGTCAGTTATAACTAAAGTCAACCAGCATGTGGCAGCCATCTCAGGCCTTCCAGTTATTATTGTAGTTAATAATGTCACATTGCTTACTGAAAGATGTTTAACTAACTTGGAGAGGAAAGCTTATGTGTTCATGTTCTAGTTCACTCTGCCCATCCCTGTAATTCATCACCAAGCAAGTTTCTGCCAATTTGCAGCAAGCATTCTTCAATCAAAATCATGCCAACTCATCAAAACTTTCACTGAATCTAACCTGATTGTTTGAGAAACAGCCTAATCTGCAAGGTAGCTATTTGAGGTTTATCAGGATGATATGGACTGAATATGAAAATAAGCAGAAGGAGCAGAAGTAGTCCATACGCCCCTCAAGCCTGCTCTGCCATACAGTAAGGCCATGACTGATTTTCTTCCCCAACTCCACTTCTGTCCTAAATTTGTTTGATCACTGCCTACTACCTTACAGAAAAATAGACCCAACTACAAACTGCACAAAGTTCAGTTTAGGCACTTTGCGAAATTTGAATACCCCAGCTCACATGTAGCATTGGATAGCAGCTGGACATGCCCGTGCAGCCTTCATGCAACCTTTTTGCCCTGTCACTGACTCCTGTTTATCCTCTTCTTCCCTTCCTGCCAGGCTCTTCACTGATACATGTCACACATCAGGTGCTGTACAACATCAGCAGTCTCCTGCAAACAGCAGGTCCCAGTTCTCAAGTGTCCTTACATAATCACAAGCAATTCGAAATCCAGCCACTATCTTCTGGAAAATGGAGTCAAATTACATTTTCTTTCCCTTGTGGATGCTAATTCTAATTTAAGCGCAGGTTTCTTTTCCAGTGGCTCTATAAAAAGCTCCTGCTTGCCTCATGTAATTGCTCTTGTGGTAAGGTGATACCACTACTATATTTACATCTCTTCCACGTTTAGACAAAGGCTATTTTTAATTGGTTTCTATTTGCAGGAGCTGTCTACGTCACTTAGGGTCCACGTGCACTTCAGACATTATAAGCAGGCTATTTTGTTTTACTATGTTTATCAGCCAAAGGAAGGACCTACTTCAGAGACAGAGTGCATGAACTACAGGACACTGGGTTTTAAAAACTCAACAGGCCACAGCCATTAACAAGCAATGCTTTCCAGTTTTATTTTATCCTGCCCAGTGTAAGTAGTTCTCTGCCCTGGCTAAAAGTCTTTGCTGTAGCCTTTGTGCTCCTCTGGAGTGTTGACAGTTGCTGATTCCACTTTCGGTGGTGTGAAGTCTTTTCCTGGAAAGGCTGAGCCTGTGTAATCTGCATAAATTCTTTTGATTCTCCACAGTGAGCTAAAGCACTACAACTTCACCAGCATCATCAGTGCAAAGCCATGAAAATCACCCCCTCTCAACAAACATCACTCACAATCAGTGTTACTGAACCAGTTCCTCTCTCAACCCCTCATCAAAATCACCCCCTCATCAAACACCACCCCCCTCATCAAACATCATCCCCCTCAACAAACATCACCCCCACTCATCAAACATCACCCCCACTCATCAAACATCATCCCCTTCATCAAACATCATCCCCCTCACCAAACATCACCCCCACTCATCAAACATCACCCCCCTCAACAAACATCACCCCCACTCATCAAACATCACCCCCACTCATCAAACATCATCCCCCTCATCAAACATCATCCCCCTCAACAAACATCACCCCCACTCATCAAACACCACCCCCCTCATCAAACATCATCCCCCTCAACAAACATCACCCCCACTCATCAAACATCACCCCCACTCATCAAACATCATCCCCCTCATCAAACATCATCCCCCTCACCAAACATCACCCCCACTCATCAAACATCACCCCTCACCTCATCAAACATCACCCCCCGCCCGTCAAATATCAACCACCTCTCATCAAACATCAACCACCTCTCATCAAACACCGCTCACAATCCAATCACTGTTAATGAGCCGGTTCCTCTTTCATCACTTCTTCCAGTGGCTTTTTTTTTGCAAAAATATACTTTATTCATAAAATATCTTCAATCACATTCCAAACCATTCCAAAAACACCATTTCAAGGGTACAATCCGGTTCAACTTTTACAAAATGTATCACCAGATGTATCAGTACAAACAATATTACAATCATTTACAGCCTTTCATTTTGGGCTGTACAGCCCGAGGGGGTTTAAACAGTTCCCAGCCCCTCGGTGCGCTGTGGCAGAAAGGTCTTAGACAGCGACCCTTCCCCATTGCGCCTTTGCGGCAGCTGCCCCAAGCTTTAGTGCGTCCCTCAGCATGTAGTCCTGGACTTTGGATTGTGCCAGTCCGCAACACTCGGTCGGGGACAACTCTTTGTGCTGGAAGACCAACAAGTTTCGGGCAGACCAAAGCGCGTCTTTCACCGAGTTGATGATCCTCCAGCTGCAGTTGATGTTTGTCTCGGTGTGTGTCCCTGGGAACAGCCCATAGAGCACAGAGTCCTGTGTCACGGAACTGCTCGGGATGAACCTCGACAGCAACCACTGCATCTCTCTCCAGACCTTCTTTGCAAAGGCACAATCCACAAGGAGGTGAACAACGGTCTCTTCCCCACCACAGCCACCTCGAGGGCAACATGCAGAGGGGGTGAGACTCCTGGCGTGTAGGAAGGATCTGACGGGGAGGGCCTTTCTCACCACCAGCCAAGCCACGTCTTGGTGCTTGTTGGAAAGTTCTGGCGATGAGGCATTCTGCCAAATGACTTTGACAGTCTGCTCGGGGAACCATCCCACAGGATCCACCCTCTCCTTTTCCCTCAGGGCCTCTAAGACGTTACGTGCTGACCACTGCCTGATGGACTTGTGGTCAAAGGTGTTTCTCTGCATAAATTTTTCCACGAGGGACAGGTGGTACGGCACGGTCCAACTACTTGGAGCGTTCCGCGGCAGCGTCACTTCTTCCAGTGGCACTTATCTGATTGTCCATTTCCGTCTTAATGCTGTAACTCTTTCCAGCTTAGATCAGCCTTTGCTCCTATCTCGGCTCACATTTTATTTTGTGTGTTTTTTAAAATTTTCTTTCTGTTTTTAAAACTCACTATAACCCATTACCCACTCAGAAGAAAGTATAGATGACTTGCTCCCAAGCATATTTGGTATTTGGTAGGCCACTGACCTTAACACAGATTGATACTTTCCTGACTCTTTTCCCTTGTCCAATCCCGACGGGAAAAGGCCTGATCTCTGCCAGGATCCTCCCTTCACCTTTGTTCCATATAAGAAGTTGATGGAACAGACAATGCCTGGGTCCTATAGCTCTCACTGCTTCTACAGCTTGGTGCAAAAATGTCCTGTGCCACTGCGCCACCCACTGTTTGAATGGCTTTAGTAGTCATCTTGGAGCATGAAATGGAAAGGTTCCCATCTTTTGTCTGCATATCTTCAGCCATGTTTAAGGAGGCGGCTAAAGTTTCTCATGGTGCCCATAATTAAAGTAAAACTTAATTTCTCAGAGACCCTCACTGGCTCCAAAGCCAAAGAAAGAAATGAGTGATAATGAATAAATTCTGAGTTAGATATAATATAAACATGACAGGAACAAAAGAAAAGTTGAGGATGGAAAAGCACTATTTGGTTCATCAAATCCTATCCTCCAATACATTAACCGTCCTATCAAAGCATCTAATTGTATTTTGAATAACCTCATGCTTTTACCTCACTCACTTTGATTGGGTGAAGTCGTTTCTCCTGATTTCCATTTATGTCCTCTGGCCCTGGTTGTTTGATGTATTTTGAAGTAATAAGCTGTATTTATTTGAGCTATGTTGTTTCATATTTTATATTGTTCATGAAGGACCTCCCTTAAAAGCCTTATTTCTAGATTGTAAAGACTAATGATTTTGTGCACTTGTTTCCCACCCATGAAATGGGCACAAAGAGGTTCAATTCGGATGCTGATTTGTGGCCAACTGGATTTTCACTTCAGGGGTGGAAAACATGAGCTGGGACTGTTTCCTGGTCCTGAACCCACTCCTGGCGGGGGCCGGGGGTGGTGAAAACAGTCAAACTTTGGTATTTTGATCAGGGTTCCCCCTTAATTGGTATGAAGACAGGTTCCCAGTTCAATTAAGGGTAGTGGACGGGCTCTCGAAGCCAGAGGGCCAGTCAGAGGCCTTCCAGCTTGAGAGGCGAAGCAGGCTGCATTAAAGTGTAAACAACCAAAAGGTTGTTTCAACATAAAGGTGCCCTCTCACCAACCTTTTTGAAAAATCAAATTAAAAATAGAAAAAGCAGCCAGCTCACTACTGAGGGGGTTGGGGGTGGGTGTCAGTGGTGGGGTGGGTGTGTGAGTGGCCTTTGGCTGAACCCAAACCCAGGCAGGCAAGGAGGGCCTCATGGGGCTGGACCCTGAGCCTGTCTCCCATAAAATGGCCAGCACCGAGAACGGGGTCAGGAAACCAGCACATCAGCCAGCGCCAGGGTTTTCGGGCCCTGCCCATCTCGGTTCCCGGCCTCAGGTGGGGCTCACTAGACTCGAGCTGCAGTGGGATCTATGCAGATTCTGCCGCAATCCAATTTCCAGGCCTAAGCTTCTCTGAACGATTTTGATGTCTGACAAAAGCTGAACACAATACTGTAAATGAGGTCTGCCAAGACTGCTACAAAACTTTACCTGTAATCTTCTAGCCTACTGTTCCAGTTATATTTCCTAGCATTTATTAGTCATTTGAATTGCTTTGACACACTATCTGGGAGTCCCCTGTTGCTTACTGGGTCATTTCTAAGTCCCCATGTACAAATTTGAATCCAATTATTGTATTCTTAGATCTTAATTTATTTTGGTAAATATTTATTCATTGACATTTACAGCATTGTTAAATTTTTCTTCTCATTTGTCTACACAGGTTGCACTCTTTTAAAAATCCCCTATCTTTGCCACTCCTTATTCTTGTATAAATATCAAATCTGAAACATTAATGGCTTGCTTCAGTGTTCAGCTTTTCTATTTTTATATGAGAAACAACTTGATTCCAACCGCTGATTGAAGTCTCACACCTCTCCACAATCTGACACTACACCACCCAAATTCTTTCACTGACCTGTGTATTTTCTTTAAATCATTTTCTTATTCAATCCTATGATTTACTCTGGATTCCTGTGACCATCAGATTAATTAGAACTATTTCATTCCGGATTTTGCCCAAAGCTTTCCAAAAATTTAGGGAAACACTATCTAATTTTTCTGGAGCACCCTGAAATAATAAGTTAAGAAGGTTCTTTCCTTCTAGTTTCTATTTAGCTGCTGCTTTTTAAGTTATTCTGCACACATAAAAATGTTTCTACCTTAGGTGTTAAGCTATTGGCCCTGTAGTCTGGGTCAGTTTTGCCATCCTTCTGAAATAGAGATGTTAGGTTTGCCTGTTTCTGTGGCTGAGAGTCAAAGTACGGAGCCAGCAACATGGTGAACACCGAAGGACTTGGCAGCGGGCTGAGGGGCTAAATCCTGGGCTAGTGAAATGGTGAACTGAAAGGACTTGGCAGCGGGCTGAGGGGCTAAATCCTGGGCTAGTGAAATGGTGAACTGAAAGGACTTGGCAGCGGGCTGAGGGGCTAAGTCCCAGGCCAGCGAAATGGTCTGAGCTGTTGAAACCTCACTAGTGTTCACTGATTTTTCTGTGATGTTAGCCAGCACCTGGCCATGTTGTCACGGTGATTGCATCATGTGACACACGTGTCAGCTAGTTTAGCTGTGAAAGGAATTTAGAAAACTGGTGAAGTTGTAAATAAATGTTTTTAGCTGGAGAGATTTTAAAAGCCCCTGATTGGTGAATTTTGAAAATCTTTTGGAAATAACTTTGTATGCAATAATGACAGTCACTGTTGGCATCATCGTTTTATGTGATGACTTCAGTGAGTAGTTGTTTCAATGCCAACTTCCACCCGGCAGAAAGTGACTATCTAATCTTCAAGTGCGTTTTGCCAGAGTTTAACAGAGCAATAAACCATTTCCAAAGGCAGACAAAGACATTAATTTAGTCACTTATTAGAGAACATGTCAGGCTGGATTTTCATGGAGTCAGGGAGATTCTGTGGAGGGCTGACAATGCCAGGCGGAGCTGGATCCGCAAAACCCGCCCCTATTCTCAACATTTACAATATTGAAAGATGTGTGAAAGAGGACGGGACATACAGTTCACACACGGCAGTGCACACACGGGCCATTTAAAGCGATAGGAGAGAACAGGAAGTTTTTTTTTCACTGTCAAAAGGTGCAAAAATCACTGTGTGTGTTCCATGACTTGATACTGGAGACATGAACAGCTCTGAAGGCCTGAGGTTTTTTTTTGGAAAAATATACTTTATTCATAAAATATCTGAAAGAACATTATGGGGAGAATTTTCCCCCTGTTGGAGGGGTTGTGTGGGGGCGGGCGGGGGCGGGGGCGGGGGCGGGCGTGGACCCAGTCGGCGCCCCGATCGGGTCCGAGCCGCCATTTTACATGGGTGGGCCAATTGAGCCCAGAAGCGCTGAGTGCTCCCTGTGCGGGCTGGAGGGAGGGGTTCCCTGAGTCGGGGCATGCGCGCGAAAGAGTGCAGAAACCTCCCTGAGTCACAGAGCTGCCTCAGGGGGATTAGTTTAAGTTTTAAAACTCTAAATGAAGAAAAGAAAACATTTTAAGTCATGTCCCATCATGTGACAGTGTCACATGAGCTGGGACATGTCAATGAATTTTTATTAAAATTTTTATTCAATTTTTAAACCCTTCGTGAAACCTCATCCCGCCTGTGGATGAGGTTCCATGAAAAGTGCGAAGGCCGCCTGGGCTCTTCGCCTGCCTGACAACTTTAAGGTTGGACAGGCAGCTCAGTTTATTAGTTTAATTAGTTTTTAAATGATCTTAATAGGCCTTTGACAGTTCGGCGGGCACACTGCTGACTCGGCTGCATGCCCGCCAAACTGAAAATCTAAATGACACGTGGTGACATCGGGACGCATGCCCGACATCATCCTGCGTCATTTTATGCCTCGGTGAGTGGGCCCCGCCCCCGCTCGCCAAGCCGAAAATTCTGGCCTACAAAACATTTAGAAATGTCCAACACAAAAAGTGAGGTGTAGAAGTGTAAGCCTTGTATTGAGCTGTGTGAGGTATCTGCTTTAAAGCTGAATTTGCCTCTGAGATAGAGGCTGCTGTATGACCTAGTGGAAGCTGGGGGTGGGGGGTGGCTGGAAAAGAGCAAGGGCACATCTGCGTGGGCTTTCTTCATCATTCCTTGCCTCATAAATGAGGAGGGTGACATTTCAGACTGCCAGTCTCACTGAGTGTGCAGAGTGTTGCTCATGAAGGAAGGAAGATTGAAGAAATGGGTGCGGCATGTACAGGAAAGGCAGAGGTAGCAGCGACTGGCTACAGCTATGGCACCTGGGCATGAGGTGGCAGAGCCCCCAGTCACAACAGCAAGAGGGAGGGGGGTGAGATATTACCCTGAGTGAAGTGTATACCGGAACAGGTATAGCATCCTCGAAATGTCCGAAAGGCAGTGTAGGCAAAGGCTTAAGATGTCCTGGGAAATGGTTAGAGAAGTCTGCACCATGTTGGAAGCAGACCTCCCACCCTGAAGAACATGTACCCAGGCCCTGCCAATTACAGTTCAAGTTACCGTGGCCCTCAGCCTTTCTGCAGTGGCTCCTTCCAGGGATCTGCGGTACCTCACAATCAACCGCCCACAGGTACTTAACGCCAGTGACCACTGCCCTCTTTGCTAGGGTATAGAGCACAGAATTACTCAGAGCCTAAGAGCAATGAGGTTCAGGTCAATAGCTGGCTTTCCACAAGTGCAAGGAATGATAGATTTTATACACCTCGGATCAAAACACCATCACAGGAGGCAGATAGATATATCAATAGAAAGTCTTTTCATGCCATCAATGTGTGACTTGTGTACAACCACAATAAGGTTTTCCTTCACCTCTGTGCACAATTCCCTGGAAAGAACCCTGAGGGATTCAAACCTGCCACACCTTTTAGAGCCTATACCCCAGGTCTGTGGCTGGCTACTGCGTGTCAAAGGTTGCCCATTGAGGAAATGGCTGCTTACGGCATTGCACCAAGTGGGGATGGTGCCAGCGTTATAACAGCAGTAACCTTCAAACCAGGGCAACCATCGAGCAAGCCACTGGCCTTTTAAAAATGCATTTTCGATGCCTTGGCTGCTCGGGAGGAACACTGCAATACTCTGCTTTGAGGGTGTCAAGGATAGTGGTGTCCTACTGCATGCTGCATAATATGGCACAGCGAAGGAATGTACATATGCAAAATCCAGAGCCCGGTGAAGTAGACCACTCATCAGAGGAAGAGATGAAGGAGGAGGTGGAGCTATCTGCTTCAGATGAAGATGTAACTGAAGCGGATAGGCAAAAGGATGAGGGGGGACAACGGGGGAAATGATAAGAGGTGTGTCTAGGTACCTAGAGCTGGCTCAGCACATGATGCAATAGTCAACAGGGAGGACATAATACAGAGGTGCTTCTCTTAAGCCACACTGAGAATATAGATGCATCCAAGGAAGCAAGTGGCTGCCCAGCCATCGCTAGATGAGCGCCTTTGCTACCATTGCCATCTCACATCTTCCAGGAGATGCCCATTTCGGCACAAGTTAGAAAATCTGCAAGTGTCCTTGAGACTGTCTGAAATCACAGTGGCTAAAATCTTAACCTTCATAAATCAGCATCCAGCTGTCTTGAGGGACTGACCTTGAGATGCCAAATGACAGGGGGCCTGAAAGTGTGTTTTGGAGGCCTTCAAATAGCTCCAAAAGCCTTCACCAAGAAGGTGAAGATGACATCTAGTCACTAACCGAAGCCTGGCTATGATCTTAAGAGCGCTCCTGTGCAGTGTCAGTTGAGACTCAGGCCTTGCAGATATCATGGATGCACCAACAGAAGCATTGCAACTTGAGACTGGGCAGCAAAAAGCAACCTTATCGCCCCGTACAAGTTCCAGGCAATGACCATCTCCAACAGGAGAGAATCTAACCATGGCCCCTTGACATTCAATGGCATTACCATCGCTGAATCCCCCACTATCAATATCCTGGGAGGGGTTACCATTGACCAGAAACTGAACTGGACCAGCCATATAAATACTGTGGCTACAACAGCAGAGACTGGGAATTCTACAGTGAGTAACTCACCTCCTGACTCCCCAAAACCTGTCCATCATCTACGAGGCACAAGCAGGAGTGTGATGGAATACTCCACTTGCCTGGATAAGTGCAGCTCCAACAACACTCAAGAAGCTCAACACCATCCAGGACAAAGCAGCCTGCTTGTTCAGCACCCCATCCACCACCTTAAACATTCACTTCCTCTACCACCAGTACACAGTGACAGCAGTGTGTACCAGCTTGATTGGCACCCCATTTTGCACCTTAAACGTTCCCTGCCTCCACCACCAACGCACAGTGGCAGCAGTGTGTGCCACCCTAAAAATGCACAGCAACAACTCACAAGGATCCTTCAATAGCACTTTCCAAATCCACAATCTCTACCATCTAGAAGGACAAGGGCAGCAGACACATGGCAACACCACCGCCTCCAAGTTCCCCTCCAAGACACTCACCATCCTGGCTTGGAAATATATCGCCACTCCTTCACTGTTGCTGGGTCAAAATCCAGGAACTCCCTTCTTAAGAACACTATGGGTGTACCTCCACCACATGGACTGCAATGATTGAACATGGCACCTCGCCACTACCTTCTCAAGGGCAATGAGCAATGGGCAAAAGGTGCTAACCTGGCCAACAACACCCACATTTTGTGGTTGTGTGCTATCAGCAATGGACGTTTCACTGAACACTCGACTTGATGATGATAGACTTGCAAGGTTTCACCCTTCCCCACTGTCAGGTGACTGGTAGAATACCTCCCCTCTCTTTCCAACTCTTGGTTGACTGCAACAGTGGTGCTAAAAGAATTTGATTATTAATTCAATGAGTGTTTGACTGTTTAAGTGCTGAGGCTATAAAAGACACACACAGACAGGTTTTCTTGTAAGTTATTTTAAAAGAAGGAAATAGTATTTATTGTACTTAACACCCAATCTAAAAAAAATACAACCACTCCAACTCACACCCACACACGTACCCAAGAGGGTCTCTCACACACACACGAACACATGTATGCCATTCCAGATAAAGACCAGAATTGCTACTCTCCTTTATAGGTCTCAGAAAATGACTTAAAACATCACTAAGCTCTGCAGCTATCCACCTCATTTCCAATTCTGTGTGACCCATGTAGCTGACAGTGTTTCTCTCACACAAATCTGGCTTTTTTGCTGCAGACCATATTTACACATGCCCAACATGTCGATGTGGTGTGTCTGGTGGGTGAGTGAAAAGAGGCTGGAATTTTCCGCCCCCTTTGGTGGCAGGTGTCATGGCGGGCGGGGGGGGACAATATGGCAGAAAGGCAAAAAATCGGTTTCACGTCATCGTAAAAACAGTTTGTGATCATCTGCTCCACCCATCAATGGCGGGCGGACGACGAAAACCAAATTTCAATGCATTTGAATCTCATCATCTTGCCTGCTAGCCGGAATCATCCCCCCACATCAAATTTGCCGTCCACATCAGTGAGTAAACATGCCGGCCCAGAACACATCTGGACAAGTGTGATGTGCAGAAGTCGGGACTTACCGTTCGGGCCTTGCTCAGATTGTGGACATCCGAGGAGCAGAAGATGCTGGAGCCCTACAGCTACCACACCCTGGAGAAACATATGCATCGCATGCTGGGTGGATTCTCATGGACATGGCGAAGCAGCTCACGGAAGGTGGGAGGTCACCATTGATGTTTTGGGTCTCCTTCAGAACATCACGATCTTGGCCATGGGCTGCTATGAGTGACCGGTGAGGAAGGGGGAGGGGAAGCTCTAGGTTTGACTGAGAAAGGAAGATGGTGGGGTGAGGTTGGGAGGGGGGAACGATGGTGTCAGTGGAGGATGGTGAGGTCGGGAGGGAGTGAACGAAGGTGTTGGGGGTGTATGGTTTGGGCGGGGAACAAAAGTGTCGGGGGGGCTGAGGTTGGGAGGGGAGGGAGTATGGTGGGGAGGAGAGTGTAATGGGGGAGAATGAAGCAACTGGGAGGGTAGGTGTAAGGGAGAGGAAGGTGTAAGGGAAGACGTTCAGAGGAGGGAAGGAGTTCAGAGGGGGGAAGGACTTCGGGGAGAGGAAGGAGTTTGGAGGAAGGGAGGAGTCAGGGGTAGGAGAGAGTTAGGGGGGAGGAAGGTGTTCAGAGGGGAGAAGGAGCCCAGGGGGAGGAGGGCGTAAAGGTGGAGGAGCGAGTAAGGGTGGAGGAGAGAGTAAGGGGGCTTCACTTGCACCTCCTTCAATTTAGTCTACTGTATTCGCTGCTCCCAATGCGGTCTCCTCTACATTGGAGAGACCAAACGCAGACTGGGTGACCACTTTGCAGAACACCTCCAGTCTGTCCACAAGAATGACCCGGACCTTCCGGCGCATGCCATTTCAACACACCACCCTGCTCTCATGTCCATCCGGTCTGCTGCATTGTTCCAGTGAAGCCCAATGCAAACTGGAGGAACAACACCTCATCTTCCGATTAGTCACATCCTTCAGGACTTAAAATTGAGTTCAACAACTTCAGAAGATGAACTCTCTCCTCCATCTTGATTCTTTTTTAATCCAATTTTTTAATATTTATTTTTATTTATTTTATATATATATTTATCCGCTTTTTTATCCTTTTCCCCAACCACCACCACGCTTCCCCCACAGATGCTGTCAGACCTGCTGAATTTTTCCAGCATTTTCTGTTTTTATTTCAGGTTTCCAGGATCCGCAGTATTTTGCTTTTATGCTAGAAATGTGCATTGGAGTTTCTACTCTTTTACCTCTCAGGACCTTCCCCTCCAAAGGCAAATCATTTTTACAATTGCAGTAATGGATCACAATTTAGAATATCTTAAATGAAGCTGCATGTTGCTCTCCCCACTAGTAATTTTACTTCAACCGACAGTCACAGATTATTTTAGCAGTGTGATCATTTCCAATCTATAACGTTTCACCCTGTAGAGAAGTTAATGGTGACTTCTTAAGTGACTAATTAATGCTTGGAATATTATGTAATGGAAAACAAACATATCTAGATGTGTATTTATAGGGATGTAGTGGAGTAATTTTCGAACACTGTGCTCCCACTGGCGAGCAGCATGCATCAGGAGCGCTTATTGGAAATTCAGACATGTACTGTACACAATATGCTGCCTATTTCTATTTCCATCAGGGAAAGCACTAAGATGTATTGTATGTGTCACATATACTATTTATAGGGGAACTTATAACTTAGAGCGTAAAACATATGATATCAGATCATCTACCCATTATATGATAATAATGAGCAAACAAATATCTTCCCTCCTCTACCCGTTTGTCAGACACCCTTTCCGTTATACACCCTGTCTGTTATAACCCTGTCTGTTATAACCCAGTCTGTTATAACCCAGTCTGTTATAACCTGTCTTTTATGCACCTTGCCTGTTATAACCCTGCCTGTTATAACTGCCTGTTATAATCTGTTATAACCCTGTCTGTTATAACCCTGTCTGCTTTACACCCTGTTTGTTAGAACCCTGCCTGTTATAACCCTGTCTGTTATAACCCTGTCTGTTATAGCCCTGCCAGTTATAGCCCTGTCTGTTATACACCCTGTCGGTTATAACCCTGTCTGTTATAACCCTGTCTGCTTTACACCCTGTCTGTTAGAACCCTGTTGGTTATAACCCTGTCTGTTATAACCCTGTCTTTTATACACCTTGCCTGTTATAACCCTGTCTGTTATAACCCTGTCTGTTATACACCCTGTCTGTTATAATCCTGTCTGTTATAACCTTGTCTGTTATAATCCTGTCTGTTATAATCCTGTCTGTTATAATCCTGTCTGTTATAATCCTCATGGAACTGGAGACCTGAAAAAGCTAAAATAAAGGTCTTAAAAGCTGAAAAAAGTGTCCATGCTTCATAATCAATCACTTGAAAATATAGTTGATAAAAATATTGCCCACAGATATTTACTTTTATTTCACTTCATCATGGAAATCTCATCCCACACTTGGATGAGGTTTGGTGAAAAATGCAAAGTCGGCCTGGCCGATTCACCCATCCGCCAACCATAAGTTTGGATGGGCAACAAAAAATCAGAGTCAGTTGTGCCATTACTGGGATTAATTGCCCTGTTAATTGTTGATGGGCACCATTCCGACATTTGTGAGCTCCCATTGAGCAAAATATCCCATGAGTACGTGATGATGTCAGGAAGCTCACCCGACCTCTTCTCGTGCGATTTTACGCCCAATTGGGTTGGGTACGCGCCTGCCCGCGGGACGTAGAATTCTTCCCCCTGTCTGTTACACATCCTGTCTGTATTCACCCTGTTGTTATACACCCCGTCCATTACACACCCCGTCCATTATACACCCCGTCCATTATACACCCCGTCCATTACACACCCTGTTCATTTTACACCCTGTCCATTTTACACCCCGTCCATTATACAGCCCGTCCATTACACACCCTGTCCATTACACACCCCGTCCATTACACACCCCGTCCATTATACACCCTGTCCATTACACACCCCGTCCATTATACACCCTGTCCATTATACACTCCGTCCATTATACACCCCGTCCATTATACACCCCGTCCATTATACACTCCGTCCATTATACACCCCGTCCATTATACAGCTCGTCCATTATACACCCTGTCCATTACACACCCTGCCTATTATACACACCGTCCATTATACACCCCGTCCATTATACACCCTGTCCATTATACACCCCGTCCATTATACACCCTGTCCATTATACACCCCGTCCATTATACACCCTGTCCATTATACACCCCGTCCATTACACACCCTGTCCATTATACACCCCGTCCATTACACACCCTGTCCATTATACACCCCGTCCATTATACACCCCGTCCATTACACACCCTGTCCATTACACACCCTGTCCATTATACACCATGTCCATTATACACCCTGTCCATTACACACCCTGTCCATTATATACCCTGTCCATTACACACCCCGTCCATTATACACCCCATCCATTATACACTCCGTCCATTATACACCCTGTCCATTATACACCCTGTCCATTACACACCCTGTCCATTATACACCCCGTCCATACACACCCTGTCCATTATACACCCTGTCCATTACACATCCTGTCCATTATACACCCCGTCCATTATACACCCTGTCCATTATACACCCTGTCCATTACACACCCTGTCCATTATACACCCCGTCCATACACACCCTGTCCATTATACACCCTGTCCATTACACACCCTGTCCATTATACACCCCATCCATTATACACCCTGTCTGTTATATACCCTGTCTGTTATACACCCTGGCCATTATACACCCTGGCCATTATAGACCCCATCCATTATACACCTTGCCCATTATAGACCTTGTCCATTATAAACCCAGACAATTATACACCCTGTCTATTATTTACCCTGGCCTGGATTTTTGCCACAATGAAGAGGCTCTCCCTCAATGCAATAATCCAGAAAAAGGCCAAAGAATCCAAATCCTGCCCCTGAACCCAGCCTTTCCTATCCTGGCGGGGGTGGGACTGGAGTCAGGCTGAGGTTCACACAGGCTTGATTTGCAGGGTCAGCTGACCATTTAAATCACCAGCTGCCTCTGCTGATGTGGGATTTTGGAAGAACGGGAGTGTGGAATCCAGAGTGTGCTGATTAGAACAGCTACGAGGAGATATGAACTCAGTGGATCCTGATGGATAGCCAGGAGAGGTAAAGTACCCCTTTGGCTAGAGTCCCGGGACACCTTTGGGTGAGGTAAGACACCTTTTTGGTTTGTTAAAAGTGAATATTTTTATGCACTTTTTACGTACAAATTCATTTCAACTGTCAAGGCTGCAAAATAGCTGCCCAGTTGTCAAGGAACTGCCCAGCTGTCAAGGAACTGCCCAGCTGTCAAGGAAATGTTAATGATACTAGGTGAGGTGGCATAAAGGGGGTAAGGGCAAAGGGAGGTGGGTGGGGGGCATTGATTGGCATGAGTTGGCAATAAGCTGGCATGGGGATATTGGGAAAATGGGGGTGAGTAGAGGAGCACTAAGTTGGCATAGGGGTGAAAGGGGCCATGGGGGTGGGTAGGGGGGCAGTAAGCTGGCATATGGGTGTGAGAGGCCATGGGAGTAGGTGGGGGGCATGTGTTGTCATAGGTTGGCATGAATGGGCCATGGGGAGTGTATGAAGGGGCTGAGGGCTGAGGGCTGGAGGGATGTTTTTGTTTTATTATTATTATTTATTTATTTAAACTTAGTGTCAAAGCACAGAGGCAGGCCTTATGCATAGCCCACCTCTGCACACGGCAGCCTGTGGATTCATTTCAGGGTCCACGCATCAGTATCAATCACCGGAACATGTACCAGATGACAATTCTGTGCAAACACTTTTTAAAATTAATATCAGAAACCTCATCCCGCTCTTGGACAAGGTTTCCTCAAAAAGGTCAATTCGCCCACCCGCCAACAGGCAGCAAAAGGTCACGGTTGATTAATAGGTTAATAGTCTGAATAGGCCTCTTAAATGTCAGCGGGCACACGCAAGAGCCAGCAACACCCACCGACCAAAATATAGTGCAAGTGCGCGATGAAGTCAGGGCGCTCGCCCGACGTCGTCACGTACTATTTCATGTTTGAGCGTGTCGGGCGCCCCCTGTCGGGTACACCCTGTCTGCATACACCCTGTCTGTATACACCCTGTCTGCATACACCCTGTCTGTATACACCCTGTCCGTACACACCCTGTCTGCATACATCCTGTCTGTATACACCCTGTCTGCATACACCCTGTCTGTATACACCCTGTCCATACACACCCTGTCTGTATACACCCTGTCCGTACACACCCTGTCTGTATACATCCTGTCCGTACACACCCTATCTGCATACACCCTGTCTGTATACACCCTGTCTGCATACACCCTGTCTGTATACATCCTGTCTGTATACATCCTGTCCGTACACACCCTGGCTGCATACACCCTGTCTGTATACACCCTGTCTGCATACACCCTGTCTGTATACACCCTGTCCGTACACACCCTGTCTGTATACACCCTGTCCGTACACACCCTGTCTGTATACATCCTGTCCGTACACAGCCTGTCCGTACACAGCCTGTCTGTATACACCCTGTCCGTACACACCCTGTCTGAATACACCCTGTCTGTACTCACCCTGTCTGTATACACCCTGTCCGTACACACCCTGTCTGTATACACCCTGTCCGTACACACCCTGTCCGTACACACCCTGTCCGTATACACCCTGTCTGAATACACCCTGTCTGTACTCACCCTGTCTGTATACACCTCTCCGTACACACCCTGTCTGTACACACCCTGTCTGTATACACCCTGTCCGTACACACGCTGTCTGTATACACCCTGTCCGTACACACGCTGTCTGTATACACCCTGTCCGTACACACGCTGTCTGTATACACCCTGTCCGTACACACGCTGTCTGTATACACCCTGTCCGTACACACGCTGTCTGTATACACCCTGTCCGTACACACGCTGTCTGTATACACCCTGTCCGTACACACGCTGTCTGTATACACCCTGTCTGAATACACCCTGTCTGTACTTACCCTGTCTGTATACACCCTGTCTGTACACACCCTGTCTGTATACACCCTGTCTGTACACACCCTGTCCGTACACACCCTGTCCGTACACACCCTGTCTGTATACACCCTGTCTGTACACACCCTGTCTGTATACACCCTGTCTGTACACACCCTGTCCGTACACACCCTGTCCGTACACACCCTGTCCGTACACACCCTGTCCGTACACACCCTGTCCGTACACACCCTGTCCGTACACACCCTGTCCGTACACACCCTGTCCGTACACACCCTGTCTGTATACACCCTGTCCGTACACACCCTGTCTGTATACACCCTGTCCGTACACACCCTGTCTGTATACACCCTGTCTGTATACACGCTGTCTGTATACATCCTGTCCGTACACACCCTGTCTGTATACACCCTGTCTGTACACACGCTGTCTGTATACACCCTGTCCGTACACACGCTGTCTGTACACACCCTGTCCGTACACACCCTGTCCGTACACACCCTGTCCGTACACACCCTGTCCGTACACACCCTGTCCGTACACACCCTGTCTGTATACACCCTGTCCGTACACACGCTGTCCGTACACACCCTGTCCGTACACACCCTGTCTGTATACACCCTGTCCGTACACACCCTGTCCGTACACACCCTGTCCGTATACACCCTGTCCGTACACACCCTGTCTGTATACACCCTGTCCGTATACACCCTGTCCGTACACACCCTGTCCGTATACACCCTGTCTGTATACACCCTGTCCGTACACACGCTGTCTGTATACACCCTGTCCGTACACACGCTGTCTGTATACACCCTGTCCGTACACACGCTGTCTGTATACACCCTGTCTGAATACACCCTGTCTGTACTTACCCTGTCTGTATACACCCTGTCTGTACACACCCTGTCTGTATACACCCTGTCTGTACACACCCTGTCCGTACACACCCTGTCCGTACACACCCTGTCTGTATACACCCTGTCTGTACACACCCTGTCTGTATACACCCTGTCTGTACACACCCTGTCCGTACACACCCTGTCCGTACACACCCTGTCCGTACACACCCTGTCCGTACACACCCTGTCCGTACACACCCTGTCCGTACACACCCTGTCCGTACACACCCTGTCCGTACACACCCTGTCCGTACACACCCTGTCTGTATACACCCTGTCCGTACACACCCTGTCTGTATACACCCTGTCCGTACACACCCTGTCTGTATACACCCTGTCTGTATACACGCTGTCTGTATACATCCTGTCCGTACACACCCTGTCTGTATACACCCTGTCTGTACACACGCTGTCTGTATACACCCTGTCCGTACACACGCTGTCTGTACACACCCTGTCCGTACACACCCTGTCCGTACACACCCTGTCCGTACACACCCTGTCCGTACACACCCTGTCCGTACACACCCTGTCTGTATACACCCTGTCCGTACACACGCTGTCCGTACACACCCTGTCCGTACACACGCTGTCCGTACACACCCTGTCCGTATACACCCTGTCCGTACACACCCTGTCCGTATACACCCTGTCCGTACACACCCTGTCCGTATACACCCTGTCCGTACACACGCTGTCCGTACACACCCTGTCCGTATACACCCTGTCCGTACACACGCTGTCCGTACACACCCTGTCCGTACACACCCTGTCCGTACACACCCTGTCCGTACACACCCTGTCCGTACACACCCTGTCCGTACACACCCTGTCCGTACACACCCTGTCTGTACACACCCTGTCTGTACACACCCTGTCCGTACACACCCTGTCCGTACACACCCTGTCTGTATACACCCTGTCCGTACACACCCTGTCCGTACACACCCTGTCCGTACACACCCTGTCCGTACACACCCTGTCCGTACACACCCTGTCTGTACACACCCTGTCTGTACACAGCCTGTCCGTACACACCCTGTCCGTATACACCCTGTCTGTACACACCCTGTCCGTATACACCCTGTCCGTACACACCCTGTCCAACCGCACTGGAATCCATCGAGACTTCAGCGTCCATTCGTGGCAGCCTCCCCAGGGGCTGCCTGGGCCGCTTTTGAATCAGCCTCCGTGTCGCCATTGGACCTGGAGGACATCATGCCCCTGTCCCTGCACACCCCTTCTTGGAGCTTCCCCAGCTGCCTTTCACTCTGGGCGGGCCTTAATTGGCCTGCCAACGTGAAATCGCGGTCTGTTCCCGATCGTGGGTGGTGGGTGGCTTTCCAACTGCCCCTGTCGAGCCCACCCGCCAAGAGCAAAATTCTGCCCCCTGTCTGTTATAGACCCTGTCTGTTAAACACAGGTATATAGGTATCTTGCATTGGCTTCACTATGGAGGACACAAATGACATCACGGAAATGGCTGTAAATCAGGAAATGAAAGGGAGGGGGGACCTCGGGAAAACTACAATCACCATGGAAGTGGTATTGAGTAAATTGTTGGGGCTGTGGGCTGATAAATTCCCAGGCCCAGTGGACTTCACCTAAGGTCTTGAAAGAAGCGGCTAGTGTGATGGTTGATGCACTGGTCTTAATTTTCCAAACCTCCCTAGGTTCAGGAAAGGTTCCATTAGATTGCAAAATAGCAAATATAACTCCTTTATTCAAAAAGGGAGGGAGCCAGAAAGCAGGAAACTACAGGCCAGTTAGCCTAGCATCTGTCATAGAGAAAATGTTAGAAGCTATTATTAAAGATGTTATACCAGGGCACTTAGAAAAATTCAAGGCAATCAGGCAGAGTCAATGTGGTTTTGTAAAAGGGAAACCATGTTTAACCAATTTATTGGGGTTCTTTGAAGGAGTCACATGTGCTGTGGATAAAGGGAACTGGGTGGATGTACTATTCTTAGAACTCTAGAAGGCATTTGATAAGATGCCACATCAAAGGTTATTGCAGAAAATAAAAGCTCATGGTATAGAGGGTAACAAATTGGCATGGATAGAAGATTGGTTAGCTAACAGGAAACAGGGAGTTAACATGAATGGATCTTCTTCTGGTTGGCAGGATGTAACAAGTGGTGTGCCACAGGGATCAGTGCTGGGGCCTCAACTTTTTACAATTTATATAAATGACTTCGATGAAGGGGCCAAAGAAATGGTGGCTAAATTTGCTAACGACACAAAGGTAGGCAGGAAAGTTAATTGTGAAGAGGTTGCAAGGAGGCTACAAAGTGACATAGAAAGGTTAAGTGAGTGGGCAAAGATCTGGCAAATGGAGTATAATGTGGCCAAATGTGAAATCATTCATTTTGGCAGGAAAAATGAAAAGGAAGCTCATTATCTAAATGGTGAGAGGTTGCAGAGCTCTGAGATTCAGAGGGATCTGGGTATCCTAGTGCATGAATCACAAAAAGCCAGTATGCAGGTGCAGCAGGTAATTAGCTGTGCGCCTGACCTGATCAGGTGTAAAATCACGTGAGAAGATGTTGGCGAGTGTCCCGACATCATCTCGTGTTCATGTGATATTTCGCTTGGTGGGCACGCGCAAAAGTCAGAAGTGCATCCGCCAACAATTAAGAGGGCAATTAAGCCCATTAACAGCACAATTGTCTCTGATTTTTCATGGTCCATTCAACCTTATGGTTGGCGGACGGACGAATTGGCCAGGCGGACTTTGCATTTTTCATGAAACATCATCCAAGGGTGGGATGGGGTTTCCATAGAGTCATGGAGGTCTACAGCACAGAAAAAGGCCCTTCAGCCCATTGAGTCTGCATCGGTCAAACAAGTTCCTAACTATTCTAATGCCATTTTCCAGCACTAGGCCCATAGCCTTGTATGCCATGGCATCGCAAGTGCACATACAAATACTCCTCAAGTGTTATGAGGATTTCTACCTCTACCACCCTTTCAGGCAGTGAGCTCCAGATTCCCACCACCCTCTGGGTGAAAAAATTCTTCCTCACATCCCCTCTAAACCTCCTGCCCCTTAGCTTAAATCTATGCTCCCTCCACCAAGGGGAAAAGTTCCTTCCTGTCTACCCTATCTATGCCCCTCATAATTTTATACACCTCAACCATGTCCCCCCTCAACCTCCTCTGCTCCAGGGAAAATAATCCCAGTCTATCCAATCTCTCCTCATAACTAAAACTCTCCAGCCCAGGCAACATCCTGGTAAATCTCCTCTGCACTCTCTCTAGTGCAATCACATCCTTCCAATAATGCGGATTCCAGAACTGCATGCAATACTCTAGCTGTGGCCTAACCAGCGTTTTATACAGTTCCAGCATAACCTCCCTGCTCTTATATTCTTTGCCTCAGCTAATAAAGGCAAGTATCCCATATGCCTTCTTAACCACCTTATCTACCTGTCCCGCTACCTTAAGGGACCGGTGGACATGCACACCAAGGTCCCTCTGATCCTTAGTACGTCCCAGGGTCCTACCATTCATCGTGTATTCCCTTGCCTTGTTTGTCCTGCCCAAGTGCATCCCCTCACACTTATCCGGATTAATTTCCATTTGCCACCGATCATCCCGTCTATATCCTCCTGTAATCTAAGGCTATCTTCCTCACTATTTACCACCCCACCAATTTTCATGTCATCCATGAACTTACTGATCAACCCTCTTACATTCAAATTTAAATTGTTTACATATACCACAAACAGCAAGGGACCCAACCCCGATCCCTGTGGAACCCCACTGGACACAGGCATCCAGTCACAAAAACACCCCTCGACCATCACCCTCTGCTTCCTGCCACTCAGCCAATTCTGGATCTAATTTGCCAAATTGCCTTGGATCCCATGGGCTCTTACCTTCGTTATCAGTCTCCCATGTGGGACCTTATCAAAAGCCTTGCTGAAGTCCAAGTAGACTACGTCAAATGTTCTGTTATTAAATAAAATAAAAATAAAAATCTGTGGACAGCATTTTTATCATCTATATGTTCAGATGCCTGATTATGATGCTTGGACATTTTATTCCTGATTTTCAAAACTTTATTTCATGATTTTCGAGTCTGCAGCTCCCTGAGGCAGCTCTCTGAATTTTTTTAAGGCAGGGTGAAAGACTATCAGGGGTAGGCAGGAATGTGGGGTTGAGGATACATTCAGATCAGCCATGATCTTATTGAATGGCGGAGCAGGCTCGAGTATACACCCCATCTGTATACACCCTGTCTGTGTACTCCCTGTCAGTATACACCCTGTCAGTTATTAACCCTGTCTGTATACACCATGTCTGTATACACTTCATCTGTGTACACCCCACCTGTATGCACCCTGTCTGTATACACCCTGTCTGTGTACTCCCTGTCTGTATACACCCTGTCTGTGTACTCCCTGTCTGTATACACCTTGTCTGTTATACACCCAGTCTGTTTACACCCTGTCTGTCTACACCCTGTCAGTTATACACCCTGTCTGTATACACCCTGTTTGCTATGTACCCTGTCACTTATATACCCTGTCTGTATACTCCCTGTTTGCTATGCACCCTGTCACTTATATATCCTGTCTGTATACTCCCTGTCTGTATTCACCCTGTCAGTTATACACCCTGTCTGTATACACCCTGTTTGCTATGCACCCTGTCACTTATATACCCTGTCTGTATACTCCCTGTCTGTATACTCCCTGTCTGTATACACCCTGTCTGTTATACACCCTGTCTGTTATACACCCTGCCTGCATATACCCTGTTTGCTATACACCTTGTCTGTTATACACCCTGTCAGTTATTTCCCTGTCTGTATACTCCCTGTCTGTTATACACCCCGACTGTTATACACCCTGTTTGTTATGTACCCTGGTTGTTATGCACCCTATCCATTATACACATACTATTCAAAGAAAAATCAGATAAGGTGGTTAACAGGCAACCAAACCAATATCAGCAGCTTTACCGTCCCGCCAAATTTGGAAATTATTCTTTAGTCCATATACTGCAGTGCATGAGCAAATATATGCATATATATTAGGAAGTCACATGCCCCCATTAGAGAATTGTAAGTGGATAATTAATTTTGTTCTTTGAGCAAGCAATGGTTCAGTTACTGTGCTTCAACACAACAACTTTAATTTGGTGTGAAGTATTGTCTATATGTTCCTTTGGATTAGTGGCACCTCAGGCTACACTCTGGATCTCAGCAATAGCAGAAACTAATAATGTCATTGCAATTCATATAAATATCTGCAAATACATAACTCAGCATCAGTGGCTAAAATGTGCCTTGTTTTATTGTGTAATATAACCTTCTGTGGTCTTTGTGTACTGTATCATAAAATTTCAAAAAATAGTGACCGCAGAAAAAAACAAGAAACATTCGTAAATTGTTTCACAAATGAGTTACCACCTTTAGCAGAAATGTTGTACAGGGAAAAATACAGAGGAAAATTGGAAAGGAAAGAGTAGTGTCACCACAGTGTGCATCACCATTTTGGCTCCAAGCTTTATACTTAATTAACATTTTAAGTGCCATTGAAATACCAGCAATAAAGCATTAAACATGAGCCAGACAGTCAGCTGATGAACTAATGTCAAACTACAATATTACTATTTAGAAAATGGGTGCTGCAATTCTTATCATTTCACACATTGGATAGTCATTGTCTGATCTATTCTAATGAATTCTAAGACATTTCCAGAAATAGATGCATATTCACTTAACAAGGGGCAGCTCCAAGAATTGACAACTTTGGGAGATTCATCCGGGTCATGTGGAAGAAAATGAATAACATGAACTGCAGGTCAATATCCTCAGATTCCCCAAATGCCATCTTTGTAGCAACATCATCGCCACGTGGGCTGCAACTGTTCAAGGATAAACCCCATTCTTAAGGATGGACAATAACTGCAGCCTGACCAACAGCCTCCTACATTCCATGAACAAGTCCTTCATTCTCTCAAGTACAAATCACTAAGGAGATATTAAAGTTTCCAAAACTTAGGTAGAATTATCAAATGGTTATAGCACAGAAAGAGGCCATTGTTCCTGCCTGTCTGTGCTGGCCCTCTGAAGGAGAAGTTCAATTAGTGCCACTCCCCTGCCTTTTCCCTATGAACCTGCAAAGTTTTCCTTTTCAGATAATAATCCAATTCCCATTTGAAAGCCTCAACTGACTCTGCGTCCACCACACTCCTCAGGTGGTGCATTCCAAATCGTAACCACTAGCTGTGTGAAAAAGTTTGTCCTCATTCTTCTTTTGCAAATTATCTTAAATCTGTTTCCTCTGGTTCTCGATTCTTCTACTAATGCGAACAGTTTCTCTCCATCTATACTCTGTTCAGACCCCTCATGATTTTGAATGCCTCCTCTCAACCTTCTCTTCTCCAAGGAGAACAGTCCCAACTTCCCCCATCTTTCCTCATCCACCGAACCATTCTTGTGAATCTTTTCTGCATTCTATTGCCTTCACATTTTTCCTGAAGTCTGGCACCCAGAACTGAATGCAATACTCCAGCTGAGGCTGAACCAGTGTTTTATACAAATTTAACATAATTTCTCTGTTGTATCGCTCTATTAATAAAGCTTAGGATGATGTATGCTTTATTAACTGCTCCCTCAACCTGTCTTGCCACATTCAATGATTTATGTACATATGCACCCAGGTGGCTCTGCTCCTGCAAACACTTTAGAATTGTACATTTCATTTTATATTGTCTTTCCACATTCTTTCTACTAAAATGAACTATTTCACACTTCTCTGCGTTAAATTTCATCTGCCACTTGTCTGCTCATCCCATCAACTCGTCTATGTCTTCTTGAAATTCTACCCTATCCTCCTCACGGTTCCCAATACCTCCAAGTTTCATATTATCTGCAAATTTTGAAATATAACTTTAATATATAATTAAAAATACATTTACAGTGCAATGTTGTTTGTATTCATTTTGAATGTGCTATAATGGACAAAAAAGATAGCGTCAACCAAACTAAGCTGCAGTTTCCCCTCATTTTCTAATGTTTGCTGGCTGATCAAACAGGGCATTTTTGTATCTTGTTGCATTCACCCTTTTTGCTGCATTTGGCCTCTTGCTGCATGTTTCCTCTTTCTAGGTATAAATGCAGCAAGAGGCCAAATGCAGCAAAAAGGGTGAATGCAACAAGAAAGGTGATTGCAGCAAAATGCATGAATGCAGCAAAAAGGTTGAATTTAGTAGACCAGTTTTATTTATATAATAATAAATAAGTATTTAATTGTGGCCTTATAGCCCAAAAATTGAATGCTTGGAGTGCAGTGTCATTAAAATGTCCCACAATAGATTCTACTAAATTTGCTGTTTGTAGTCAAGTGCTTTCCATATGGATAGGAAGAATGTGTGAGGGAAGAAGAGGGAGGAGGAAAGGACAACAATACCTTGCATCTATATTGCATATAACATAGTAAAACATCCCAGAAGCAAATTCAGGCAAAATTTCGTACCAAGTTACATAAGAGATATTAAAACATGCAGCTAAATGATTTCAACATAAATCTCTTGTTAGTAACTCTTTCATTCAGATTATTATTATCTGGTTGTTCTTCCCCTGACTTTAAAGTTTAGAGGCAGATGAAAAAGGCATCTTGCTAAGTCCCTTGTTTTAATATTCATGAATAAATTTAAGTTTGTAACTCTATTAGTTACACAGTTAACAGAGTACTACATAATTAGCTCCTTTTCCCATGGCATGTTCCAATGAAAGATCCTAAACATGAAGGTTATGAACTGAATGGCAAAAGTAAGTGCACAGAGCGAAAAAAGAAACAGCTGGAATTGCCAGAAAGTTAAATTGTATCCATTGCAGGTAGTTTAGTTGGTGACTGATCTAAAACTGGAATCCAATCTCTAGGTGGAGAATCCTTTAAAAAGAGCTCAGCAGTGGTCTGTGACACCACTGGAAGCAGTGTGGTTGTATTACAGTTCAAGCAAGCTATTATCCTAGCTACAAAAACAACCTGTGATTACATAGTGCCTATTGCATAGTAAAATGTCCCAAGGCACTTTACATGAGGGTTATCAAACAAAATTTAACACTGACCCACAAAAGGATATATTGGCCAGGATTTTCCATTCGTCGGGTGGGCTTGGTGGGAGTGGGCAGAGGCAGTCGCGGAGCTGACCGCCTCCCGCGATCGGCTTCGCACTGCGATTTCACGCGGGTGGGCCAATTAAGGCCTGCCCTGCATGGATCACGAGCGGGAGTGCTACCTGTGCGGGCGGGGGGAGGGGGGAGAGTCGGGTCGTGTAAGAGTGAAAGAGGGCTTCAATCTCCCTGAGGCACAGAGCTGCCTTAGGGAGATTGAAGCGCTTTTTAAAAAAATAACTGAATACATTAAAAATTTACTGAAATATGTCCCCTCATGTGACAGTGTCATATGAGATGGGACATGTTTTTACTTTTCAAAGAAAGTTTATATTTAATTTATAATAACTTTAGGAAACCTCATCCCGCTCGTGGATGAGGTTTCCTAAAAAACTTTAAGGTTGCTTGGCCTTTTCGCCTGCCTGCCAACTGTTAGGCTGGACGGGCAGCGTAAAATTCAAGTTAATTACATGGTCAATGGCCTCAATAGGCCTTTCAATTATTGGCCGGCGCGCAGCCGACTCCAGCACGTGCCTGCAAACGAAATATCGCGTGACTTCGCAATGGCATCGGGACGCACGCCCGACGTCATCACGCGTCATTTCACGTTCCGGTGTCTTGGGCGCGCACCCGCACACCGAATGTAAAATTCTGCCCATTAGGTCAGATGATCAGAAGCTTCTTAATGAAGGAAAACAAGGTAGAGAGGCAGAGAGGTTTAAAGACGGAATTCCAGAGCTTAGAACCCACACAACTGAAAGCACGGTCACCAATGCTGCAACAATTAAAATTGGGCATGTTCAAGAGGCCAGAAATGGAGAAACACGGATATCTAAGTTGATTGTGTGGCTGGAGTAGTTTACAGAGATAAGGAGGGGTGAGGCTGTGGAGTGATTGGAAATCAAGGTGAGAATTTTAAAACCGAGCTATTTTTTAACTGGGAACCAGTGTAGGTCAGCAGTGGGTAAACAGCATTTGGTGCAAGTTAGGAAATAGGCAGCAGGATTTTGGATTACCTCAAGTTTACAGAGGTTAGAAAGTGAGAGACCAGCCAGGAATCTTTGGGAATAGTCAAGTCTAGAGATAGAAAAAGCATGGCTGAAGGTTTCAGCAGCAGCTGCATTTGCTCCAAACGCTATGCATGCACAGTTGTACTGTTTTACTCCCTGATGTCATTGTGAGCAGCAGCTAGGGGCAGAAATGCTTAACAAACAGCTATTAAAGACAGCGATTAAAAAGCCTCACTTTCTCTGAGTTGGTGGGGCAGAGAGGAGGAATGAAGCAGGGGATCGGTATGGGGAAGGCAGGAAGGCTTTTGATCCACCCAGATGGCCACAATTCCGGATTATAACCTCCATACCTGGGCTTCTTCCAGCTGGGTCTTATTCAGATCCTGAAGCCTTTCACCCAGTTTCCGAGCCCTGTGGCTGGTGATCTCTGGAATTTGTGGGGAGGCCGCGCCCAGACTGCCCGCCCATCGTGGGGTTCAGAAACTGGGTGAATGGCCTCAGGGCTCAAATAAGATCCAACTGGTACTGTGTCTTCTGCAAATGATGTCATTGGTTTTCTGCACATGTGCAGATGGGTATTGACGGCCATCTTGCATTGGCAGGAGACACAGTGTTCAGCAGCAGGTGAGCTGAGGCAGGGATGAAGTCAGGCATTGTTCTGGAGGTGGAAATGAGCAGTCTTAATGATCGTGCGGATAAGTGGTCGGAAGTCATTTCAGGATCAAATGTGATACCAAGGGTGTGAACAATCTGGTTCAGTCTCGGACAGTTGCCTGGGAGAGAGTAGAAGTCAATGGCTAGAGAATGGAGTTTGTCATGAGGACTGAAGGCAATGGCTCTGTGCTTTCCAGTATTTATTTGGAGGAAATTTCTGCTCATCCAGTACTTTATGTCAGACAAGCAGCCAAACAACCTAGAGACAGTGGAGGTGTTGAGAGGGATGATGATGAGGTAGAGTTGGGTACATGTGCAGCATACCCTCTTCTATCACTCTGTAGCACCCAGCTTTTAGCACTTCTGTGTGTATAAAAGAGAGGTTCACTAATCCTGCCTGCAAAATCCCAACAGCTCTCACACCTCAAAAGCGAATAGGCTGATATGGTGGAGCATGCTTGAAGGGCTGAATGGCCTACTCCTGCTCCTATTTTCTATGTTTCTATATATGTGTGCCTGCGTAAACGTTATTTGTCCATGCATCCATGTTCAGAATACTGGAAGCTGCTGACCAAAATCAGGGTGGCAGGAGAATGAAGTATTTTACCAAGGAAAGGAGCCTTGCGTTTGAATCCGTGATTGTTCCAAAAGAGCTTCTGGGAATGGTTTGAATCAAGTGCAATCTTCCCTTACATTCACTGTCACCATACCATACCTCAATCTGCAACATCCTGAGATGAGCACCCTACTATATCACTGTGACTTCTCCATTTTCACACATTGTCTGTAAACCAGATTGCTGCATTAGTCCTAATCAGTATCAAAGTCCTTTGGTTTTTCTGACAAAGAGTGTTTTCAGTGAAAATGGAATGATACAATTCTTGTCAGCACATTTACATATACATTTGGTGAAGGGAACAGAGAGGGACAGGGCATGGCTTGGAGCTCCTGTCACTTTGATAGAAATTGCTTGCAGTGCCAGCTGGTCAATCATGGACAGGAAGAGGTCAAGTAGCCAAAGGCAATTATAATCAAAGTCTCTTCTGACCATATTGTGTCTCATGCAAAATAAAGGATTCCTCCAACTAAATTTGAATTAAAAGAACACTCTGATCTTTATGTGAAAGAAAATACTAATTTTAATTGTGAAGTTAAAGGAAATAAGGATGTACATTAATATAGTGCTGAATAACATTTCTCAAAAATATCGCAAAGTATTTCACTTAAAATTAGTGACTTTGAAGCGGTGATTGGCAGCCAGTGTGCCATACTGCAAGATCCTGCAAACAACTTTGAGATCAGTAATCAGTAATGCGTGTCTTTGGTAATATTGTGCAGTTTTGGTCTCCTTACCCAAAAAAGGATTTCCTTACCACAGAGGGAGTGCAGCGAAGGTTCACGAGACTGATTCCTAGGTTGGCAAGATTGTCATATGAGGAGAAATTGGGCCAACTAAGCCTATATTAACAGGGGTTTAGAAGAATGAGAGGGGCTCTCATTGAAACATAGAAAATTCTGACAGGCATGGACAGACTGGATGCAGAGGTGATATTTCCTCTGGCTGGGGAGTCTAGAACAAGGGGTCACAGTCTCAGGATACGAGTTAGATCATTTAGGACAGAGATGAAGAGAAACGTCTTCACTCAGAGGGTGGTGAACCTATGGAATTCTCTACCACAGAAGGCTGTGGAGGCCAAGTCACTGAATATATTTAAGAAGGGAATAAATAGATTTCTGGACTCTAAAGGCCTCAAGGGGTATGGGGAGAGAGCAGGAGTATGGTGTTGAGATAAAGGATCAGACATGACCATGTTAAATTGTGGAGTAGACTTGAAGGGCCGAATGACCTACCCCTGCTTCTATTTTCTATGTTTATTCATTTGATTTCTATGGCGACAGAAGTAAGAGAACCAATGAACATTATATTGTAGACATAGGGCAGGATTTTTAGGTCAGCGTGCGGGTGCATTCGGTGGGCCTGGGAGGGGCTATGGAATGGACCGCTTCCCGCGATCAGCCTCCGACTGCGATTTCAGGCTGGCTGGCCAATTAACAGCCAGCCAGCATGAAGCACGCGCTGAAATGCTCAGCGCTGCTGGGGTGGGGGTGGGAGGAGGGCAGGTGCAGACCTAAGCAGGGATGCGGGGGAATGCAGAATGAAAGCCCCCTGAAGGCAGAGAGCTGCCTCAGGGAGTTGAAGAATTTAAAAGCAATAAATAAAGATTTTAAAATCCGGAAAAAAATGTCCACGCATCAGAATACGTCACCTGAACATATGTATTTTTAAAATTTAATAATGGAAACCGCATGCCAGCCTTGGATGAGGTTTCATCAAAAATGCAAAGTCTGCCTGGCAGACTCATCCATGCGCCAACCATAAGGTTGGATGGACCACGAAAAATAGGGGACAATTGGAACTTTAATGGGCTTAATTGCCCTCTTAATTGTTGGCGGGCGTGCTTCCGACTTTCGCGCGCGCCAGCTGACCAAAATATCACACGAGCGCGGGGTGATGTTGGGGCGCTTGCTCGACATCATCACGCATTATTTTACGCTCGAGTGGGTCGGGCCCGCACCCGCACACCGAGCTGAAAATTCTGCCCATAGGGTTCCCACTGTCATTTAATTTAAGCACAAGAGGTAAATTGTCCAGGGTTAGTTAAATGAGGCCCTGGAGTTAAAATGGCCAGGGCCTCCTGCTGAGCTCCTCTAGGGTGGGGTTTTGCTCCCACCCTTTGTCACCCTAGCAAATGGTAGTCCGCAATGTTCGGGAAGAGATGGTGGAGCAGGTGAACTCTCTTTCTGCAATGAAAAGCTTGTTGTCCTAGATGAGGAGGTATCTCAACATCTTATCTTTATAGGCGACTCCCACGTTTAAGGAGCACGAATATGCCTGCAGCTTGCTTCCTACATGAAAATGAGAAGTGACCCAAAACCTGGGGTTACTCTTATTCCTCCCACTTCCAGTCAGATTCCTCCTGGGAGACAAAATTGACCTCACAGTAACATTGACTAAGTTATACCTTCCTTATTTCAACAGTGTTGAGGATAAATACTGCTTTTATATTGATGTATTATGCAGTTCAAAACTGAAAATGCTGTGTAATAAAAACAAAATGTAACTTATTCACTCACCATAAACCAATGGTCCTGATAATTTACTGAATGCTACACATGTCCTCTGACTGACCATGAGAAATGCTCTTATAGTATGAATAACAAGTTCACTGTGCCTATTGTTCCAACCGGTCCCTGGGCGAGGTTCCTCTAATTTGTTATGATCTTGGATGAGATACCCCAAATTGTTATGCTCCCGGGTGAGGAGGGATGAACTGGCTACCATTCTTTATTCAACCCCCTCATTTGGTTGCAACAAGGTTAATTTAAAAAGGATCCCTTCTCTCATGGATACCTTTTCCCAGTCCAAATGTATTTATGTTTTAAAAGGAGCCAATTTAACCAGGCTTTCTTGAGTCAAAAAGAGAGTGAGTTTATTAGTTACTAAAATGTGAGAAAAAATAATAAAAACACAACACACATACACAGATTAAAAATAAGAAGTGAGCCCAGGAATAAAGGTTTAAAAAATATATACAAATCAGTCTTTGGCTTGTCCATGAGTAGATGGCCAAACGTTGCAGCTGTTATGTTGGGTGATTCCAGTAGACCTGACTTTGGCAATTGAGCAGTGGGTTTGGAGATTCTTGGTTCTGCAGGTTAACTGAAAGGAGTTGTCCTATTTCCTTTTCGACTGTAGCTTTGCTGACTTATAACTTGCCTCTAGCAGTCAGAGAGAGAGGACTATTTTACATGCAAGCGCAGGAATACCTAGTTGATGTTCTTCAGCTGTGGCCTTTAAAGCACACCCTCGCACACCAGGCCTGGAACACCAAAACTAGCACACAGATCAAGGGTTGCAGTTGGCTTTTTAACCCCTTTTCTTGTGTATTCCTGGAAGGGAGAAAACAAATATGTCTTTTGCCCAGAAACTGCTTTCATTCAACTCACATCATGTGCATAGCTTGGGATATGACTCACAGGAGATGGTTTCTGCTGAGATGGTAATCAGCCTTCATTATCTCCGCAATCACAGGAGATTACAGTTCAGTTTTTATATTGCATCTTTGTCTTTGAAGTGTCTCTGTCTGACGTAGGCCTTGATTCCTTTTTAGGTGCGACATGTAATCCACATAGGAATTTTCCAGCAAATGGTTACTTTACAGTCTCAGCCAACCTTTGCTTTTATGTCATTTTTTTGAAAAACAAATGCCTTACTTAAAAATTCAATATGCCCGTAAGTAATTCGGGGCTATGATCCAATGGTCATGACACCATTCATGCATTTTCAATGTGAGTCACTGGTAGGAGTATGGCTACAGTCTGTTAGGAATCTCCATCCTAAGAATACTTTGAATTAACAGGCTACTGGCAAAGTTGGTGTGTTGGGGCTTCCCCATTAGGTCAGAAAGTGAGCACATCATGTGGTTTAATACTGAGCTGCACTGAGAGGCAGGGTCTCAGGTTTGATCTCTGGTCTACTGAGTTAGTTGATCTTAGACTCTGCAGACAATCCCAATGCCTAAGCATCAGTGGAATATGAAAGGAATAAGTTAGTTAGATTCTGGCTTTGGATCACTGTCCAGCCGCCTCTTCCAAACAGTGCTGTGTTACTGAAAGGCAAGAACAAGGTTGGACTTGGTGACCCCCCCAAATATACAAATAGTCTGTCGACAATAACTGTCTGTGCTCACACGTGAAAAATGCCCACCTCAGCAAAATTCCAGAAGATACCCAAATATGGACCTCCATCCCCAGGAAACAAAGAGAGAAAATCAAGTAAATAAGACAGCAGAAATTGGATGACTAATTTCAGGAATATTTGCTCTTAAACTCGGGAAAGTAGTCACCAGTGATCTTGTGCTGTAATGTGAGAACTCCAAATTTGCCCGTGACTTCTAGAAGTGGTGGTAGGCCTACTTCACACCTTCAGTTCAACCCCATGCTAAGGATTACTGGAGCTATATTTTGCTACAGGCAACTTGTGATAAAGGCAGCTGGTGGAGGAATAGAATATCACTAAACACTTCTAATAATGTCATCTCAGACAGTCACAGAGTTCTGCCAACCATGATCACAAGCCAATCACAAGGCACAAGGCTGGAGGGCCATGACTAGTGCGGCCCCCTCCATATTTAGAGTATGAAGACAAAGCCAGCACTCGTGTAGCCACATGTTTGTATTGAATGGTGTCCAAGGCTTGCTGCTGTCCAATACGAAAAGGGACACTCTATACTTAATCTTGCCCTGCTTTGAGTTTATACTTAGGAGGAATACCGGAGAGGAGCTCGTCTGTCAGGGAACATAGCTCGCCCCAGATAAACTTACAAGTGGAAACTTCTACACATGCTTCAAGTGAATGTTAATAATTGAAGTAATGTCTGCAGTGATGGCTGAGCAAATATATTGATATTTTGCACTGTAAGAAAAATAGGCATCTGTCTGATGTGGAGTAGATTTCGATAAAGTGTAGTTAGCAAAATGTTTTGATTTTTTACTACCTGAACAAGTCTCAAAAAACTCACAGATTGCCATAGGGTAGAGTGCTGAATAATTCTTCAAGGAAAAGCCTAATATGTAATAGGCATGTGTAAAATTAATTGATATAAGTTCTCCTTCCCCAGGTGCCGGATGTCCTCTGGTAACTTGGCATTCTTCCTCTGTGAACAAAGCAATGAGTGTTAATCTTATACCTGACCATGTAGGTAATGACCACTGAGGCCAATTTCACCCCATTTGACAACCACACATAAATGTGCACATGACAGCAAGAGTTACGCGGGGGGGTGGGGGGGAGAAATTTGATTAGCCCCGATAATCGGTGTGATTACTCTGCACCAGCTAGGTCCCATCAAGTTAGACAACTTCATGCTGCCTGCTCATCTACATGATTGCATTGTGCAGCCCAGTATGAAATGGGTTGCTGACTGGCTGCATGCTCAGAGAGGGGCCCAGGTGTGTGCATGTCTAGCAAGGTGCACAGTTAGCCTGCATTTCTTAAAGGCAGCATATCCTTCTTAAAGGGGAAGAGCATTCATGCTAGAGGAGCTGCTTGAAGAGTCTCAGGAAGGCTTTGTTGCAAACTAGAGAACAGCAGATGGGGTGACAAGTCAGAGAGAAGGCTCCCAGGGTTTCAATGTGGCGCTGGAGGCATATGTGAAGGGGTAGATGCCATGTTTCCACAGGGAGCTGGAGGCCCTCACAGCAGGCCCTGTGAAGGGAATGGGAATGGCTGGCCATGGATGTTAATTCCCAGGGTCTGGCCCTGAAGATTTGGCTGCAATGGCGGAAAAGCTTCAATGACCTCAGGCAGGTGGTCAAGGTCAGTGAATGAAACTTCCGATGACATCTCCTGACAACTGCACCATCAATCTCACGCTGCTCAATGCGCCACATCCCCATAACTTACCCATCAGAAATCAGGTCTCATGCCTCACATTTAGATACTCCACCTCACATTCATACATTTACCACTAATGCCAACCTCACACCCACATATTGCAGCTTCCACAAACCTCCAGCTATTCAACTATGGTAGGCACATCACCCAAGTACATGGCTACACACTCCACTGACAGCCTTCCCACTGCAGGGCAAAATCATACACAACCAGAGGTAGTGACAGAGAACCTGCGGGAACAGCACGCCTGCATTTCATGAGTTCTTTGGAGAAGAGTGTTCTCTGCTTCAAGGTACTGGCATCACTGAGAACATTTTCTTCTTGCCTTATGCTCCTTCTCAAATCCCACTTTTCCCTCATTTTGCTGTCTGACATGATGAGCAAGCTACAGATGGCGTGATCATGGACCTCTTGCTTTCCACCCCACTCCCTTCCTTCAGTGCAACCCTTTCCTTCTGTTTGTCTGCTTTCAAATACCCAAGAACTGCCAGCTGGTCAACCAATGCAGCCTCACCATGCAGGCAAGAAGAACAAAACCAGACCGCTGATGAAGAAGCATTGCCGTTCACAGCTACCCGTTTAGATACTGGCACAGTGTGTACTTTAGAGGCTAGTATGGAGTTGGAATCAGCACCTGGTGAGTCAATCTGCACGAGTGGGCTGCAGCCAGGCCAGGGGGAAAGTATAGTTTGTGTGCCAGCTCACTGGAGGATGAGGTTCTGCTGCAGAGGACTCAGTTGAGGAGGTTGATGGGGCGGCTTACAGAAGAACACTGATGAGCAAGCCCACAGGATGCTTGGTGCATTGGCAGGCCTGCCACAGAGCCTTTCTTCATTGTCTAAGAGCATGGAGGAATCTGGCTCCAACTTAGCCCAGGGTTTTGTAAAGTGCTTGGAGCCCATCCTTTCCAGTGCGATAGTGGTGCACAACTCCATGACAGCACTTAATAACCCAGCTCTGATGCAACGTCTGGTAGCTGTGTCTTAGTTCCTTTGCAGCACAGGCAGAAGCCAAACAATATTTCAGTGCTGTAGTGAAAGCTCAGACTGAGGTCATGAGATCCATGCTTGTTGCCATGAGGGTGCAGTTTGGTGCCATTCAGGCTCAGACTGTTGCCATTGTGGCTGTAGATACCAGTGCTCAAAGGGACATTTCCTCCAGCAGATTACTGGAACTGCTGAGAAGCTGTTCCAGGGTAGTAGCAGCAGCTCCACGATGCATTCATGCTCCCACCATCGACACTCCACCAGTGCCTCTGCTATTGCCTCCCAGATATTTAAATAATGGTGAACATCAAGTAAATTTGGAACAAACATCTACCAAGCTAAAAACGTACACAGGTGAAGAATTCCAAGTAAAAGGTATCAGCAGAGTAACTGTCCATTATAGAAACCAATCAGCACAGCAACAGTGATGGTATTGAGAGGCAGAGGACCAAGTCTTCTAGGGTGAAACTGGTTAAGGGAAATCAACCTTGATTGGCCAGTGAGATTTCAAAAGGAAGCTGGAAGAGTTCATGTCTTGAAAATGGAACAAGGCAAAGTGTGGCAGAAAGAGACTGGAGAGTTCAATGACCGCAACCGGATGAAAAAGGAGTAAGGACTTAACAATCTGAAGAAATGCAGTCTACCTCAAACAAAAACATGGAAGAGCAGCAGCAGAAACTCAAGGAGACCCTGCTGAATGTCAGAGTTCAAGACGAAGTGAGTAACCTTCACAAGGAAAAGGAAAAGCTGTTGAAAGACCGTCACACACTACAAGATTCCCTCAGGTCAAAGTTTGTGCCTCTGGAACAGCATGAAGAGAAACAGAAAGAATTCAACACCTCCCTGAACAAACTGAAGAACCAGTTGGCAGAGAAGACGCACCAATGTTCAAATTTCTAGGAGGCAGCCAACAAATACAAGAAAGAGACAGAAGATCTGAAGAATCAGCTAAACGAATTTAAAGAGGCTTTGAAAACAAAAACCGGAGAGCTTTCCAAGAGGTGAGTAGGTAATGAAGTTTTGGGAGACTCAGCTACTGAATAAGACAAGTTGAGATATCGCCTGAGAGAAGTCTGGCCGACAGTGAAGTCAAAATGAAGGACGAGACTAAACTCTGTGGTAGAAAGAAAAAGACAAAAAGGAAGAAAGTTCCGAAAAGACAGTAAAATGGTGGCTGGTAGCACCTATAAATACTCGAAGGAGGCAATGAACAAATTATTGAAATGTGTCTACTTCGATATTATTCCAGTCCCTCACAATGGGTTGCTGGATGATGATGCTAAAGATAAAAACAAAGGGGACAAGTTACTTCCAAGGCCTTATCTGGAAAGAATTCTAGACTCTGTAGACAAATATGAAGAAGTTAACAGGGGATTCGTTGGAAACCAAGCTTGCATGCCTTCTTTTTCACTACAGAACGACCCCCCCACACGACGACAGGAGCAACACCTGCAGAATTGTTGATGAGACGCTGTCTTAGAGCAAGACTAGGTCCAATATTTCCAAATTTGGAGGGGAAGCTGGAGGAGAGTCAAGGAAACCAAAAAGCTGCGCATAACTTGCAGAGTCGTGGGAGACAATTTACTGTTGGAGAAGCAGTATATGTAAAGAATTTCTGTGGAGGACCGAAGTGGTTACCGGGTAAAGTAAGTTCAGTGACCAGACCATTATCATGCCACGTGGAAATGGAAGGCCAGATCACCCGTAAGCATGTGGACCATTTAAGAAAAAGAGAGATACCACAACAAGATATGGTTCCACCTGTAGCCCTTACTGAACCAGTGTTTCCTGTTGAAGATGCTCAACCGAGGACTGACATGTCTGATGTCTCTATCAGAGTGGAAGACACTGAACTGCAAGTGCCCACTGAGGCACCTGATGTTCATGTAGTTCCAGAGAATGTGGCTCCTGAAAAAGAATCAGAAGTTGTGGAGCTGCGACATTCCACACAAATCAGGAAACCACCTGAAAGACTGAACTTGTAAATTTCATGACCTGTGTAACTATTATAATGTCATGAGATATATTTATTTGTAAATACAGTATGTACAGCAAAGTTAAAGGGGGAGAAATGTAGTAATTATGGTTTTGTTAAATGTTGGTCTGTATCTTTAAGAACAGTCCTTTGATGTAAGATCACATGACCTGTGAAAACCAATGTGTTAGCAGCATGGGCTACCTCCACACTCAGTGTAGAGATAAAGATGGAGTTGAAAGCACACGTGTAGTTGCTGTTGGCTGTATTATAAATAAACTTAATGGCTAGGATTTCCCGGTCGGGGCCCGCTCGCCGATGTGTAAAATGATGTGGGATGACGTCGGGCGGAACTCCCGACGTCACCCCGCGTCATTTAAATTTTCAGGTCGATGGGGGCTCAACTGAATCAGCTGTGTGCCCGCCGACCTGTCAATGGCCTATTGAGGCCATTGACAAAGTAATTAACGTAATTGATGGACCTGCCGTCCAACCTTAAGGTTGGTGGACAGGCCGGGAGCCCTGGCGGGCTTCAGAGAATGAATGAAACCTCATCCACGGGTGGGATGAGGTTTCATGTAGGTTTTTAAAAATGTAATAAAAGTGTAACTAAAAGTGATGGACATGTCCCAACACATGTGACAGTGTCACATGAGGGGACATGTCTGGGAAATTTTATTTTTCTATTTTTAACATTTTTTAATGTGGAGCAGATCTCCCTGAGGTAGCACTTAACCTCGGAGATGAGTGCACTCTTTCGTGCGCATGCGTGAAAGAGCGCACTCTCGGGTGAAGGAATCCCCCCGCCTGCACAGGGAGCGCATAGTGCTTCCTGGCGGACGTCATGCTGGGCGGGCCTAAAATGGCGGTGCACCCCCGATCAGGGGCACCGATCGGGCTCCTAAACTTCCCCCCCGACGGGGGAAAAATTCTGCCCAATGTTTCCACTTAGAAAGTTGTCTGCAGATCATCTCTATTACAAATCAGCGGCTCGGCCACACTACAACATTTTCAAACTGACTTTCAGCAGTAAGCTGGTGATTTCTGCTATGCATCTCTTTGACCAGAGACCATCGTCCCTCCCATATCCTGAGCTTACAGAGAAGCAGCAGCTTTTTCCTCTCTGCTAACTACACTAGCTGTAGCCTTTTGTCTCTGAGACCTCTCTCTTTCTCTCTCTCTCTTTCTGTCCAAAAACTCTGAGACAGAAAGTTTGTCCACAGTCAACCCAGCTGCTCCTGCCTTTGTTTTCAGGTGTGATCATTTTGCTCCTTGCTCCTAGTAAGTCCCAACCTGGGCAGAACCCAAACTGAGCATCAGTGAGCAGCTTATTGTTGTGTAAGTGCTGCTTAATAGCACTGTCGTCGACACCTTCCTTCACTTTGCTGATGATTGAGAGGAGGCTGATGGGGCAGTAACTGGCCGGGTTGGATTTGCCCTGGTTTTTGTCAACAGGATATACCCAGGCAAGTTTCCACATTGTCGGGTAGATATCAGTGTTGTAGTTATACTGGAACAGCTTGGCTAGGGGCGCAGCAAGTTCTGGAGCGGAGGTCTACAATATTACTGCCAGGATGTTTTCAGGGCTGTGGCAGGACTGCAGAGCTTTGATCTGATCCATTGATTGTGAGATCAATTAGCTCTGTCTATCGTATTCTGCTTCCACTGTTTGGCATGCATGTAGTCCTCTGTTATATCACCAGATTGGCACCTCTTTTTTAGGTATGCCTGGTGCTCCTGGAAGGTCACTGAACCAGGGTTAATCCTCTGGGGGATATGCCGGGCCATGAGGTTACAGATTATGGGTGAGTACAAATCTGCTGCTGCCGATGGCCCACAGCGCCTCATGGATGCCCAGTTTTGAGCAGCTGGATCTGTTTGAAATCTATCCCATTTAGCACGGTGGTAGTGCCACACAACACGATGGAGGTTATCTCAATGTCAAGGTGGGACTTCGTCTCCATAATGACTGTGCAGTAATCACTCTTACCAATACTGTCATGGACAGATACATCTGTGACAGGTGGGTTGTTGAGGATTGTTGAGGTCCAGTAGGCCTTTCCCTCTTGTTGGTTCCTTCACCACCTGCTGCAGGCCCAGTCTGGCGGATAAGCCCTCCAGAATTCAACCAATTCGATCAGTAGTGGTGCTACTAAGCCTGGTGAAGGACATTGAAGTTCCCCCGCTCTGTGTCCTTGCTGCACTCAGTGCTTCTTCAAAATGGTGTTCAACATGGGGGGAACTGATTCATCAGTTGAGGGGGAGTGTTACGTGGTAATCAGCAGGAGGTTTCCTTGTCCATGTTCGATCTGATGCCATGAGACTTCATGGGGCCCGGAGTCGATGTTGAGGACTCCCAGGGCAACTCCCTCCTGACTGTGTACCACTGTGCCGCCACCTCTGCTGGGTCTGTCCTGTTGGCAGGACATTGGCTGTAAGGTATGATTCAGTGAGTATGATTATGTCAAACTGTTGCTTGTCTAATCTCTGAGACAAATCCCCATTCTAGCCCCCATTACTGAAAGCAGACTTTCTCCTGATGACCCTTCAAATTCCTCTGACCTCCTTGTCTAAATCTAGCACCAGCTCCCTTATAAATCCAATGGGCTTTTCAAACTCCTCCAACAACACTGAACACAAAAGTTCCACTCACTTTGTACCAACAAAAGAAATACAGATGCACCTCAGCTGGAAGTCTCATGCTGTTCCCTTTAAATAACACGAATGAGGGGTCCTTCATGCAGCTGGACACATGTTCATCCGGGAGTGATTGTGAGAGGGCATCAACAAGACCTGTGAGGTCTAAAATGGCGACTCCTGTGTCAAATTATTGTTAGACATTGTTTAACGTCTCTTCCGTCCATACTGCATGCTTCCAGTACACACATGACACGCCTGCCCTAGTGCCTGTACAATCAGGGCAGACAGCATCAGGAGTTAGTGTTCCAACTGAGTTTTTGAGAGTTTTGGCCTTCCATAGCGGTGTATCGGAGCCAAATTTTGTGGCCACTGAATCATGATTGGGCGCAGGGACCCGATCTGATTATTTTCTTCCTCTTTAATTTGGTAGTGGCATCTCACTACTGCCAAGGCTCTGATCCGAGAAATGAGGAAACTTTGGAGATACTTAAGCTCTTGTTCACATGCAGAAAGGTGCATCTAAAAGGTGATCCAAAAAGGTGTGTAAAATAGCTAAAGGTATGGAAAAGATAAATCCACTAAATTACTTTCAATTAAGATACAAGAGTAGTATAAAGGAACACAGATTCAAACTACGAAAAGGCAAATTTAGGATAGATTTAAGAAAATTCTTTTCCATAGTGTGTGTTCAATAAAGAATAGAACTTTCAGAAAGAATCTTGAAGGTAAAAAGCTGAACTATTTTAAGAAATAATTACATATTACATTGGGGGCTATGGGTGGGTGACACTTTAATAGTGTCTTTCTGGGTGGATGAATTAAGGCGAATGATCTTTGTATTATGATCAAGACCAGGCTCTATTAGAATCCTCTTCCCCCAGGTTCCAGTTACATGTGATCTGACATCATCTGGCATCACTGATGTTGCACTCTAGCTATTAGCATAATAGTTATCAACTCTTTATACTACACCTCCCCCCAAGTCTTTTGTTCTACTCATTAACATGAACTATTTACACATCCATCCTACTCGTATTCCACATTCCCCTGACCCCTCCCTCTGTACTCCCGCAGTCTCTTGAACCGGTGGTGTCAATCTCCAACTGTGTTCTCTGCTCTCTTTGAGGATGTGTAGGACAGAGGCTCTCCATAATCTTCTCCTTGGAAGGCACTAACCTCCACAGGCAGAGATTTCTGCTTATGGTGTGCTGGATAAAGGCGATGGACAGAGATTTTCATCGGCTTCTCCTTTTTCTTTCCCTTCTTCTTGGTACTCTAAGGAAAAGTTGGACTGCTGGCTGCTTTTACTTGAAAAATGAATCTCGTTCAGCTCCTGTGAAGATTTCTACAGCTGTAGAGGGTCTACAAACTTCTACTGCTACAACGAATGAAGTATTATGTAATGCCTCATCCATGAGTGAATCAGATGGGTGAAGGGAAGGACTAAGGATATTCTGAAGAAAAAATGGTGATTGTCCTGCTAATACTGTAGGAATTTATTTCCCTGCAGGTTCAACCTGCACACTCTGGCGTGAGTTTGCTCCTCAGCAAGCATGAACAGTTCTGGAACTTCATCAGGATGTACACTGTCACCAATATCAGCAGGAAAAGAAACATGCAAAAGCAGAGAAATTACACACTCTTGTACACTTATGGTATTAGTAAGGTCTATAAGCATCTCTGTAGTTTTTTGATCTCCAGATTTAACTTCAGGTTCAACAATAGCAAGGATTTGTTCTATAACGGTTACAGTGGCAATGGTAAGACATTTGGTCTCAGTTCTTCATTGTACAAAAGAGTTGCTGCATTGGATTGTTGTTGTTTGTCATTGGTGCTTTCAGCAGAATGACCAAACATATTTGCAACTTCATCACCTTCTTCAATAATATGCTGATCTCCCTCTGCAGAGGTATCTGGGCTATAAAGCAAGATTCAGGATCCCCTGCTGCGAAAAATCATCAATATCAGTGGCACCTTGGTTATCAACCTCTTCCATTCTTTCCTGAAAGAGCAAATTAAGTCTGGAATATCATCTTGCTACTGGTCACCTTGATCCTTGATGCACCTGTTTCCTGCTTCATCTAACCTCTCCTTGAAGGGAAATGAAAGATCTACGATGTCCTCCTGTGGTTGTAGGGATGGAGTTTTGTCTATGAAGACTGATCCACAGCATTCTGAGTCAACCTGAATTTCTTCTGCAACTGGTGAATAAAGAAGATGCAAAGCTATACAAGCTTCCCTGCTCAACAAAGGACAATGTTGATCAAGATTGATATATAGAATATCGGTGAGCTCTATACCATTATAATGAAATGTAGCAGTCATCTGCCCTTGAGTGGAATGCCTCCTGCGCTGTGAAGTTGAATGGTAGATGGCTGGAGAAATGCAGACTTCAGCCACAGTGTGGTTTCGGAAAGGATGGACACTCCTGCCTCTGTGTCCAGTTTAAAATTCATCTTCCAGCCATTGGCCATGTTATCTGCATACCAGCAAGACTTTTGCAGCTCTGCCACTTCACCTAAGAAGACTCCACCCTGTTCTTCAGTATCATCTATTTGCAGATTGCAATGGTCTGTCTTTAAATTTTGACCTGAAGATGGAAGTTTCCTGCTGTAACGGCATATTGTTTCAAAATGACCCGTCTCGCGGCAGGAACGGCACTCTGGCATGAATGGCTAGGCAAGGTTTGTGCTGATGAGGTTTTTTCCCGCCACAATGTGGACAAGGAACAATGGCAGCGACTGCACCCTCTTCCTACCAGCTCTGTTTTCTGGCAGGCGCGCTGGTAGCCCTATGGATCACGAATGGACCAAGTCGGTGGTCTCCCCCTTAGGAAGGCTCCCTATCACCCCGGATGAATAGACTGTTTTGCTTGTGAAGTTCAGCCTGCCTGGCTAACTGTACTGCTTTGGACAAAGTGAGATCTTCTCTGGGCTGTAGGAAGTCTGACCATGCTTTATCAATCACCCCTCTTACAATGTGGTCTCTGATGAGCTCCTCTCTCAATGTCCCATACTCAGTTATCTGCTAAGCAATAAATTGGCAGGTAAATTAGGCTAAAGTAGGAATTTCAGGCTTTGATGGCTTCTTCATATTTAGCTGTTTCTTCATCAACCCACTGACTTCTTAAAATCTCATTGGCACAGCTGCCGATTGCACAAAGGAGAACACCGATCTGATCTTATTTGGTTTCTGAGTGAGTCCAGAGGCAGTCCAGTGTTGGCTGAATCAGCGATGCCAGTTTCTTCACTGCATAGCTTCATTGAGGCTCTCCACAAGGTCCAGAGCCGCAGGCAGATGTAAGGCTTTCTCCATAGCTCTGTGTACTTTTATTTGGCTGTTGTGGGACTCTGGTAGTGATTGGTTGCTCCGACTCTGGGCATTTTTTGAGTATGCTCTACTGGGCTGATGGCTTTCACTTTTTCTGCATTTCTCGGCATTGACTGGGGTCCTTAGTGAATGGTTTGCAGACCGCTGCTATCATGTATTATTATCATGACCAGGCTCTGGTTGTCTTCGATAGAAGAGAGCTGGAAACCACACTGATGCAAACTAGTGAACATTTATTGACTATTTACACTACTCACGGAGAGGTACTTTAGCAGGACTCCATTGGAACCTTCTTCCCTCAGGTTTCAGGTTACATGTGATCTGACATCATCTGACATCACTGATGATGCATTCTAGATATTAGCTTAAAGGCTATTAACCCTTCATACTACAATTTTCCTCATCTACAATTGTCTTGTGATCTCATGATCAGTTGACTCAGCAGAGACACAGAATGAAACCTGGGACCTCTCTAGCCGGTATGAGTCAGTTCTACTTTAAGTAGTTCACTTACTAATAATGAGTGTTGCCGCCAATCTTTGTCATTGCTCTTTTTACGTGAGTAAAAATGAAAGAAAGTTAATTGACAGATCACAGGATTAAAGGAGGTTATGTTCAATGGTATAATATCCATGAGGTGAAGTGAAAATCTTCTGACCTCTGCCCGCTGCGGTGATGTAGAGGCGGCACTGGGGCTGGAAGATTGTGCAGAGATAGTGCTGGTCTCTAGTCCGTTGTGCAATGCCTGATCACATCTGATTTGGCGGTGATGCCAGTTCACTGCAGACTTGCTGAAAACTGGTGAATGTAGTAAGTTAAAAATGAACTACTGAGGATGGAATGTACACTCCTGGGTGCTTCTCCTGCCTCGTGTTAAATTTGCAGGCCACTGCTCAGCTCCTGCCAATAGCCTTCTTCCCCTGGACTCTCCCGAGGACTTTGCTGGTATTTGTCTCAGCCGAGCTTACTGCCTCCCCTTGCTGCAGCTTGCCAGTCTTATCCTGATAAGAGTGACAGACCCATGTGCTCTGGCCCTGCAGTCAGCCTCATCGGAAATGTGCACTGCCATTTGAGCACAATCTCATTTCTAGCCCAATGTTTCTCAAAGTAGAAAGAGAGTATAGACTTTCCTTGAAATCTGCACTGTGATAGGTCAGAACAATCTAATTTGGGAAGTGTTTTTCTAAAGCTATGTTTCCTTCAGTTGTTCTTCAGAAAGTCCAATTAAGATTTTATATATTTCTTTGATCTGACTATGGAAATGCCAGCATGGGGCTCACCCTGGGAACCCACTGTGTTAATGGGGAGAATTTTCTCCCCATCAGGGGGGTTGTGGGGGAGAGGGCGGGAGTGTGCACGCAGCCGATCACCGCCTGCGATTGGCTGGGCGCCGCCATTTTACGTGGGCAGGCCAATTAAGGCCCGCCCAGAGTCACATGTGCCCGGAATCGCTGAGCGCTCCCTGTGCAGGTGGTGGGGGGTTTGCCTGAGTCGGGGCCTGCGCAGAAATCTCCCTGAGGCACAGAGCTGCCTCAGGGAAATTAGTTTAAGTTTAAAAAATTTTAATAAAGGAAAAATAAATATTTTAGGACATGTCGCCTCGTGTGAAACTGTCACATGAGCTGGAACATGTCTATGAATTTTATTAAAATTTTTTTCAAACCTTTAAAAACCTTCAGGAAACCTCATCCCACATGTGGATGAGGTTCCATGAAAAATGCAAAGGCCGCCTGGGCTCTTTGCCTGCCTGCCAACTTTAAGGTTGGACGGGCAGCTCAGTTTATTGTTTTAATTGATAGTTAACCGGCCTTAATAGGCCTTTGACAGTTCAGAGGCACGCAGCCAACTCAGGTGCGCGCCCGCCGAACTGAAAACCTGAATGACGCGTGGTGACGTCGGGACGCATGCCCAACATCACCGTGCATCATTTTATACCTCGGGGGCAGGGCCAAAGATTCTGCCCGTATGTGTCCAAGAGGAAAAGGAAGGACAAGCAAAGGATGCATAGCCGACAAATCGGGTTGCATCACTCCTTCAACTACCTGCCAAGCCACATATCTTGTCCGAGGTAGTAATACCTCAATGTGTCAGAGGAACAGTACTGCAGAGGTTCTGTGTCAAAGCTGTACATATGCTTGAAGCAGACCAGCAGCCAAGCTTCAGTACAGGCCAATAGCAATGAAGGTGACATAGCTTTCAATTTCTACATCAGGATCCTTTCAGGCTCCCACAGGGCATATCATCCACCTCCGCCAGTCTGCTATCCACAGGAACATACTATAGGGATCATAACGCTTCAGGTGCCTTGGCCAAGGGAGGGAGCAGTGGCTCAGTATGTCCTGTGAAAAATAGTCTTTCCCATCACTGCAGTGTGACACTTGATGCACAATTTGTCTAGCAGAGGGATATTCACATGAACCTCATCAAACCCAGAAGACTCCCATGAGCAGCAAGACACAGAATAAAAAGATTTAAAAGAAGTTGTGCAGCCTGCATAAGACCTTAGATAAACTCTCACAGATTAAACATTTGGCTAAGTATTCCACGGACTACAGAGACCCACACATTGGCCAGTTGCAATCCACTCAGTGTTGTCTATTGGGAAAACTCCACTGCAGGCAGCAAATCTCATTAATCAACAGAGCCAATTTCGCCACCACCAGCATATACCCTCTGGCCAAGTAACTACTGAATGCTGTCAAATAGTTATTCATAAGTGTTTGTGTGTGTGGCCCTGCTGTTGTGGATCATTGTGATTGCCTTTTCTGATTATAGGCTGTTGACTTTAGTCTGCTCCTTTTACTTATTCCCTCAATGGCTGGGAGGTGTCAGCTGTGGCTCAGTCCATAGCACCCTCGCCTTTGAATCAGAGGGTTGTGGGTTCACGTCCCACTCCCGGAAACCAAGAACTGTGATTGTACTCGAAAGAGTTGCAATCTGTGACTGTTGATAACTCGAAAGAGTTTCTCCACTCTTCTGAGGTGTCAGCTTTGGCTCAGTTCATAGCACCCTCGCCTTTGAATCAGAGGGTTGTGGGTTCACGTCCCACTCCCGGAAACCAAGAACTGTGATTGTACTCGAAAGAGTTGCAATCTGTGACTGTTGATAACTCGAAAGAGTTTCCCTCAATGGCTGGGAGGTGTCAGCTGTGGCTCAGTTCATAGCACCCTCGCCTTTGAATCAGAGGGTTGTGGGTTCATGTCCCACTCCTGGAAACCAAAGAACTGTGATTGTACTTGGAAGAGTTGCAATCTGTGACTGTTGATAACTCGAAAGAGTTTCCCTCAATGGCTGGGAGGTGTCAGCTGTGGTTCAGTTCATAGCACCCTCGCCTTTGAATCAGAGGGTTGTGGGTTCATGTCCCACTCCCGGAAACCAAGAACTGTGGTTGTGCTCGAAAGAGTTGCAATCTGTGACTGTTGATAACTCAAAAGAGTTTCCCTCAATGGCTGAAGTCAGTGGCATGGTTGCGTGCCAAGTAGTTGATGCCTGTACCGAAGCATTATGGTATGTATGCAACAAGCCTCTGCACAGCAGTGTCATAGCTTCTTGGCTGAAGCCTCCTTAAGTACTATTCTTCTTATATATTGAGGTAAAATGATCTCTGTCAATATGTGTAGTTTGACAGGTAGTTGATGGCATGATAAATACTCTGGTGCAAGCTGATCTACTGAGTATCCCTCTGTTGCTTGTCTAAAATGGCCTTCTACTTCCTTGAGTTGGGTCTTCAGATGATGGCTGAGTTTAGATGTGGAGCTATCCAGGAGCCAGAACATTCATGGTGTCAGCTTGAGCCATGCTTCTGCTGCTGGACCTGGCTCTCTGCCTCTGCACTATCTGTGAATCTCTTGGCATTGCCTCACTCCTGCATTTGCAAACTAGACAAGAGTACATGTTCTATAGTGGAGCCCAAGGCCTGTGTCAGTGGTGAGGTGTGGGGGGAGAGGGGGTGAGAGTTGATGGGGGGTTCCAATCCTGCTAGCCCTAGATGGTAGAATTCATTCTTCTGAATCCTTCACTCCTGCTCAGATTTACCTGTGTAAATACGCTTCACAATGGCCTTCAGCTATTTCAGCTTCACAGCTGCTCAGAGAGAACCCTTCTTTTACAATCAGGCTGCATGAAATCTCCATCCCTCTGCTTCGCAATTGAAAGAACAGATAAGATGGTCCTTCAGACATTAGTGGAATGATTTTCTGAATGTTCATACCCAGCAGGGAGCTTATCCATTAGTACTGTATAACAGGAAATCACAGGCGCAGTACTCATAATGTTCACCTTATTAAAATGAATGGACGGGAAATTGTGGCAGTCATGCCTGTGATTTTCTGATGTGCTCCCTGTAGACAAGACTTCCCCTCGAAGCACACATTTGGAAAAGTGTCCCTCCATTTCCTGTTTCTCCATTGCCTCCACAATCACTTCCTCTATCCCATTGTGATCTGTGAGTCATCCCACGTAAACTCCTTGTTAACACTGAAGAAATCCTAATGGAATCTAATGTGGCACTTGGAAGGACACTGGTTGCTGTGAAGGTCTATGGCAGTGGCCTGGTGAAATTGCTTCTGTCCTATTCCTGTGTGTGAGTTTGCTGAACTCAGCCATGAATACAGTAAAGTGCAGTAGTTGGTTTCGTTGCTCCTTGGTTTTTTTCACATTGTTTAAAAATTGCAATTGTTTCAAATGTAGCCAGACATTAAGGTTACTTTGGCCAATATTAATGTGTTTACAAATTCTAGTGCTAGTTTGCAGCAACAAATTATAGCAATTGAATAAAAACACCAGTTGAGCCCATTATTGGCAATGTGTGGGTGTGGGGGTGGAATAAATACAATTAACTAAAGTAATTGCATATCCTAAACAGTATAATGTTGTACTTCACCAATTCTAGAAGACACATTTGGATGAGACTTTAATAGCAGTGGAAGACTAAAACCAATACAATTCAAATTCCATTCAACAAAAGAGAATATGGGGATGTGCAGCATACTAATAAATATGCAGACATTACATATTAATGCGAATACTGCAGGATTCCTGGATCTGTCATATTTATGCTCCCAGCTGATACATATATGAAGAATTTCCTCAAAAGGTGTAACCAGCATAACTTACACTGATCTTCCGTCATCAATTCACAGCCAACTTTCCTGAAAATCTCATGAGCATGTGCTGGTACATAGGCAGGAGTGGAAAACAGTGCAATCAGTGCCCAAAAATCCCAGAACTTTGTTTATTCCTAAATTTTCCATTGTTTTCAAGGTTCCATTATTCTGCATGGAGAGAAGCCTCAGCCACAAACCTGAATGCTCCATAGAATAACATTGAGAGGGCTCAAGGGATCTGGGATTGCTATTATTTTGGAACAGTTTGATGGAGGGCTACTGATTTTGCAACAAGTATATGGAATAGATGGACTAGAGAATGAATTAACTCTGCAAAGCATGCCCAGTCCAGTTGCATAATATTAAGCAAGACCACCGTGTGTGTGTGTGCACCTGTGTAGTACCAGAGTGTACACTGGCATTGATTTTGTCAGTAATGTTTTGAAGCAGACAAATAGCCTCATCTGACAGGGTGTGGGATGAGGTTGGAGGCGTGAAAATTGCGGTCATCATGAAGCTCAAAAGGTGCCGTATAGAAAGGCTATTTCTTCTTGTATAATTTGCTCCCAATGGGCTTTTTGAAGAAAGCAGATTCTTGTTGTTCCCCACTGGGTATGATCGACGGTCCAGCATTCAACCAAAATGACACTGGAAAGTGAAGTGTTCCCCCTGCTTGCAGGAGAAACTGGCACACAATACCAAGCAGCAGGTCAAGACTGACAGAGGCATTCCCAATACTCATTCCCTGACGCCAGCAGAGGAGGAGGCCCTGGAATAAGTGGCTCACAGGGTAACCAAACAAATGCAAATAGTGAGACAGGAGTGTCAGCCAAAAAGAGTGAGGAGACATACATGTGTTCACCAAAGGACATCTGAATTGGCTGAAGACTGGTATCTGAAATGCTGGGGACCTCCGGAGCAGGCCGAGATGGATCATCTACTCGGCACTTCTGGCTGAAAATTGTAGCAAGTGCTTCAGCCTTATCTTTTGCACTGATGTCCTGGGCTCCTCCATCATTGAGGATGGGGATATTTGTGGAGCCTCCTCCTTCAGTGAGTTGTTTAATTGTCCACCATCCAGTTGTGGGCAATAAATGCTGGCCCAGCCATCGAAGCCCACATCCTGTGAATGAATTTTTTAAAATGCTCCGCATCAGGCATGTTTGGGATGAAGAGATGTGAAGCCCTTAACTTCTAAATGCTTGTGTTTTCTCATGCAAGCGTTGGCACTCCTGAAGGAAAGACCAGGAGCCTATTGTCCACCTCTGAGGAGGAGGAGGAGGGCCCTCAGAAGGTACACCATCACATCATTCCCCCAGCTCTCCACCAGTGCACATGGTTTTCACTTTGGTGGATATGCGCTTGAGATTAGGTTCAGGGTCATTAGCTGGTGAGCACATCACAAACACACCAGAACAGTTGATGGAGGCTGTAATACAGGAAGACAATTGGAGGACTGTGGGAGGCCAGGCCCATGCTGAGCCCCAGGCTAATCATGTGCCTCTAGCTTGTTGGGAATGTGGTTTCAACACTGAAGCAGGTTCTGGTTTGCCAGCTGAACTGTTCACTGCAACAGAGAATGCGACAACTCAGGCAGAGAAAACCAAGTCTAAGCCATCACCTGATCAGCACCAAGGATTAGCTCCAGATAAAGGAGAGGGCCCAAGCTAACCCCGGATCTAATACAACCATCTTCTGCTAATGACCCAGAATCATCTGAAACAACCAATTCTCCTTAGGGCAAGCAAGCTAAAAATAGAACCTTTGAGAGCTACAGGCGCAGATAAGGGAACATCTGGGTGAGCTCTCACCAGTATCCTGCTTGTTTACTAACACAAAACAGTCTTTCCTATTCTTCACAGCAGTGGCTGCATTCTCCCTCTCTCTCTCTTTGTCTCTGTGACTGTGTCCAAAAAGCAGCTGTCCCTTTTCTGTGTCAAGATGTGAAAACTGTCACTTGATCCTCAATAGGTTTTGGCTTGGGTTCCTTTCCCTATGACAACCAGATCACATGAGCCTGTCTACAGGCAGAGGTTTAGTATGACATCATCTTCCCAATCCAGAACATCCTGTTTCACCTTAAGTTAGAGATATTTGAAAACATAACCGTCTTGTAAAGTCCAGTGTTCATAACACCTCCCCTGCTAAAAATGAAAACAGCATTACCATGGTAATGATTTTTTTCCATAATACTGTCAAACTACAAGTTACCACATTGGTAACATTTTAACAACTAACTTATTACGCACAATACAGGTAACATTCTTTCCGCTTTTGTCACATATTTCACTGTTAAACATTCTGTCTTGACAATATTATAAGCCTTAACCCACAAGAACCAACCATGTGTGACAATTAAGATTTGCAGTCCAGCTTTCATAAGTTGTTTGAGTCCAAACTCTCTTGTAAATGAGTTTCTTTTTCTACTACAAAAACAGAATTACCTGGAAAAACTCAGCAGGTCTGGCAGCATCGGTGGAGAAGAAATCAGTTAACGTTTCGAGTCTTCATGACCCTTCGGCAGAACTGAGTATAGTTAGGAGAAAGGTGAAATATAAGCTGGTCTAAGGTGGGGGGGCGGGGGGAGAGAGAAGTTGAGGGTGGGATGATTGTGGAGATAAGCAAGCAGTGATAGGAGCAGATAATCAAAAGATGTCACAGACAAAAGGATCAAAGAGGTGTTGAAGGTGGTGATATTGTCTAAGAAAAGTGCTAATTAAGGATGGAAGACAGGATACTCAAGGTACAGCTCTAGTGGGGGTGGGGTGGAAAGACTAACAAAGTTTTAGTTTTAGATTTAAAAATAATGGAAATAGGTGGGAAAAGAAGAATCTATATAAATTATTGAAAAAAAAGGGAGGGGGGAGAAACGGGGTGGGGATGGGGGGAGGGGGAGTTTAAGATCTAAAGTTGTTGAATTCAATATTCTTTTTCTACTTATCGATTCACATTCTTTCAATATCTGCATTTTGCATAGTCTGTATGGCTTTTCCATGTCCTTGGTTAAAAGCTTGTGTTTTGGTTTTGCATCCTTCATAGTCCTTTTTAAAATCTGTCTTGGATTGGTCATAGTCTGGACGCTGGGATAGTATTCGTGATGGGCCTTGCACCATTAACCAGCCGGGGATCTAAAGGTTCGTGATCCTCGTACCCCATTCATTGAAAACAAAATGTCCTGTAAAATTACATTCAGTGGCATTTAGGTTAACTACCTCGTAAACAAATTAAATTTATGTCTCGCCACATCATAGCAGCATCTGATATCTTCCATTTTACCCATCACTTGTAAAATTTAGAACTGATCTCATGACCTTTTGCCCTCCTACCACCTCCTACTCCGCTCTTTCAGGCCCAGTAAAATTCGGTCCCACATGTGCAGTTCCCAAGAACTTCATTCCATGAATCATCCTTGGGTTTTGGCTTTTTAATCCAATTGATTCCTTGTACAGTTTTACGCACTCCTTCCCATCTTGTGATTTCCACTGTGATCAAACCCATTTACTACTCTGTGTTGCAGTTACATTCATGAAAGCCTTCCTCAGATTAAGTTTTGAATCAAGAATCACTTGATCAATTATAATGCCCTAATGTTAATAACCACTAATACAAAAGATTTATATGTGACAAATATGTGTCCTAAAGGAATATAGATTATCTAAATGCTTTCTTTTATTTACGGTAGGCTTTGCATTGGTAACTTCAAAAAATTGATAAGAATGAGGCTCATTTAACTAGAATTTGCCTGCAGGCTATCTTGGGCACAAACCGATAAGTGACTAACAGATCTGTTCCATCAGGTAACCTCTGATTATGTTATAGAGTTTAAAACTAATAAATATTTCAGATGCCATCAAGCACCAGATGCCTGAGGAACGCTTTACCGCTTTTCCACATTCATCTTTTCACTGCGTTAAGTAGAACTGACTGCAGAATCAATGGAAGCCTTCCTCATGATTGTATGGTTTATCAAACACATGATTGGGGAACTGTAGAGACCTGTTTTCTTGCTGCAGGCTTCCAAACCTAGTTTGAATTTTAAGGATTCCAGTTTTATCTGCCCTAACATTATTTCTGGCTTAAAATTCCAGGTCTTTCAGCAGTTCCACTTATTGAAGCAATGGTTGGTTTCCAGTGTAAGGTGATTACTTGTGTAGTGATGAAGCTGCTCATTTTAAATTTCTGTTTGAATGGATTTGTACAATGTTGACGGTTGGCCTGTAGGCTTGGCCACCCTTGGGCTTTCAATTGTTTTTGAGCTTGAAACCTGACAGTGAGGTGGGGAAGATTTTCCAACTACACTGACTATCTGTCAATGTGTCACCAGTTGTTTGTCACTGAGATGCAGCAAAAGCAGTAATACTCACTTTAACAGAAATTTGTGAATTTAATTATAATTTCCAGCAAAAATATGTTTTAAATCTTTTTTTTTTCACATCCTACTGCGACTACAGTGTTCATTGTTTCTATACAGTGTATGGTGGGTGAATGGGCATGCAAGTGCCGTAGTTTGGCATGGGGGGCACAAACAGCCATGAGAGGTGGTTGGAAGGGCGGAGCTTGACATCGGAGGCATAAGGAGCCATGGTGGATGGGGCGGGTAATGGGTGGAAGGGCAGAGTCTGGCATTGGAGGTATGAGGGGCCACGTCTGACATACAAGGATGCCTGTAAGCGAGACTTCAAGTTGACTGGGATTGGAGTCGATGCAGAGGAAGTCCTCGCTGCTGACTGAAGTGCCTGGAGACAAGCAGTCAGGAATGGCGTGGTAAAAACAGAGGACAGAAGAAATGACCAGATGGCAGAAAACAGAGCCCAGCAGAAGGAAAAAACAACAGTCAACCTCAGGCCAAATCTATTCACCTGTGCCAGCTGTGGAAGGGACAGCCACTCACAGCTCTGCCTCTATAGATGATATTCAATCCAGAAGTGACATACAGTCTGGGCGCAGTACATCATCTGCCAAGATGGATGCCATGCTCGTATTGATTTTTAATATCAGTCCTCACAACTCTCTGTAGATGCTAACTGCTCTAAAATGGATGGGACAGTTCTCCAATTTCTGTCTGGTAATAGAGGGACCTTCACCTTGGGTGTGTAAATAAGCTTGGAACATTATTCAACCTAACAGAGCATAACAAGGGACTACAATTAACGCATACACTGGCCAACTATCTGGGTCACAAGTCACAATAGTACATTGTGGTAAAATCTTAAATATGGGAATCTCAAGTGAAATTGTTGTGAAGTAAGTGAAACTCACCATCACTTCAGCTGCGTTTATGGTAATTTCACACATACAGTGATAAGAAAGCCAAATGAAGTCAGTTATCATGATGGAACATCAGCTTGTGGTTTGAAACTGCACCCATTACAAGCAAGCATGCCCAGAGGAAAATCAAATAATTTTAATATCTATATTTTACCCGTTTATTAAGAATCTAGGAACAGGACTAGGTCATTCAGTCTCTTAAATCTATTCTGTCATCCAATTAGATCATGGCTGATCTTTATCTTAATTCCATCTACCTGCCTTGACCCCATAACCATCATCTAGAAGGACAAGAGTGCCAGGCACATGGGGCAGGATTTTTCAGTCAGCGTGCGGGGTTGGGCCCAACATGCTGACGCGTAAAATGACGCACGATGATATTGGGCGTGCATCCCGACATCCTTCATTCAGAGGGCGTGCGACAAAGTCAGCTGCGCAACTGCTGAAATGTAAATGGCCTATTAAGGCCATTAACAGAGTAATTATTGTGATTGTTAACACTGCCGTCCAACCTTAAGGTTGGCGGGCAAGCAAAAAGCCCAAGCGGCCTTCGTGTTTTTTGGGAAACCTCATCAACGAGCGCAATGAAGTTTCCTAAAGCTTTTGTTAAATAAGTTTAAAAATTTAATAAATATAAAAACATGTCCCATCTCATGTGACACAGTCACATGAGAGGACATGTTTAAATAAATTTTTAAAACCTTTTATTTAATTTTTTGAACATCGATTCAATCTCTGTGCCTCAGGGAGATTGAAGCGCTCTTTCACGCGCAAGCGCGAACTGTGCACGAGGCCCAGCTCTCCCTCCTCCTCCCACCCGCACAGGTAGCGCTCAGCGCTGCCGCTTGCAATCCATGATGGGCGGGCCTTAATTGGCCCACCCGCGTAAAATGGCGGCGCGGCGGCGATCAGCTCCGCTACCGCCCATGCCCGCTCCCCCCAAGCCCGCCCACTGCCTGAAAAATTCAGGCCTTGGGAACGCCACCTCCTGGAAGCTCCCTTCCAAGCCACTCACCGCCCTAGCTTGGAACTATATCGCTGTTCCTTCACTGTTGCTGGTTCAAACTCCCAGAGATCACTTCCCAACAGCACTGTGGGTGTACCTACGGCACATGGATTGCAGTGGTTCAAGAAGGCAGCTCATCACCACCTCCTCAAGGGCAAGTAGGGATGGGCAATAAATGCTGGCCCAGCCAGCGACGCCCACATCCCATGAATTAATAAAAAAAACTCTTGTCTAACAAAAATCTGCCAATCTCAGTTTTGAAGTTTACAATTGGCCTGGCTTCAAGAGCTTTTTGGCGGCTAGAGTTCCAGATCTCCACTACCATTTGACATCACCCCTGAGCAACCTAACTGTAATTTAAGGTTATATTCCCTTGCTCTGAACAACTCACCAAAAGAAATGGTTTCTCTCTATCTACCCTATAAAATTATTTAATCACCTTTGTTATGATTGCGAGGTTTGATAAGGTGGTTATATTTTAAACTGTCTACTTTAATTCAAAGTAAAATGGAACACTGAATTGGGACATGTAACCTCTTACTAGAACTGCTTGATGATAAGTCCATGTGACCTGGTTGCCATGGGGACAAGGGCCCCAATTCAAATCCTATTGAAAACAAGGGCCAGAATTTTTCCCTCATTGGGCGGGCTTGGTGGGAGCGGGCGGGGGTGGTCACCAAGCCGACTGCCGCCCGCGATTGGCTCTGCGCCGTGATTTCACATGGGCGGGCCAATTAACGCCCGTCTTGCGTGGATTGCAAGCGACAGTGCTGAGCGTTGCCTGTGCAGGTGGGGGGAGGAGGGAGAGTCAGGCCTCACGTGCAGTTCGCGCTTCAATCTCCCTGAGGCACGGAGTTGCCCCAGGGAGATTGAAGTGCTTTTTTAAAAAATTAATAAAGGCACTTAAAATTTAATGAAACATGTCCCCTCATGTGACTGCATCACATGAGATGGGACATGCTTTTAACATCAAAAGAAAGTTTTTATTTAATTTGCATTAGCTTTAGGAAACCTCATCCCGCTCGTGGATGAGGTTTCCTAAAAAATGTAAAGGCCACTTGGCCTTTTCGCCTGCCCGCCAACCGTTAGGTTGGGCGGGCAGTGTAAATTTCCGGTTAATTACATTTTTAATGGCCTTAATAGGCCTTTCAATTATCGGCCGGCGCATGCCTGCCGAACATAATATCATGCGAGTGCGCAATGACGTCAGAACGCATGCCCGATGTCATCGTGTGGCATATTATGTTCGGGCGTGTCGGGAACGCGCCGCACGCCGAAGGTAAAACTCTGGCTCTGGCCAAGGTGCAATTTTTTAACACCTGGGGAAAAATATTCCCCCCATTTGCGGGGGGGGCAGGGGGGGTTGTGCGTGGGCGGGCAGGGGTGGGTGCGAACCCGATTGGCGCCCCTGATCGAGGCCACACTACAAATTTACGTGGCAGGGCCAATTAAGGCCTGCCCATCATGACGTTCATCCAGAAGCACTGAGCACTCCCTCTCCCTGTGCGGGCGGTGGTGGGGGGCTTCCCTGAGTCGTTTCCTGCGCTCTTTCACACATGCACGTGGAAGAGTGCTGAAACCGATTAGTTTGACATGTGTAAATTTAAATAAAGAAGAGAAAAAACTTTTAATACATGTCCCCTCATGTGACACTGTCACATGAGCTGGGGCATGTCAAAGAATTAATGTTACGTGAAAAATGTGAAGGCCGCCTGGGCTCTTCGCCTGCCCACCAACATTAAGGTTGGACAGGCAGCTCATTTAATTGAGTTAATTAGTTTTTAAATGGCCTTAATAGGCCTTTGACGGTTCGGTGGGCAAGCAGCTGACTCGGCTGTGCGCCCGCCGAACTGAAAATCTAAATACCGCGTGGTGACGTTGGGACTCCCGCCTGACGTCACCACGTGTCATTTTATGCATTGGTGAGCGGGCCCCGCCCCCGCTCGCCGACTGGAGAATTCAGCCCCTGGAGACAAAAGCAAAGGCAGCTGGTCTTACTGCTACCAGACATACAGACTCAGAGATGCTGCTGCATGTGCAAAGCAGGGAAGAGGTAGCTGTGAGAGCAGTATGCTTCTAAAAGTTGGTTTGTTGTTCTGAAAGAAGAAGGTGGAGCAGACCAGGCTTTTGGAGACTTAAGGACCACGGAGTCACCAAAGTGGACCTTGCAGTTGGAATTCCATTCAACTATGCTCAGAGGATTGGGTGAAGGAGATTTCATTTGCACAGGGCACTGGAAGACTCACCCTGATGTGGCAGGGAGGAAAGAGCCTGCCAAAATGCTAAGAGGGATTTGAACTTCAATCTTCCGGGCTAAATTTCTGCTGAGAGCAGAGTATAAACATGTGAAGTTTTCGGTTGTGTTAAAAAGTTACTAAGGGAAACTTTTCTGTAGTTTAGTGTATTAGCTACCAACTAAGTCATGTTTAGTTGATACAAAAACCAAAAATGCTAGAAAAACTCAGCAGGTCTAACATGCTGAGACCTGTTGAGTTAAGCCTGCTGAGTCTTTCCAGCATTTTCTGTTTTTGTTTCAGATTTCCAGCATCTGCAGTATTTTGCTTTTATCTTAATGTTTAGCTGATGTCCATTTTAGTGTGTTTGTTCCAGTAAAGGTCTTAAAATATGAAATCTTGTCATGTGATACTTTGAATCAGTCACTGAGAATTCAAATCTCTTTTTAAAAGCTATCAGTCTCTCTGGGGTTGTAACATCTTAAACATCTTAATTATTACTGAGAAAAAGAGACACGCTGATGAAGCTTTTCGTCTTGCATTCATCATGACAGTTTGCAAGAATACCATTGGTAAAGAGAACAACAATTTATACTGCATGAGAAGAGCAGTCATTTGTTCCCTGGCGCAATCTCCATGGCAACACCTCTACCAATCAGCACCAACTTAAATGCCCGCCTGAAAATTGATTTGGGGGAACCTTATGAAGTCCCCAGTAGATTTTCAACTTCTGGCCAGCAGTTTTTCAAGTGGAAATCAATGAAAATAAATTGCAAGTCTTCCCCAATAAATTTTCTAAATATGGAGGCTTCACTGCATTTCATTTCAAACTTTGATGGGGGAAGAACAACCTCCAGGCCCTGAAATCAATAGGTAGGCAGGGGCTGAGCGAGTGAAGCCAAAATCTTCCGAAGAACCCAGCAAAGTGAAGGACAGGGAGGCCCTGCCAATCTTAACAGCAGGACTTTATTAACATATTATAGTGAACCCCCCTCTCCCCCATCCAGGTCGAGTAAATGGCCAGTCTGGTTGGTCAGGGGTTGTGGGGTCCTGTTATCAGGCATGGGGTATGGGGTAGAGGGGATATGCTAAAATTGAGGCCCTTGTCTTTTTGAATGTTAGACTACTAAACACTAGTTTTAAAATAATGGTTCTAAATTTACTCTTAGTTTTCTTTACTAATTAAAGCACTTAATACTATTTGTGTATAAATGCCAAAAGAATTTCAATTGAGGGCAGATGCACAATTCAATGTGGAAATTGAAAAGCTGTTGGCAATAGTATGGCATCTTGCACTCTGATTCCACGTTCAAATACTTTGGGCAGCATCAAGTTCCTGTACTTGTATGAAAAATACAAAGTCGACTCACACACAGGGGAGAATTTTTCCTAAGGCGGGTGGGCTGGATGGGGAAGGGCACAGAGCCGATCGCCGCCTGCGATCGGCTCTGCGCCATCATTTTACGCGGGCAGGCCAATTAAGACCTGCCCAGCGTAACGCGTGGCTGGTAGCACTCAGCACTACCTGTGCAGGTGGGGGGAGGAGGGAGAGTCGGGGCCTGCGCTCTTTTACGCATGCGTGTGAAAGCCCGCAGAAATTTCCCTGAGGCACAGAGCTGCCTCAGGGAGATTAAGTAGATAATAAAACTTTTTTTAAAATAAAGTAAAAAATTATTTTAAAATGTCCCCTCATGTGACAGTGTCACTTGAGCTGGGACATGTTTGTGAAGTTTGCAAAATTTATTTAATTATTTCATAAAACCTTCATGAAACCTCATCGCCTGTCGATGAGGTATCCTGAAAATGTGAAGGCCACCTGGGCTCTTCGCCTGCCCGCTAAGCTTAAGGTTGGACAGACAGCATTGTTAATAAGTTAAATTACTTTCTTAATGGCCTTAATAGGCTGTTGACAGTTCAGCGGGTGTGCAGCCGCCTCCAGTGCGCACCCGCCGAACGAAATATTGAAACGACACCGGGATGCACGCCTGATGTCATCTCGCGTCATTTAACGCATCGGCATGTCGGGCCCACCCCTGCACACCGACGGTAAAATATTCTGCCCATACAGTTAATTCAAGTCTACTAATTTGACAATGAATTTGCCCATCTTAATTTACACTTCCTTCTCATTCCTTGCATTGTTAATTTCACAGAGTTTCAATCTGATTGGTTAAGCAGGTACACAAAAAGTGTCCATTCAGCCCATTGTGCCTGTGGGGGCTCTTTGAAAGAGCTATCTATCTAATTAAAGAAAAAGCATTTTTAGCAGTTAACAAGCATGCAAATTCCAAAAGACATTCAGTACTCAAAAGGATCAATCTGCACCATTTAATTTCAGTGACATGGCAGTGGCAAAGTACATGTCTTGCCCTATTTATTCAGGTTCCCTCTAGGTACCACACCATTTCCAGCTTCCATTTCCAGTAACTTGCAGCATAAAGTATCGTTGACATGAAATGGGCAAGGACAAGTCTAACTAACAGCAGTTCATAGCCCTGCCACAGGAAATTTTGGGTCAATGTTTGCAAAGCTATCGTGCAAGTTTCATATCAAGCCATAGATTTTGCAAGAGGCTCCTGAAGTTTGACATTTTAGATTATTACAACAGTAGTACTGTGACAAACCACAGAGCTAGACTAAGTGGGAAAGCAATTAAAGTTCTCACAATCTCTGTTGCAATAAAAGGAAAGATGTTGAAGAAGCATTTTTAGTAACATGAATTTTAGAATTAATATATAAAATATTAATGCACATTACTTATTACTGCAGAATTTTAACTCTTAAAGATTTGCAAGCTATAAAACATAATAGTTTCCTAATTGAGCAGAGTGTGTGGGTTTGTAAATTAACTACATGTTGCAACAACAAGCTCAAAATATCTGGCTCTGTGTATCCCTGAATTTGGGAGTGAGGAGGGAGGGTTAACAACAGTTGAAATTGGTGGTATTGATATATTCTCTGTTCAAACTGAACTCGCACGAATGACACTGAACCACTAGGATGGCAATATGTATAACATTCCAATGGCATTTTTTAAAGCTGGGTGTGATAGGTCAATCTAATTTCCATACTGATGGAAGGACGCCTTGTGACATGCAAAGCACTCCATGAGCCTGCCTGCTTGATATTCTTTCCCTCGACAGCTACCCTGACATGGTGCTGGGGACTAACTATGCAAATCACTATTTAAACAGTTCAGTTCATTGAACAGCTACACATTGTGCTGAGCTGTTTCCAGTGGAAAATGTGATTGAATGGGACTTTTTTTTTTCACCAGGGAGCTTAATTTTGATATATGCTAACAGTAATAAAATCTAGTGGAAGTAACAGCCAAGAGCATGTTCCATGTCATGTCACCATTGCTGTGGCCACATCCTGCATGTGCCACAAGGTTTTTCTTTGCTCTGAACAAGTCTAACACTGGGCAGAAAACAGGAACTTGCAGTTATCTCTCCCTCCTCTTCAAAACCCACCGTACTGCCCACTCGCTGTCTACCAGCACAAGGGCCCATCCAACATGTTCCACTATGACTCACCTTTAACCTATTAAGCAAGAATCTAAATGTGTTTGATCAGATGAAAACTCCAGACATATACACACATATACACACGTTTAAGTGAATTAAGGTATTTCAGTATCTCCTATCTCAGTCACGATTGCAATGTCTGTTTTCAATTAGGGGTTTCCCCAAAGCTTAGATGCTTCCATAGACTGGCACATTTGAATCCTCTAAGCATTGCCATAGCATTTCTGCAGTCGTTTTTTTTCCAGTCTGGCATTTTATTTTAAATTTCTTTAAATGATGAAATGGCTTAAAGAATCAGTATATTTTCTTCCAATTTGGTTATAATATTTAGCATTAAGAATCTTTTTTTGCACTCAAGAGATATTTTCTGTCATTTTACTTTGTATTTTATGTGCTTGGGAGCAGAAGTTTTATGCCATTGTAGAACTTAATGCATTTTTCATTTTTCTGCTGAAAAGCTGTATCAGCCCCACTGTCACTTCGGTACCTTAGTGAAGCTGATATTCTTCTTATGTAAACTTGAATAGTGGTAGGCTATTCAACCATGGAGTGCATATCAGGCAAGTATAATTCTGCAAAAGCAAAATGCTGTGGAGATGGGAAACCTGAAACACAAACAAAAAATGCTGAAAATACTCAGCAGGTCAAGCACCGTCTGTAGAGAAAGAAACATTTAACAGTTCAGGCTGATGACCTTTTGTCAAAGCTGGAAAACGTTAAAGAAAAAACAGATTTTAAGCAACTACATAGGCAGGGAAATGTTTGGTGGAGTAGAGGGGTGTGGTGGGATAGTTAAAGCACGACAAGCGAAACTGAAAGCAATGAAGATGAACAGGGTAAAAGAGTAAAACGGTAATCTCAGCAGAGAGAACAAAACTTCTTCAAGATGGGCATTCCTGGAAGAGAAATGGCAGTGAATTAAACATTAATATAAAAGCAAATACTGTAGATGTGGAGATCTGAAATACAAGCAGAAAATTCTTCAAGCATTCAGCAGGTCAGGCAATATCTGTGGAGAGGAAAACGAAGTTAACCATTTCCTTTCGTCAGAACTGGAAAAATTTACAGATGTAACAGGCTTTAAACAAGTACAGAGGCAGGGAAATGGAGGGGGGAAACAAGAAGGGAAACAGAAAACAATGAAGATGAACATATACGTATGAATTAGGAGCAGGAGTAGGCCACTTGGCCCCTCAAGCCTGCTCCACCATTTAATAAGATCATGGCTGATCTGATGGAACCTTAACTCCGCATTCCCACCTACCCCTGGTAACCTTTCACCCCCTTGCTTATCAAAAATCTATCTAGCCACCTAACCTTCTGCTTGGCCCCATACTGCTCTCATCCAATATACTCTTTAATATTTCCCTTCCCTTTTCAAGCAACTAATTGTATTTGAAATAATTTATAGGCTCAGCTTCAACAATGGCTTGTGGCAGAGAATACACCCATGTGAGGAAATTCTTTCTAACCTCCCTTTTAATTCTTTTTGTGATTATCTTTAATTTATACCCTCATGTTAACAACCAGTGGAAATAATTTATCACTATTAATTGTAACCCTCATAACCTTAAAGGCATTCATCAGGTTCCATCCCCCCTCCCCAACCTAAGCCCATTAACCTCCTCAGTTTTCATGAAAAAGACTTGACTTCTCACGTCTGTCTTCATGACCTCTCATCCCTAGTAGCAGCCTAATGAATCTTGCTGCTCCTTTCCATTCCTATTATATCATTCCTGTATTGAATGTGTCCAAACTGTACATAATAGGTGAGTCATAACCTATGGTCTTGTACAAATTCCAGTATTTTAATACTGAGTTGTCTTTTGGATGATAATAATAGCATCAGAACTAAAACAAACTTGAATGAGTTGGATGCAGTAATTGTAGCAATTAAATATGTGATTAAAACCTAGATTAACTGAGATTTAAGATTTAATTGCAAAATTAGTTTGATTTTTTTTATTCGCTTGACAGCCCTGGTTTATTTCCAACATGCATTACATCACATTTTAAAGCATCAAACTACATCATCCATTTATCTGCCCATCCTGCCGTCATATCTATGTCTTCCTGTAGGCCATCATGGCCCTTGCCACAATTTAAAACACCCAATTTTGTGTCAGTGTCAAATTTCATTGGTGAATCACATGGGACAGAATTTTACATTTGGTGTGCGGGGGCGGGCCCGACAGGCCAGAACGGAAAATGATGTGCGATGACATCGGGCGTGCGTCCCGACGTCACTGCGCACTGTCACGATATTTCAGAAGGCGGGCGCACTATGAGGGCGGAGCCGCGCCTACCATTAATTAACGGGCCAGTTAAGACCAATTGTCTGTGATTTTATGCAGCCCCGGCGATTTTCAGCGTGTTGCACGGGTGCAACGGGCAGGCGGTAAGGCCACATTTTCAAAAACCTCATTCACGGGCGGGATAAGAGGGGTGTGTGTACTCGCTAATGCAAGTTGTTTGTACTTTAGATTATTACTACTGTTACTTGCTTGTGTGAACAGGACAATTTCATTTCACTTCAGAGCTGCTTTGACAGAAAGAACAGGCTTCAGTTCAGGACTCTGGAGGACTCCTACCACTTGGGGCCTTCCAGGTATCAGGCAGCTTTCCCTTACCCTGGGAATGGGGATTGTGGTCTCCGCTGGAGGCACCTTCTCTTCTGAGGAGGGAGGGCCAGAAGGGGGAGGAGGTCAGGTGTCCCTATTCAGCCTCCAGGGGAGCCACCTGTGAGAGGAGAGGCACAGGCACAAGGGACGCAGAGCCAAAAGGAAGCCCAAGCAGAAGGGGCCACAGAAGACTCCACTATCCTGCTGCCAGGGTTTACAGGTGGCGATGCAGCTACCTCAATATGCCTGAGGTGCAATGCTGAAGGAGGCGCCGCCTCTCAAGGGGGACAGTCAACTCTATCTGTCAGATGGTCGGCCCTGAGATCAGCTCCAACTGTGTGGGTGGACACCCCATGCCAGTGGCGCTGAAGGTCACAGCTGCCCTCAACTTCACTGCCTCCGGCTCTTTCCAGGGGTCGGTGGGTGATCTTTGTGGAGTCTCCCAATCAGCTGTCCATAGTTATGTCAAGCTGGTGACAGATGCTCTGTCCAGGCATGCATTGACTTTCATTCACTACCACATGGACGAGGCCAGCCAGGCACAGCAAACCAGAGGCTTTGCAGTGATTGCTGGGTTCCCTCGCGTCCAGAGTGCAATAGACTGCACACATGTGGCCATCAAGGCGCCAGCGGGTGAGCCCGGTGCCTTCGTCAACAGAAAGGGCTTCCACTCCATGAATGTGCAGATAGTGTGTGATCACAGGATGCAGATTCTGCAAGTCTGTGCAAGGTACCCTGGCAGCTCCCATGACGCTTACATCCTGAGACACTCCCAGGTGCCGGGGCTCTTCAGTACTCCAGCCCGACTGGATGGATTGCTGCTGGGTGACAAGGGCTATCCCCTCAAAAGGTGGCTCATGACACCTCTCTGCTATCCAAGAACAGAGGCCAAGCAGCGGTACAATAGGAGCTATGCCTCCACAAGGGCGGTGGTAGAGAGAGCCATAGGTCTTCTCAAGATGCGCTTACGATGCCTGGACCGCTCAGGGGACGCACCCCAGTACCCACCAGATCGTGTGTCGGTGATAGTGGTTGCTTGCTGCGCCCTGCACAATCTGTTGCTGGAAATGGCAGATGCAGTGGAGGAAGATGTTGATGCAACTGCTCTGGCAGCAGACGATGAGTCCAGTAATGAGTCCGAGGACGAGCACGGTCAGGGTATAGACACTGACATGGGCAACCTCCAGGGAGGCAGGGACACCCGGGAGGCTTTAATCCGACACTCCTTCAGCTAGCCTACCAAAGATAAATCACCAGCACATGCCAGGGCTGCAGGCTCCATACTCAATACATGACAGGAACATTTGCCTGGTGAACAATATGCACTATGTGCCATTTCAATAAAGTTCAATGACAAACAAGTCACTCATAACATCATGGGTTACCCTGCACCTGCAGAACTAAAGAAGCACCCGAAGGCTTGTTGAATAGAAACACATTTACTGGTGTGGTGCCAGGCATACATAATACAAATTAAATTGAAAAGTGTTATCCATCACACCTAATAATAATTAACGTAAAAGTGGGGGGAAAAATATCACCAGTGATAAGCCCGTGTTGTGCTTAAGGTGATTTAAGTTTTCACTTGCGGGTGCTATGTCTAGGTGCTCCCACCTTGCTGGCACCAGCATTGGAGACAGCCTGCTGACTCTGCTGTCCTGTTGGCCTTGATGACCTTGGCGGGCGTCCTCTTGCCTGTGGAGCCTGTGCTGACCCCACCTGGGAGGGAGCGGCCAGTGCCAGGGCTGGCATCACCCCAGTCGCCTCAACGGTTGCCATGGTCGCTGGCAGAGGGGTGGAGGATCTGCTGCCATCATCCGGAGCACCCTGAGAGGAGCCCGCAGTGATGACAGGCAGCTCATGCGCCAACGTGAGGTCACTTTGGACCTCCCTGCTCACCATTATGGATGGGCACCTAGCTGGGATACTGGATGCCCAGTTCATCTCCCACACTGACAGTGACCACCTGAGGTCAATGCCGCTGTGAGGGCTTGCAGGTCTGAGCACATCCCCAGGAACTCCTGATTCAGCTCCTGGAGGAGCCTCTCCATGTGAGTCGCCACTCTCTCCATACAGGAGGCAGTGCGCTCGGCCATGAGGGTCATTGCATTGTTCATGTCTGCAAGGACTCCTCCACAACAGAGAACATGGCACGCATTCCCTCATGGATCCCCGCCAGATCCTCCCGCACACCCTGCTGGACTTCCAACATCTGCTGCCTCAAGGACAACTCCAGAGGCACATCATCAGCCACTGACTGAGCATGTTCCTGGTCCCCAGCAGTCGTCCGACTGCCGGCGTCCTGGGCACTCTCTGCCTCCGCCTGCACCTCAAGCGAGTGTGAAGTGCCCTCACCGCTGTGCACCGAGATACTATCCGCCGATTTAATGCCCATCAAGGTGCTGGTATCTGTTCTGGTACCTGCCTGGCTGAGAGGGTGTGATGCTGGTGCGTTTATATCCTCTGTGTCCTCTGGGGTGAGCGGCGGGCCTTCAGGCTCCTGACCCCAACGGACTTCTGGTGAGGCTGAAAGTAAGAACAAGAACATGTGATTAGTTAAAGTAGTTACACTGTTACTGTACATGCCTGGCACCCAGATCAGGGTGCCCTCGTCTTTCCACTGTCAATGGAGATTCCATGTTCGAGGCTCACATCAATATAGAGACTACAGTGGAATGGTTGCTATTACAGACATTCTGACCTCAGTGCACTGCACTCTTACCTCCCTGTTGCACCCCAACCTCACTGCAGCCGGTTGATCTGGGTGCTTGGTGCCTCTCCAGTTCCGGTGCCTCCTGCTTATATCTGGACAGGATTAGAAGGTGGGGCGGTCCTCCGCCAGTCCACAGCCTCTCAGCATTATTGTGTGCTGTCTTCTCCTGAAAGGACAGAGGAGCACTGATTAGTCCACCCTCTACCTGCATCGACATTGCAGCCTGGCCAACCCCACCTGAGGAAAACCTCGCAGGGCTCAGCCCATTCGTGACCCTGGAGCCGCAAGACACTCAGTCCAAGCAGCCAGGGCTCACCCCCTTACCCAGACGCTGCCTCATTGACATTTTCCACGCACATTCTAAGAACTCTGAGGTCCAGGGTGGGGGGGGCAGCTCCTAACCGCCGTGCTAAGTGACCCTTGCCAACACGGTACTCACCCTTCCCGACTGCAGGATGTCATTGAACCGCTTACAGCACTGCACCCATGTGCGCCTCACATCATGGGAGCTCACCCTGGATGTCCCCTCCTCCCAGGCATTTTTGGTAATGGTGGGGGGTCCTCCTCCCGTCCCTGGGGACAAGTATATCCTGGCGTGCTGCCACCTCCTCCAGGAGGGGAGTGAGACACTCGTCAGAAAAACACGGGGCCAACTGCCCTGCCTACCTGCCCTCCTGCCTGCCGTGTTCAGCATTGGACCCGGCGGACATTGAGCTCCCGCCCCTGCCCGCCTCTTCTCGCTGATGCCAAAGTCGTGTATTACACTGGGCGGGCCTTAATTGGCCTGCCCTTGTATAATGGCAGTGCGGAGCCAATCGCGGGCAGCGGTCAGATTCCCAACTGCCCCCGTCCAGTCCCCGCCAAGCCCGCCCGACCAATGTAAAATCCTGGCCATGGTCTTTTGTTAGGAACAATTTTACTTTTCATATTTTTTTAAATTTACTTACTGTGTGTGTTGAGTTCTTGTCTCTCTCCTTACTTGTGGGAAGGAGGCAGATGAAAGAACAGCTAACTATTCAAGTCAGTTCAGAGACTTGGATGTGCATTTGCTGTTGGTGTCAGATACCAATGCCTCAGGCATAGCTGGAGTGCTTGTAGGTAACTTTGCATTTAAAGTGTTTCACTTGCAAATAAAAGAGCAGCAGAAGGAAAAATTATGATGAAAATACTATTAATTTTCAGAACGGCCATAGGTTTCCCATATGAGCTATATCAAACAGAGGCCAAATTACCTCAGGCTGGCCTGCTAGCAGTCAGTTAACAGCATTATTAGCAGCAGCCTAGCAACATGTCACCTCTCCTGCTAATTGTCAGTCAAAGGGGGGCGGGGTGGAGAAAAGAGGAGTACACAAAAGAAATGTATTATTGTAAAGTTGCAAAGTTCCTGTAAAAAGAAACTATTGCACAATGGAAAACATGAGATTTTCTCCACAGATTTTCAACATAGTGATCTTCCCATAAATTTGGATTTTCTTGTCACAGACAAACCTAAATATCATAAGTGAAACCTGTTGGACTTTACATGCTTTAGCTTGCCTATTCTTACTTGTCAAATTCACAAAAAGCTAGTGATAAATTCCACTTTATAACCGATTGCATAAAGGTCAGACTGTTCATTGTTAATTTGATTTTCCATAATGGAACATACCACTGTAGCTACAATGAGGAATGATAGACCTCATTTGAGAGATCAGGGGTGAATAATTCCAGATTCTAGAATAATATGGTGACAGTTAAAGCATTTCCTTTCCATCCTGAGATTATATTTTACTTATTTTGGTACCTTTAGTGAAAAACTATGTTTGAGTATTCAAGTGATTTAATTGTTTTATACAAGCTTCTACTTGTCACTAAAACTGGCGAGCAGAAATAAATAGACATTATTACAAGGTTGGAACTCAAGTCTGGTAGCTTTATTTTGGGATAATTAAAGTGATGGGTGCAGAGTGGAATTTATTTCCCTATTTTCTTAACAAGTTCGGCCTGGAAAATCTTCCAGGTCAAGAAAATACACACACATGCAATGCTTGTCTGAGATTTGGGATGAAGGTACATGTGAGAGCAGAGTTCTCCACGTCTGTTTACCCCAGACATTGGTTTGAGAGTGCCGAAATTAATTTTAGTTAGGACTCTTGCAGCCTATAAACAGATTTCATCCCATCGGTTTGGGTTAGAATGAAATCTAGGTCAACAGGTGAAAGGGCACAGTGCTCACCCAGTACATCATGCAACCTCTGTGCATGGGTTTGTTTTGCATTTTTAGGAAGTCAGGAAAAGAAGAGAGGAAAACAAGAGAGGATGGATGTGAGAGAAAATTAATGATAAAATCCTAAGCAATTGTTAATGGCAGTCATGGCATGGAATTTAATGCCCTCCCCAAGGTTTGGAGGTGTGTGGGGCATTTAATCGGGTGACGTGGAGCAAGTGAGGACCCTGCAGCCTTCCCGCCACTGCCCCAGTTAGATCTGGGGTGGTATGGCTCATGGATGGCCTTCCTGCCCTACCTGTCACCACTTGAGGACCTTAAGTGGACAATTAATGTCCACTTAAGGGCCTCATCCTGTTGCCACAGGGCAGTTGCCAGGCGGGAACCCCAAAGTGTGCTCCCAGGGGAGCCCTTGCTGTCAAGCACTCACTGCCTGATCGAGGGACCCAGGATCAGGAAGGGGGAGGCCCGCTGAAAGTCAGCCCCTTGTCCTTGCCTCCAAACCCCATCCCCTCCCTCCTGAATCCCCCACCCAGGACCCCAAACCTCAATCACCTGTAGCCTCTGCAATCCTGAGACTCTGCATTGCCAGCAGCTGCCACCACTCCCACTGGCACTGCCTGCAGTGGACAGCTGCTGCCCTCTGGCAGGCAGATCCCAGGGGGTGTTATTTCCAACACCCCAGGTCCTGAATCCTGGGGGAGAGCGGCGGCTGAACACTTAAGTGCCTGACTGACACTTAGCATGGCGGACCTTTCCCAAAGGAGGTGACACGGGATTTTTGTCGGCTCACTGCCAGTGGTTGAGAGTCCTGTCACCTGAATTAAATTCCGCCCATGGTTTAAACCCACTTTTTAAATTCCTGGTGGGATTTTTCTTTATTTTTTCATGGGATGTGAGTGTCATTGGCAAGGGCAGCATTTGTTGCCCATCCCTAATTGCCCTTGAGAAGGTGATGATGAGCCGCCCTCTTGAACTGCTTTAGTGCTTCTGGTATAGGTACACCCAAAGCGCTGATAGGGAGGGAGTTCCAAGGTTTTGATTCAGCGGCAATATATTTCCAAGTCTGCATTGTATGTGGCTTGGAGGAGAACTTGCAGGTGGTGGTGTTCCCTTGCATCTGCTGCCCTTGTCTTCCTCGGTGGTAGGTTTGGAATGCGCTGTCGAAGGAACCTTGAAGAATTGCTGCAGTGCATCTTGTAGATGGTACACACACCTGCCACTGTGCATTGGTGGTGGAGAGAATGAATGTTTAAGATAGTGGATGAGGTGTCAATCAAGTGGGCTGCTTTGTTCTGTATAGTGTTGAACTTGTTTAGTGTTGTTGGAGCTGCACTCATCCAGGCAAGTGGAGAGTATTCTATTACACTCTTGACTTGTGCCTTATAGATGGTGGACAGGCTTTGGGGACTCACTCACCACAGAATTCCCAGCTTCTGACTTGGTCTTGTAGCCACCGTATTTATATCATTGGTCCAGTTCAGTTTCTAACCAATGGTAACCCCCAGGATGTTGATAGTGGGGGTTTTGACGATGGTAATGCCATTGAATGTCAAGTGGAGATGGTTAGATTCTCTCTCATTGGAGATGGTCATTGCCTGGCATTTGTGTGATGCGAATGTTACTTGCCACTTATCAGCTCAAGTCTGAATGTTGTCCAGGTTTCACTGCATGCGGGAGTGGACTGCTTCAGTATCTGAGGAGTCGTGAATGTTACTGAATGCTGTCCAATCATCATCGAACATCCCTGCTTCCGATCTTATGATGGAAGGAAGGTCATTGATGAAGCAGCTGAAGATGGTTGGGCCGAGGATACTACTCTGAGGAGCTCCTGCAGTGATGTCCTGGGACTAAGATGATTGACCTCCAACAACCACAACCATCTTCCTTTGTGCTAGGTATGACTCCAACCAATGGAGAATTTTCCCCTGATTCCCGTTGACTCCAGTTTTGCGAGGGCACCTTGATGGCACACTCAGTCAAATGGTGCCTTGGTGTAAAGGGCAGACATTCTTACCTCACTTCTTGAGTTCAGCTCTTTTCCCCACGTTTGGACCAAGGCTGTAATGAGGTCAGGAGCTGAGTGGCCCTGGTGGATCCCAAACTGAGCACTGGTGAGCAGGTTGTTGCTGTGTAAGTGCAGCTTTACAGCCTGTTGACAACATCTTCCATCACATTACTGATGATCGAGAGTAGACTGATGGGGTGGTAATTGGTCTGGTTAAATTTGTCCTGCCTTTTGTGTACAGGACATAGCTGGGCAATTTTTCACATTGCCAGGTAGATGCCAGTGTTGTAGCTGTACTGGAACAGCTTGGCTAGGGGCACGGCAAGTTCTGGAGTACAAGTCTTCAGTGCTAGAAGGTTGTCAGGCCCAGGTCAGTATCCAGAGCTTCTGATGGAAGGTCAGTGACCTGAAACATTAACTTTATTTCTTTCCAAAGATGGTGCCTAATCTGCTGAATATTTTCAGCATTTTTGGCTTTTATTTCAATTTTTCACACTTGCAATGTTACCAACAATTTAAACATCAGCTCTGCTGAATGATTTAAACAGGTTTCTTAAAAGATTGGGACAAAATCATTATCTAAATGAGAAAATTAGAACACAGTAGAATTAATATGCGCATTAAAATGACATGGGAAGCCATCTCATTATCAGTCCCTTGGGGATATCCGGTATCAGTCTCTCTTCCAGAATGAGGCAAAATTCATCAGTTTAATGATCAAGCATTTCAATCAGAGTGAAATGCAATCTGTGCAGGTCTGTTTTGTGTCACCGAGGTTCAATTTGTATCAGGGGCTGACAAAATTGGGACCATATTTATAAAAACTGTACACAATGCATAAAGGATATCACATGGGCTGAAGTCTGACACAGGAGGAAAACAGTTTTAATGGGCAATAACCATGAAAATAAAGTGCAGTTTACAAACTCGTTCTGAATCCTAAGGCTGCATCGTTGAACCTGATTAACCTGCATCCTTCTTTGCAAATTGTACAGGGGCATTGGGAGTGATTTTATTTTGTTTTCAAGAACTCTTAATTCTCAAAAGAAGGTTAATAGCAGAAACCATGGCAGACAGCAGAAAACTATGGATTCTGCTCATTAAATCAAATAATTTGAGCTGGAGTGGTAATCAGGCTTTATTTACAGGCAACTAGCATATCATACACATTAATTTAAAGCTTTGTAGCTATGACTTTTTCCAATACTGGCCCAGAATTTCACATTCTCCAACAAAATAATCTTCTAACTTATCTAAGGACTTATCAGTGTTGGGGCCCTTGCTGTCTGTTGTATATAGTAACGATTTGGACTTAAATGTAGGAGGTATGATTGGGGAGTTTACAGATGACACAAAAATTGGCCGTGTAGTTGATCGTGAAGAGGATAGCTGTTGTCTCCAGGAATGATATCAATGGTTTGGTTGAGTGGCTGGAAAAGTGGCAAATGGAGGTAATACATTTGGGGAGGACAAACAAAGCTAGGGAATACACTGTAAACAGGAGGATATTGAGAGAGGTAGAGGAAGCGAGAGCCCTTGGATGCATGTCCACAGGTCCCTGAAGGTGAGAGGACAGGTGGATAGGGTGGTAAATAAAGCATATGGAATGCTTTCCTTTTTTGAACAGTTCTGGTCACCACATTACAGGGAGGACGTAATTGCTCTGGTGAGAGTGCAGAGGAAATTTACGAGAATGTTGTCCGGGCTGGAAAATTGCAGCTATGAGGAAAGATTGGATAGGCTAGGGTTGTATTCCTTAGAACAGTGGAGGCTGAGGTGTGACCTAATTGATGTTTACAAAATTATGAGGGATCTAGATAGAATAGATAGGAAAGACTTGTTTCCCCTGGCTGAGGGGTCAATTATCAGGGGGCGTAGACTTAAGGTGATTGGTAGAAGGATTAGAGGGGACATGAGGAAAAAGTTTTCACTCAGAGGGTTTTGGGTGTCTGGAATTCACTGCTTGCATTGGTGGTTGAGGCAGAAATGCTCAACTCATTTAAAAGACGCCTGTTTCTGCACCTGAAGTGCTGTAACCTGCAAGGCTACGGACCAGGTACTGGAAAGTGGAATAAAAATGAATGGCTAGTTTCTTTCTTTTCTCATTTTTGGCTGGCCTTGACACCATGGGCTGAATGGCCTTTTTCTGTGCCGTAACTTTTCTATGGTTCTATGGATTCCATAAAGACATTCTAAAGCTTACTAACTTCTCTTTTCAAAGCCTTTTATAAAATTATCAATTACCTAAAAGCATCCTTCAAATGTCCCAAAACATCAGCCTTTCTTCCAACTTCTTGTACATTTCCAGCATTTTCTATCTTTACATTGGGGGAAGTTTTCCAAGACTCCATGGTGGTACATAGCCTCCTGGACAGTGGTCAGGAACCCAGGCCCTCAGCTAATTCTCACTCTTCCTGATTTTTCAATCATCAATTTCTTTGCACTTGTATGAACTCCTTCCTACATTTTAGTTCATGTATTACATGTTGCTGGGTATTCATCAGTGTTTGTTCTCTCCTTTCAATAATATCTTTCTTTATTTTTAGTTGCTGTTTAGCTTTAATTTTACATTTTATGTAGGGCTAGTATGATGGGCATTCCTTGAGGGGTTCTGAATAACTGAGATGTGGGAGATGGGTTTGTGAGGGGCTAAGACAAAAATATAATTTAGTGCGTGAACTTTTAACTTACGTTGCTTAAAGCAGCATATAAGGGGTTAAAACCCACAGTACACTATGGACAGAATTTAATGGTAGCCCATCCACCAGGGAGAGAGCTAGTGACAACCCAGCCATGGCGATTCCAGGTTTCCCCCCTCCACCCCCCAACCTGATTTAACGCCATCAGGCACTTACATGATAGGCGACGGGGTCCTTGGTGCCAATGAGACAGATGCCTTGCTTTCGAGAGCTGCCAACCAATCAGGCCAGCAGAACCCCAGTACAGGTGACACCACTGGGAGTGGTGGCCACTGTCGGTTAAATTGCCATATGATTCAGAAGAGTTAGGAACTATATTATTATGTGCATATATACATGTATATCCAGAATACCACATCACTCAACAACAGCACTGAAGTCTCTGTACTAAAGCAATTATGTAGCCTTCAATGTATCATTCCACAGCACATGGTGAGATTTGAAAAATACATTTAATGTTAGCTCCTGTATCTGTAAAATTGTGTCATTGTTTCAAACTTCTGGGAATCACAGGACATAACATGGTGGCAACAGGTGTCTGTGAGAGAAGTCCAAACATTTTAAACAGGTTTAATGCAGAATTAGATTAAGAAAAATTAGCCCAAATTATAGGCAGAGAGAAAGAGAAATGGAGTGAATTTTATGAAAATGAAACAGCTGCTGCAGCAATGAGCTCACAGCTCTAGCCCAGGGTGAATTGACAGGCTGATGATGCCAGAGGGGCATTTGAGAAGTTTAAACAAGAGTGCAGATTGACATTCAGTAGTTTTCTGCAAGGCACTCGTGATAAGGAATGGGTCAGCTACATCCTTTTGTGGGCAGGAGAGAAAAGTTTAGATCTTTTCAATAGCTGGGAGATGAATGGGGATGACAGTAAAAACCCAGAAGAAATTTTTGAGAAGTTCAGCACACCTCTCCAGTCAAAATCAAACCATTGGATTCACTGATACGAATTTCAAAAGCTGAGGTAGGAATCAGGTAAGCCTGTTGGCAATTTCTTAACGACATTGAGAAATGTATAGCCAGCAAATATAAATTCAGAGAAATGGATGAAAGGCTGGTAGATCAGCTCACATGAAGCTCTGCACACCCGGAAGTACAAAATGCTATGGTTGGAAAAGATAAGCTCACAATATCACAGGTGATTGACACTGCCGGAGCACATAATGACACAAGTAGACAGATAAAGATGCTGAATACCCAGACAGCTAGCCTTCAGCTATGTCAAGGGAAAGGCAGCAGGCTGTTGTTGTGAAATGGTAAGAATGTTGAGTTCATAATCAGAAGGAAATGTTCCGCATGTGGATCAAACTGCAGAGCTTGTGGAAATTCAATCACTGGGAAAGGATGTGCAGAACAAAGAAAGAAGATGGTAAAGGAGTTATCAGAATCAGAGCAACAGGGTAAACAAGAAGGAAAAAGAAACCAAAACATCCACATCCTGGACGATGTTTGAGGGTACAATAGGCATAGGAACCATAAAACTGCATGAAATGTCTAGATGTGACAGTTCCCTGAGAAAAGAAACTCACACAACCATTCAGATCAGGAAGAAGGTGAGAAATTAGCGCACACCCATAAACCTGAAGCTGAAGCTTGATACCAAAGCACAGGGTAACATTATCCCGCTCAGACTATACCAGAAGATCTTCCCTGAAATTTTGAATGAAAATGGTTACTCAAGGAAAGATGCTCTGAAACCAAGCAATATCATGCTAACGGCACATGGGGGACTGAGATTCGACAGTCAGAATGACCAAAATCAGACGGACACACAAAGGAAAAGACAGTAACTATGTTCTATGTCATGGAAACAGGTTGTTCTGCTGTTCTTGGGCTGAACAGTTGCAAAGAGCTGCAGCTGATCTCAGTAAACTATGAGATAAAGGAGGTGTCACTGAGGATTGAAGATAGTACACCCATTGGAAAGCACCTTCAGATCAGAAGCAAGAAAGATCCAAAGGAATGCAGAGTGTTTTGATGAGAGAGTTGGATGCTTTGATGATTTTGAGTATCATATCACTATTGATCCAGAGAAGAAACCAGTGATTCATCTCCCTACATAAAGTACCAACGGAGCTAAAAGGAAAGTTTGAAAGAGAGCTCCAAGAGCTGGAAGAGAAGAAAGTGATCACCAGAGTCATCGCTTGGAGAGAGAAGCCAAATGGACGGCTACAAATTTGCCTGGATCCCAAAGATCGTAATCAAGCAATAAAGAGGAATTACTACCCTACTCTAACACTGGAAGAAATCATGCCAGCATTGGCAGAGGCAAATGTTTTCAGCAAGATCGATGCCAGAAAAGGCTATTGGAATGAGAAAACTTCACTACTGACAACATTTAACACAGCCTTTGGATGGTATAAATTCCTGTGTTTATCTTTGGCCTTAAAGTGAGACAGGAAGTGTTCTAGCATAAAGTGGATAAGACATACATGAAAGGAGCAGTCGGCATAGCTGATAATATCCAGATTTATGGTGTAAATGGAAAAGATCATGACCATCACCTAGATGGAGAGAACCAGGAAAGCTGAGATCAAGTTAAATGCAGACAAATACGTTGTGAAGGTGACAGAATGCCAGTTTTTCAGAATGGTCTACACACCTGACAGAGTCAAGTCAAGTCCTGAAAAAGTCACAGCTATCTCTGAAATGGAAGCTCCAAGAATCAGAAAGATTAAAAGAAAACAAGAAAGACTTGAGAAGCTTCCTTGGTTTGATCCGGTACATGAGTTCTTTGATACCTCACATGTCAGAACACAGAGCAAACCTCCAAGAGTTGATGAGAGAAGATGTTTGTACCAGTGGTCAGAGTCAATAGAGAAGAGTTTCAAAGAAGAAGGATGCAAGAAGACAAGTTCATCATACCAAAACAGAGAAACCTGTCACCCTGCAAGTAGATGCTTCTGCAGAAGGAGCAGCCCTGATACAAGAGGGAAAGCTGATAGTATTCACATCCAAATCTCTAACATCAGCTGAGACCAGATATGCCATCTCATCACTGAAAGTGATGAATACCAAATGCATGAAATGGAGGAACAACATCCTATCGCCTAAGCGACACTGTGAATAATGTTCCTAAGAAAAGAAACAAATTATAAAAGACTCTTAGGGATGAACTTTATGGAGGTATTGGTCGCCTCCCACCCCCACACTGGTCGTAAACCAACTTTAAAGACTTTAAAAAAGGGACTTTCACCACTCAGTGGAAGGAAGCAAGCAGTCCCATGAAGAAAACAACGTGGACTAAGGCAGTCTGGGATTTTCCGGTGAGGCGGGATTGGGCACACTAGGGCAGGTGGGAGGAGGGTGGGCGGGTCGAGGTTTGAAGGCTGGGGGTGGGGTAGGCACAAAGTGGGGGAGTACTACATTGGAGGGGTGCTCCCGATGTGCATAGGTCACCCCAAAGGAGGTACCCCAGCTTCCTTCCCACTTTTTCACCAGAGTTAGGCGGCCTTCCCACTCTCATCTGTGCACGACCGCCAACTCCATTTTGGGCGCGGAGATGGAATCAGGCCCTCAACTCCCCCTTAGTCGGGCAGTTAAGGCCTCAATAAACCTAAGGACGGGCTAGCAAGCACCTGACCCATCCACCATTTCATGGCAGCAGGTCAGGAAGGCAGTGGGCTAGCCACAAGTCATATTTTAAATGTCCCCCTCCAAAAACATACCCAACCGGGGGGCCATAAAACCCAGCACCTAAGGTGTTCACTTTAATTAAAAAGTTGATTGCTAATCTTCTTTAGTGTTTAGACATAATATCTATAAAAAATTAATGATTGGAACTGTTATAATGATATATAGAGGCATTATATTTTTTTTAAAAAGGGAGATGTAGTTGTTTATTCAAAAAGAGTTAGGAACTATAACATTATGTGCGTGTGTTCATGTATATCCGGAATGCTACATCATGCATTGCTGTATTACAGTCAACGTGTCAAAGTAAAAATATATCGCTCTGCAGCACATGGAGGTCTGGAAACATACATTTGATATCAGCTCCTGTATCAGTGTAAAGTAATGTGAAATTTTGAATTCCTGGGAACCACAAGACATAACTCTGCCCATACTGAGAAAGGGCCGAGAAACAGGAGGAAAAGTGAGGACCCCCCTGACTGGCCCTGGCAAGGGGGATGGAGGGGGGTTTAGTTTAAAGGGAAGGTGGGGGGCTTTGCCTATGGGCAGCACTTGCCGCCAGCAGGCCTCTCTGTTGGGCATGGACTGCTGAAATAGAAGGAATCCTCCCCAACCGCACTGAAGCCATACCCACCGAGGTTTACCTGGCAGGTTGCCCACATGGTGTAACCCGCCCACTGTTGGTTGAATACCACCAGCGGCAGGATGAGGCCTTTAAGTGGCCATCCTCGACCCTTCCCACTCTGAATTTAACTGGTGGTTGGGAAGGCAATGGGGTGCCCAACCCCTACTTTCCAGCCGGATTATATGGCTCCTCCTAGCTCTGCCTCTTGAGCATTAAATTCTGTCTTACGGCTACAAAATCAGATGCATTGCACCACTGGAGATGGTGCCAGGGAAGCTGGAGGCCCTCCGAGTGGGAGGGCACACTCAGCACCTCACGCTGGGAATCCTGCATGTGCAAGTCTCTTATTTGAGTTGAAAGCTTTCCAACTGATGCTCCCATGTCATCACTCAGCCCAAGCAGCTGATTTGAGGCTGTATTTGCAAACTTGGACCATTCAGGTCCATTCTAGAAGGCCCTACCCAACAAAGGTTTGTGGGGAACACTTCACCCCACCTAGAAGCCATGCCCGGGATGGCTCAGGTTCAACAAGGAGGCGATCACTGAACCTCCTTCAACCCGACCAGGAACCTCACACCAGGTTGAGGAGAACCCTGCCAGATGCTATCAAGTTCACTGATGCCTTAAATTTTTTCGAATCCTGACCCTTCCAGACAGAAGCAGGAGACAACTCCAATTTCCCCCAGTATGTTGTCTGTCAGAGCTTCTGGGAGAACACAAAGGCCATCTAATCCGGACCAGGATAGTATATTGTCTTCTCGCTTGGAAGGAGAAGCAAGATTAAAGGGCACATGACTTCAGCAGGATAACAGGATTGCCATTGGAGCAGGGTGCCATGACATCCCACCATAGCAACTGGTGGAATTTAAATTCAATAAAAGTAAATCCAGAATTGAAAAGCTAGTCTCAGTAATGGTGACCATGAAACCATGATTGGTTGTTGTAAAAAAACCATCTGATCGACTAATGTCCTTTACTTCTCTCATAATATAAATCTTTTCATGGTGCTAATATTATCAGTAACCTTTGGGAAAAATAAACACACTGCTTGACCTAGCTTCTCTGGCTAGGTGTAACACCCTACCATCTCTTTGAAATGCAAACTACCCTAATTTATCTAAAAATGCAAATTCCCCTCACCTCACATTCTAAAACTTCAGCCATATTTATGTATTTAGCATTTCAAACCTAGCTTCTTTTGATGAGTCAAAACCTCCAGACCAGCTGCCTCAAATTCAATTAAATCCCACACACATACACACAGAAACTATCCAGACCCCACTATTAACCTACTTCTACAATAAATCATAATAATATTATGAGAATTATTATATTTTCGTGACAAGGCCAAAAAGGGATGGGCAACAAATGCTGACCTTGCAATCAGCGCCCACATCCCATGAAAGAATAAACAACAAAAAAAAAGGAATGGGTAGAGGTACAGGAACTGCAAGGGGTTCCAGTCTAGTTGTTTTGTGATCATGCCAAGAATATTATATTGTTGAATGCCTGCTAACCTGGTAGCATCCACAATGCATTCAATCCTTTGCCAGTTGGCCCTACCAACATCTTCAGTCCTCCTAGAGGGACCAGAGACTAGCTGCTTGGGGACAAGGGCTATCCACTCTACACATGGCCGGTGACACCCTCTAAGATCCCAATGCATGGAGAGTACACATACAATGAAAGCCAGGTAGCTCCAAAATGGCAGTGGTGGCATCAAATCAGGGCTACATACTGATTGACATCATGAGCTGCCTGCTCTGCATGCTGCCAGCAGTTGTTAGATGTGAGTACAGGCTAGCCCCATTGGAAATGTGCAAGCGCATCATAGATGCTATTTTGGTAGATTAGAATCCCTTAGCATCTAAAAAATGGGCACTACAGAGCCTAATTTTGCTCCCCTTGTGATGAAATGGCCTATTTAGGCTGAAGGCTACATTCCAGTAAAAGTGCAGGTTCTAGCTGCATGGATGGATGTCGCTAACCAAGTAAATGCTGACATCCAGGTCCGCAAATGAGAAAAGTATTGGCTTGTACCAGAAGCAAGGATAAGGTGGGTGTGCCTTGTGCTCACGTTCATTGTGGAGCCCATCAAGCATGGCACAAGCTTAAATTATCTGCATTACTCCAACTCTAGTTGAAACTCTCATTCTTTCAGTTGGAATTTTCCAGTCGGCCAGGCCCTCCACAGTGTCAGGAAAGGCCAGGAGGTGGCCTCCTGGTGGCAAGCTGGTGGGGTGGGGGGTGGGCTAAGTGGGGGTGGAAGCGGGGAGCACTTCTCCAGGCAGGAGAAGCTTTGAGGCTTTCCTACCCCACAATAGTGGCCAAGAACTGCAGCCATTTTTTAATTAAAACTTTTTTCAAGTTACTGAAAAGGTGCCTCAAGATGGAGGTTCTTTCTTTCTCCCTTATCTTCAATGGCAGACTGCAGCTCCTTCTAAGTTGGAGTGCTTCCCCTTGGCCTTGCAGCTTCGAGAGCCCACCCGCCACCCTTAATTTGATGGTGAGCACAACATCTGGCCACCAACTGGCCCATTCAAGGAAGATCACTGCTGGGGTGATTGCCAGAGGGCACCTTTCCTGACCAATATCTAGGCAAATTATAGTGATACTCTGTAATCATAACAATAAGCCTTACTCAGTACAACATTTCACATGCCACCACATGATCTTCCACTCTGAAAGCGGACTGGATCTACTCACTTAACTGAGGGTCTTTGTTGTTCGGGCACTGGATAACACGTGTTTTTAGTTATTTAAGATAGATGATTGAACAGTAAACTGTATAGCACCATGAAACATACATCACTCTACCTTCATAAAAATATAAACCACAGGCTTTCAACAGACATTGTGCAGCCTGAATTTGGTTTAGCTTCCAGGCTAGGCAAGCCCAAAAACTTTAAACACATACCTCTTCAGCTGTTGGCTAGAAGACCAGAAACTCACTGCAGACTTCTGTCGAGCTATAAATGAGGCCCAGCATATTTCATATTTTGATGAGTTATCCATCAACAATAACACCAACTTGCATTTATATTACTTGGCTTTGAATATGGTCAAATATCCCAAGGCACTTCTCAAGAGAAATCATCAAAAAAAATTGACACCAGGTCACATAAGAAGATACTAGGACATGTGACAAAAAGTTTGGTTAAAAACAGTGATTTCAAACAGTATCTTAAAGGAGCAGGGTGAGGTAGAGAGATTTAGGGATGGAATTCCAGAGCTTAGGACCTCGGCAGCTGAAGGCAGGGCCACCGAAGGTGGGATGATTACAATTGGGGACACACAAGAGGTGAAAATCTCAGAGGGCTGTTAATCTGGAGATGGTTAGAGAAAAATAGTGGGAGCAGGCTATCGAGGGATTTGAAAACAAAGATGAGAATTCTAAAATCGTGGTGTTGCCAGGGCAGGAACCAATGTAGATCAGTGAGCATAGGGTGATGGGCGAATGAGATTTGGTGCATGTTACGAAACAGGCAGCAGAGTTTTGTATGAGCTCCAGTTTACGGAAGGCCTAGGTTGGGAGGCCAGTCAAAGTGGACTACAGTCAATCAATGACCCTGACCCTCTCAAAGGTCTCAGGCAGAGCTGTTAAACAAACTCACTGCCCCAAGTTGCAGTCTGATTCTTTGAACTTTGTCAAGGTGCCATTGGACCACCTGCGCAGCTATACTGAAAAAAAGCCAGTCATCGGCTGAATTACCAGGATAGGATCATATTATGAGAGTTGACCGGGCTAGCCATCCTACTGAAAGTGCAGAAAAGTCTGAGAACTGGGCTAGCTGAATCCTACTTGTGTCACAATCGAAAATCAGGAGTTTCTGTCTATCTTTAACTACTGAAAGATTATGGCCTAGATTTTCTGAATGCAAAGCATCTACATCGGGGTAGGACTTCTGTCTATCCCTGACACCCATCCTGACTGAGTATGGTAACATTCAGAGCAATCATACAAACTGCTTTCAAAAGACATGTGGCCTGTTCCAGAGACATCAGAACATTGGATTCCAGGGCCTAACCAGCAGCCTTCGATTCAGCCTTAATGGATGACGGCTAACAAATGTAATTCAAATGGAATATGCTTCATATGTACAGGCATATTTCATTCCATATGTTTACTATCTGGAACAGGGGATGGGAAGGGAGGAAGCAGGATATGGCGGTGTTCCCAAGCTTATTTTTGACCCTATCTATCCTAAATCCATTTGAGGGCCAGCAGGACAAGGTCAGAAAGCCTACGCTGATGGGTACGTCTCACAATGAAAAACTGCAATTAAAAGAAAACCACAGCTTTATGGAAGAGACTCATGTGAAACATTAACTATTCCCTTCCAGATGCTGTGTATTTCCAGTATTTTTTGTATTTAATTGAATCCCAGCATTCACAATTCTTTGTCGTGTGGGGAACTTCCATTACGTTAACTGATCAAATAATCTCTCATCATCTTTGAATGTCATTAACTGATGTCTGATAATTATATTTCAGATCTTAAAAGAACAAATACGAAATGAACTTTCAATTTTTCATTCTAACATTCAAAGCAAGGGGTTCAAAAACCAAGCACAAATGATAACATCATTTAGAATAGTTTGATGACTTTTAAAGCAGCCCCCTAGAGATACCAATTATTCAATAATGATAATGATATGTCATTTCTCTATGGGCCGGCAGTTCCCACAGGCATCATTAAAGACTGCAATTATTAATACCTCATAAGCTGGTGAGTTCACCTACCTGTTGTTGGCTCTTTAAGGCATTTCCATCTTCTGCATATGATCTCCTTTAAAAATAAAAAAAAAATCCTTTTCAGAAAGTCAGTAGTTGAAAACCCATTGATAAGACTGAAATCCTAATAACATAGTTGAAACCCAATGCAAGGCTGAAAACACAAAGACTGAAATCTTGATGATAGAGCTAAAAACCCAATGCAAGGTTGAAAACCCAATGATAAATCGCAGCAATTCTTCCCTCTTGAAGTGGCTTCAGATAAGAACAAGACTGTGATGTTAGTGAAGTAAAAATCTCGGGAACCAACTTATCAAAAAAGTGTTATTGAAAGAAAAAAAGGCGTAGCCACCTGCAGGTTACTTCTGCTTGAAGCAGAAAGAGGAAAAGGCAAATTGGTGCAACCATATTTGTTGTCAGATAATATTTACCTGAAGGGATTATTCTTGGTTTTTATGATAATGATAAGCTACAGGTCTCCAATGTATTCATTTGTTTCAGTAAGCTGTATATGAAGATTGAGCTTTTAAGGGAATTTTTTCAGTAATACTCCTACCCACATATTTGCTATCATCTAATCAGCAAAGTGAACAACAAGATATGGAGGAAATAGGGGAGGCTCTGATCATCATTTTCCAATCCTCTCTGGCCAAAGGCATGGTACTGGAGGGCCTGAGGGTTTTTAACATAGCACCACAGTTTAAAAAGGGAGGAACGGATAGACTGAGAGAGGCCAGTTAGTCTCACCTCAGTGGTGGATAAATTATGGGAAAAATTCAAATGGACATTATTAATTGTCATTCAAAAAGGTGCAGATTAATCATGAACAGTCAGCATGGATTTGTTAAGGGAAGGTCTTGTCTAAATAACTTGACTGAATTTTTTGAGGAGGTAGCAAGAAGAACCAATGTGGGCAGTGTGTTTGATGTAGTCCACACGAATCTTAGCAAGGCTTTTGGCAAGGTCCCACATGGTAGTCTGGCCAGAAAAGTAAAAACCCATGGGATCCAATGGAAAGTGGCAAGTTGAATCCAAAATCAGCTTAGTGGCAAGAAGCAAAGTGTAATGGTCAATGGGTGTTTTTATGATCGGAACTCTATTTTCAGTGGGAATTCCACAGGGCTTATTACTAGGTCCCCTGCCTTTCACGGTATGCATCAATGATTTAAACGCATGGAGTATGATTAAGAAGTTTGCAGATTTAGCTGTGCGCTTGATAATAATATATATACCTAGTCAGGTGGGTAGAAAGAAAAAAATCCATTTGCCACTTGCTGCCCATCCAGAGAAGTGAAGGAATGCATCTGGGGAGAGCAAACGAGGTAAGGAAATACACAGAGGCACCTTGGAGTGCGTGTCCACAGGTAGCAAGTCAGATGAAAAAGGTGGTTAAGAAAGCATGTGGGATATTTTCTTTATTAGGCGAGGCATAGATTATAAGACCATGGAGGTCTGCTAGAACTGCACAAAACACTACGTAGGCCACAGCTAAAGTACTATGTACAGTTCTGGTCATATCATTGGAAGGATGTGATCGCAATAGGGAGTGGTGAGGGAAGATTTATGCTGATGTTGCCAGCACAGCAGAATTTCCTGTTCTCGTCCTGAACTAGAAAATTTCATCAATTTAACATCCAATTTTCACCCTTCTCTCACAAACGAATAGGCCACAAGACAGCCCAATCCCCTATTTTATAAAATTCATAAATAGCATGTAAATGATTGTGAATTTAATTAACTCAACTCACAACATATGATAAATGGACTTTAATACAAAATGCAGAGTGCAAAACACCTTTAATTTTTATTCTGTAAATTAAGCAGACCTGCATTTTGCAACATATTGTAATCATTTGTATATTGAAATGTTCATAATTGTGCAATTCTTTTAATTCATACTTTATTTTTATTTTAATGATTGTCGATAATGCAATGAATTATGATTATTTGTTTTATTTGTATTGTTATCACAATTCGGCACCTACGCCATGATGATTTTTCAATAAACCAATTATCTATCTTTCTTCACATGGTCCATCTCCACCTCTTCCTTTCCCTTTCTATGCTTCTCTGTCTCCATTTCGGATGGCAGATGTTCATGATTCTGCCATTCATACCTTCTCTAAACACATCTTTTGTTCCTTTACTTGCCCCATTATCACTCCCTTTGCAATTTAGTCTCTCACCTTCCACCCTATCGCAGACCTCCCCTTTTCTTATTCTCACCCTCTCCCCTTTCACTTGCTTAAAACCTATTTTATCTCTAACTTTTCCCAGTTCTGATGAAAAATCATCAGCCTGTAACATTGTTTCTCTCTCACAGACCTGCCGCACATTTCCAGCATATTCTGTTTTTATTCAAATAGGCTGGATTTGTTTTATTGGAATAGAAGAGGCTGAGGGAGTTGAGGTATATAAAATGAGGAACCAAGAAAGAGCCGATAGGAAGGACTCATTTCCCTAAGCAGAAGCGTCAATAACTGGGGAATTATATTTTTAAAGTATTGCTGAAGAAAAGAGACATGCTGTTGAAGCTTTCCGTCTTGCACTCATTCAGGACAGATCCAGAATCCCAAATTTCAAAGGGAACAACGTACAAAATTACGAATTAGGAGCAGGAGTAGGCCACTCAGCCCCTCAAGCCTACTCTGCCATTCATTAAGATCGTGGCTGATCTGATAGTAACCTCAACTCTACATTCCCGCCTACTCCCAAGAACCTTTCACCCCCTTGCTTATCAAGAATCTATCTAGCTCTGCCTTAAAAACATTCAAAGGCTCTGTTTCTACTATCTTTTGAGGAAGAGTTCCAAAGACTCACGACCCTCAGAGAAAAACTTTCTCTTCATCTCTGACTTAAATGAGTGACCCCATATTTTTAAACAGTGACCCTTAATTCTAGATTCTCCCACAAGAGGAAACATCCTCTCTACATCCACCCTGTCAAGACTCCTCAGGATCTAAAAGGTTTCAATCAAGTTGCCTCTTACTTTTCTAAACTCCAGTGGATACAAGCCTAGCCTGTCCAACCTTTGCTCATTATTCAACCCACCCATTCCATATATTAATCTAGTAAACCTTCTCTGAATTGGTCCTAGTGCATTTACATGCTTCCTTAAATAAGGAGACCAACACTGTATACAGTATTCCAGATGTAGTCTCACCAATGCTCTGTAAAACTGACACATAACCTCCCTTTTATATTCAATACCTCTCGCAACAAACAATAACAGTCTATTAGCTTTCCTAATTATTTGCTGTACCTGCATAATAGCCTTCTGTGATCCATGCACTAGAACACCCAGATCCCTCTGCATCTCAGAGCTCTGCAACCTTTCACTATTTAGATAATGTTTGATTTTTATACTTTCTGCCAAGATGGACAATTTCATATTTGCCCACATTATACTCCATTTGCCAGATCTTTGCCCACTCACTTCACCTATGTCTTTTTATAGCCTCCTTACGTCCAACTTACTTTCCTACCTATCTTTGCGTCACCAGCAAATTTAGCAGCTATACCTTTGGTCCCTTCACTCAAGTCATTTTTATAAATTGTAAAAAGTTGAGGCCCCAGCACTGATCCCTGTGGCACACCACTCCTTACATCCAGCCAACCACAAAAAGGCCCATTTATGCCAACTCTGCTTCCTGTTAGCCAGCCAATCTTCTATCCATGCCAATGTTGCCCCCTACACCATAAGCTTTGATTTTCTGCAATAACCTTTGATGTGGCACCATTTCAAATGCCTTCTGAAAATCGAAGTACAGTACATCCATCAGTTTCTTTTTATCCATAGCACATGCTACTCCTTCAAAGAACCCCAATAAATTGGCGATACATGATTTTACTTTCACAAAACCATGTTGACTCTGCATGATTTCCTTGAATTTTTCTAAGTGTCCTACTATTACATCTTTAACAATAGCTTCTAACGTTTTCCTATGACAGATATTAATCTAACTGGTTGGTAGTTTCCTGCCTGCAGTTTCCTGCATTTATACTGCATGAAAGGGTGATGATTGGTTTGCAAGTCAGCTTTCATTGGTTGAGGTATTGCCATGAAGAATGCACCAGGGAGCTGTTGTCCCTATGCTTTTAATTCAAAAAAGGCACAATGCCTGGACAAGTTTCTTTTGCCTGCAGAGGACAGGTTCCTGCATGTGAATTATTGTCCAGGCATTGTGCTTTTTTTGAATTAAACAAAAGTATGGGGGACAATAGCTCCCTGGTGCATTCTCCATGGCAACACCTCAGCCAATCAGAGCCAACCAATCAGCACCCTTTTCTCATGCAGTATGAATTGCTGCTCTCTTTGAAATTTGTCATTCTTGCATCTGTTCTATTGAGTACAAGATGAAAAGCTTTGACTACATGTCTTTTTCAGCAATACTCAAGTTCTGTAATACCGAGCAACTATTTTTAAAGTAATTGCTAAGGATTTGAGGGGAGCTGAAGAGGATGGTGAGGGTCTGGAACTCACTGCCTGAAACGATTGTAGAGACAGGAGTCATCACATTAAAAAAAATACTTGGATAGGCCTTGAAAACTACAGGGTCTTGGGAGGCCAGAAAGGGTGATTAGGCTGGACAGCTCTTTTGCAGTCAGCACTGATACAATCGGCCAAATGACCGCCTTTTGTGCCATAATTTTTTTATAACTCTATAGTGATTTACTAGTGATGGTGAAACTGAAATGTACTAGTTTGGGCAAAGTGTTGGACTCTGCAGGGTTGGTTGGTAGAATCTAAACAGCTATCATACTCTAATTCAAGTATATAATCCTGTAACAAGTCAGCTGGATCAGATTTCTTTAAAATTGTTAACTAAGCTAGTTGTGCTTTCCAGCACAGTAGATTCATATCAGTACTAGTGGCTCCACTGAAATAGGCATTCTTAGCCATTAACCCAAAGAAATCCCAAGAGTCATATGTTTGTTTGCAGAGTGAATTGGGACCTAGCTGTCCATGTACACAAATCACAAAGCTAGTGCTCAGATTAAAAAAGGCTAATGTAATGTTGGTCTTTATCTCAAAGGGGGTTGGAATGCAAAAATGAGCAAGTGATACTTTGGTTGTATATCTAGAGCAATGTTGTTTTCAGGGAATAGGTATTTGGCCTTGGGGGAGTTGATGCATGTTACTTTAAAGGGTTAAATTGAAGACAGGGTGCATAAACTTAGCTTGTATTCCCTTGCATTTAAAAAGCTGAGGGTGATCCAATCAAGGTGCTTAAGATGATGGGATTTTATAGTGCATAGAAAAACTACTTCCTCAGATGGGAGTATCCAGAATGGGAGGTATGAAACTTAAAAATTAGAGAATTTGGCCATTTAAAAGTCAAATCAGGAAGCAGTTTTACACAAAACGTAGTGGAATCCTTCCCCCAAAGCCAGAGTCAAATTATATTTCCAAGACTAAGATTAATAGATTTTTCTTCAGCAAGTGTTTCTCTGTCCACAGGTGCTGTCAGGCATGCTGAGTATTTCCAGCAATATTTCTATTTTCATTTTGGGTTTCCCACAGTATTTTTCTATTGTTATAATCTAAATAGTGCTATTTTGTGGGGGTGCAGAGCAGAAGAGCCTGGGAATGCATATTCACAAATCTTTGAAGATGGCAAGGTAAATTTATAAGGCAGGGAAAGCATATGGGATACTTGGCTTTGTAAATAGGGGCATTAAAATAAACAAGGATTCATGTTAAATTTGGTTAGATCTCAGTTGTAGTTCTGCACACAATCCTGGACACCACACTTCCGGAAGGATGTCAAGGCCTGAGAGAGGGAGGGTACAGTGCAACATTACCAAGAAGACGCCAGGGATGATGGATTAGTTATGTTCAGAGATTGCAGAAAATAAGATTGATCTCCTTAAATAGAGAAGTTTAAGGGGAGATCTAATAAATGTATTCAAAGCTATGACAAGGTTTGACAGGGCAAATAGGGAGTAATTGTTTCCTCTGGCAAATGGGTTGGCAACCAGAGGTTGAAGATTTAAAATGATTGTCAAAAGAATTGAGAGGAAATGGAGAATAATTATTTTGCACAGCTTGTAAAATCTGGAACACTCTACCTGAAAGTATAGTGGAAGAGGATTCCATAGCAACATTTAAAAGGTAATTGCAGATATGTACTTCAAGAGGACTCATTTGCAGGATTATGTTGAAAGTTGGATATGGGGCTCAACCGGACAGCTTTCAGAGACACACCAGGCCAAATGACCTCCTTCTGTGCTCAGAGATTCTGATAGGACTAATGAATTGAAAATCTTCCATTTCCGATACCCAGTCAGAATTATGCACTCCCAGGTCAAGTACTGGACTTCTAAAGTAGAGTAAAGCTCTCACTAGGATGCCCCAACAACATGCCTCAGCCAGAGAAGAGCATTCCTTACTGCCACATACAAAGCAAAACAGGCAACAGACAAGAGAAATTTTTCACTCCAGCAGGATGGATTAGATTCGAACCCAGGACACAAAGATGAAAGATCAGCAGCTAGCGCACTGTGTCACCTTGTTCAAGTATTTTTAAAAAGGAACCTTAGCAAGAGCAGGTGCATTCTGATTATTAAACTATTTTGCATTGATAGAGGGTTAAAAATTAGCATTTTCATGCCTTATGATGTCTAGCAGAACATTCCAAAGTGCTCCACATACAATGATTTGTAGAGTGAATTTTGTTGGTAAAATTGTTTTTTGTTTATACTGAAAAGACACAACACGAAAATAAGTAACAACCTTTTTTTTTTATTGCTGAACATTAGTGAGATGTTTTACAAAAAAGGTAAAACAAATATAGGAAAGAGACTTTCAAAGATTTCAAAATCCAACACAAAGACAGCACTTCTCGTGAAAATTAGGACTACAGATCGAGCTGCTACACCCAGTCCTTTTGAGAGGATCTTTACTTGAATCTTCATGAGTGAAAGGTGAGGTTTAATGCGTCAGAATTCAGTTCCCATAAAAATAGGCATTTGGTCCAGGATGAATGAAAGCATTAAGTTGAAGCTGAATTCTTGTCTATGAGCGGGTGTACTTGCCCCAGATGTGCAGCATAAACACTGAAGCGATGAACAGTAGACTCATGACAAGCACTGGAACAGGCCCACTGAGGAGAGAAGGTAAAAAAAAATCAATGGAAGCACATTTAACAGTACATTCACCACTGCTTGCTTTTATAGTTTCAATATCAATGCAATGATAGTAATACAAGGAACAAAAGGGACACCTAGTGGTACAGCAAGTGTACCCACACAATGATATTTATTATGCTTTTCCTCCAACAGTGCTGGTAAAACTAGCAGAGTTATTTCTACTTCCTCATCTTAGCCACAATTCTGTATCCACAGTTAGATAGTATGCATAATTCTGCCCATTGTTCACTTTGAATATCTCTCGTTCTTAATAGATTTAGAAAAGTTAGATAATACAACATATGTAAAGATTTCAAACCCAAGGGAAGAATGTCAGAAAAAAATCTTGCACCCACAATTATAACTTTAGAGTGGAAACCTAAATTTCCTCACATCGTTTTCACTTCTCCCTCCACCAGTGAAGGTAAAGCTAAATGTACTAATCTACATTGAACAATAGTCCTCAGAACACATCAAAGCCCATATCAGTTATTCAATTTAATTGTCAAGCTTTGACACAAGCTTTAGGCTAATAACATCAAAAAAATGCAGATTACAATGTAATAATCCAAGTCAGGACAGTTACCATAATATTGCATATTCTGAATTTTAGACACAAACAGAAAATCTTGTTCACATTCTAATCAAAGCAAATCTGTTCACAGTTGATTTGCATTGGTTTACGGGGGAGATTGAATTTAAACAGAGATTGTGTCAATTGTGAAAATCCAGAACCTCCCTCTTTCACTGATTTCTAGTAGCACACTAGCTCAGAACTAGCACAGGTCTTAATATCTAGAAGAGTTCTCCATGGAGCGAAATTATTTCCTTTAAAAAACTGAAACAATCCCAACAGCAAACTTGAGGGTGTCAAGTACAATTTTAAGTCATGCTAGCTTCTGTTTTAGAACTTAACAAAACTAAAATGCAATATCGCGTACAGCATAGCCACGTTTCCTTTTTATTATTCATGTACTTTGACCTTACCTCCTAGTGAGGGGCTCAACTCAGGCAGAAGACTTTTATGCTAAGCCTTGAAACACAAAAAGGCCACTTTCTGTCCTAAAGTATCAAATACTTGAATCTAGAATCATAAAATTCTACAGCACAGGAGACCATTCAGCTCATTATACCTGCGAAAGAGCCAGCAAATTAGTCCCAATCCCCTACTCTTCCCCATAGCCCTGCCATTTTCTCCTTTTCTAGTAAATCTAATTCCCAATTTACCCAATCTAATTGGCTATTAATGCTGCACACAGCATAAATTGGACTGGGACAGAGGGCAGTGAAACAGATCACACCATCATCAACACAATATTACCTCTATTGATCTGGGCAAAACATATTTGCAGGAGACGTTCTGAAATTCTTGTCTTTCAGATAGTTAACTCAATTATTAAAAAAGAAATTAGCAAATGTATATAAAAAAAAATTCATGCATCTTAAAACAAATAGCCTGTGTACTTAAATTCTGGATAAACAGCCAAAGAAAAATAGTTTAAAAAGTGGAATTCATTGGTTTGCTTTTTACTTTCAAGCAATTTACTCAAATTAAAGTTTCTTTTTTATTTAGAGTTAGAGACTAAAAATATTCTGGATCTTAAAATAAAGACAGTCGTACACCAGCTTGACCATTAAATGATTTTTAAAAATCCTTAAAATCCTGAACTCATCTGTCTCATTGCAGTTATTGGATGAAGAATGGACTTTGACATAAAGCTCCTGTTTCATTTCCCATGTGTAAAACGAACACAAACTATTGAAAGCCTCAGATCAATGTGTGCACATACGTTGAAACACAGTCAAAGCTGATAAGCTCATCTACCACTGACACACATATCCAAGGTACTATTTGACCTTCAAAGAAATATGGGCGAAAATACCTGAGAAACACCCACTATTCTAATTGTCAACTCATGCTATCTAACCAATTATTTAAAAGACAAAGTGCGGAAAGGAACAAGACTTGAGGATTAACACAAAAATTGTTACTCTTTAAAAGAGGAAAATTAATTTGGCAGTTAAGCACATGTTTAAAAACAGATGAGACTTACTAAACAGGCAAGATAAAACTCCTACCTTCATTCATTTTAGTCAAAAAGATTTAAGTAAAAAGCGATGGACAACATCTAATTTCCCCCCTATAACTGATGAATTTTGCCCCATCAGTTTCACAAAGATTTACTGTTGAAGATCATATATTTTAGAAGGTCTTCAATTTTCCTTACACAGAAATGGGGCACAACCCCAATTCCTGATGCAGTCTGATGAAAGGAAGTCTAATGAAGCAGGTACAAAGTTGCAGCGTACCATTCCTGTAATCTGCAGAGCAGCCCTCGATAAAGAATATGAACAAAAGCACACATTTCACAATATGGGACACAATGAAGCTTAGGTTTCATACAATAGGGTTAAGAAACCCCCGAACAAAAATACCTGGAAAAACTCAGCAGGTGTGACAGCATCTGCGGAGAGTAACACAGTTAACGTTTCGAGTCCGTATGACTCTTCAACAGAACTAAGGAAAAATAGAAAGAAGGTGAAATATAAGCTGGTTTAAGGGGGCGGGGGGCGGTGATGGGACAGGTACAGCTGGATAGAGGGCCAGTGATAACCAAAAGATGTCATAGACCAAAGGGCAAAGAGGTGTTGAAGGTGGTGATATTATCTAAGGAATGTGATAATAGGTGACATTAAGGGTAGAAAGCAGGACGAGCAAGGTACAGATAGCCCTAGTGGGGGTGGGGTGGGGGGGAAGGGATCGAAATAGGCTAAAAGGTAGAGATAAAACAATGGATGGAAATACATTTAAAAATAATGGAAATAGGTGGGAAAAGAAAAATCTATATAAATTATTGGAAAAATGGGGGATCGGAAAGGGGGTGGGGATGGAGGAGAGAGTTCATGATCTAAAATTGTTGAACTCAATATTTAGTCCGGAAGGCTGTAAAATGTCTAGTCGGAAGATGAGGTGCTGTTCCTCTAGTTTGCGTTGAGCTTCACTGGAACATTGCAGCAGGCAAAGGACGGACATGTGGGCATGAGAGCAGGGTGGAGTGTTGAAATGGCAAGCGACAGGGAGGTCTGGGTCATGCTTGCGGACAGACCGAGCATGACCCAGACCTCCCTGGCCATTTGAGCATCTCTGATTTTAAGAGCTCCACCACAGGTGGCCATGCTTCAGTTGCCTGGGCCCTAAACCCTGGAATTCCTTTCCCAAATCGATCCCTCTCTCTACCTTGCTTTCCTCATTTAGATGCTCCTTAAAATCACCTCTTTAACCAAGTTTTTGGCCAAATGCCCTGATCTCTCCTAATGTGGCTTGATTTCAAATTTTGCTTTATAATGGTCCTGTGAAGTGCCTTTATTATGTTAAAGGTGCTATATACACTTCAAGTATAACAAATTGTATGAAATTTAATCAATTAAAATCTGATAGTAAGGTTGTATGCCATTCCTCCCCATCCTTTCTAAACTATAAAATCAGAAAAGCCATATTTACCAAAGAGCTTTCTTTCCTCCAACCTAACTCCTCAGTACCAACCTGTGATAACATATGTGAAACTGAGTCAAGAGTTAAATAGAGCCAATAAATAAATACATTAACAATACACCCACTACCAGTCATTACTGTCAGAAAAATTTTGTGTAAAGTACGGTCATATCTTATGGTACAAATCAGCAGTAGTGGCCTTGGTTTGATTCTGTAGAAGTTAAATTGAATTTTATCCAGTTAAAAGAGTTGATGGGTCACATGCCATTTAGTTTTCTTGATTGTCTTGAATTCTCACCTATGTAGCCCAACTCCTTAAAGAAATGGCGTGGGATGTGACTTATTCAGCTTATCGTAGTGCATCTTATCTCACTGTAGAGAATCTGAGCCAGGCATCACGTAGGAGATAATTTTTTAAAAGAAAGATAAAAAGACCAAATTTAAAAGGTCACTAAATGTGGGAGTTAGAGACAGTTGTCATTTTTTCTGTTCATCAAAAAGACTGTGTTCTAAATTTCAGCTTGCAAAGCATCCTACTTTTCATCCTTTGAAACACTGGAGACTGCATTTAGCAGGTTACTGCCCCAATCATAACCTGCTGCATGGTTACAAAGTTCAAAATGCAAAATAATAACTCAATTTATTTGTAATTATGTTGCAATTTAGTTGTCAAGCTAAAAAATGTAGGATGCTTATGCAACTCTACTTTGCATACATTTAAATCCTGCAATGCTGATCATTTAATTATAAATTAATTCAACCAGTATAATATATCCATTTAGTATCCAGCTTGGTAAACTTGCAACAATGCACTATGTTAATCAATGGGGCCAAGAGACTGTTAAAAGCAGGATCTTGACTGATTGGACTTCTAACCAGCTAACTGTTAAATATGCCCAGCACATTAAACCATCTCAAAGAACTAGACATTCAACAAAAATCAATAGAATATTCAGTGCTCAAAGTAACTGCTTTACACAGAGTAAAGGAGGAATTGCTCATCTAGTTTAAAACTATTTCTGCACAAGAGATGCAAGGAAATAATTAAAGTGGACAAGTCATCCTGTGCTGACCACAATAACGTCTCACTCAAAAATAACAAAAACCTGAAACTACAATCTGCTCTTTTAAGCTGGTAATGACATGTGACATGTAAGTATTCAATGCAGGAAAAAGATTAAATTGTATAGAAACACTTATGAAACTATTCAGCTAAAGCAGTGAAATGGGGACACTTATACTATTCTATATAAAAACCTAAAACAAGCTACTCAGAGAGCACGTATCGGAGAAAGATAATATAAAAGGAAAAACAAAACCAAAAATTCAAGTAAAGACAAACTGAGAGGTTGATCAACATTTGTAAAAAGAAAAACACAAACCTGCCTTTGCACTTTACAGATAACCTGCTGTGTTTTTCCAACATTTCCTGTTTTTATTTAAACCAGCAACCGTTAAGTCAAGAGTAGTTAAAGATCGCAAAAATAGGACCAGAGTAGTTTAATATTTCCTTTTCAGCAAAGTCAGAGCGTCACAAGATAAATGTTTCAAAGCAAAGTCTCATCCTAGGATTTCTTGCTTTACAGAAAATAAAGGCAAAAACTAAATACAGCTGTTTTTCTTCCTCTCTTTAAGTAAAAGATTGTTTAAACAGTCAATCCTGAGGATATCAGGGTACTTAGCTTAAAATTGTACTCTTTCTGACTCTGCTAGGGAACTAAAGCAACTTATTAAAACAGCTCCAGAATTCTACCCAGGGGAATAATGCTACACCACTTCACATCACATTAAGTCACTAACTGTTTCCTGTATACTGAACAATAGGTTAGGGTTTAATTTTAAATAATGGGAGTGCAAATAGAGCAGGCTTACCGTGAAGCTTTATTCTTCCCAGAACATAATAACACAAGGAATAGGAGCAGGAGTGGACCAAATGGCCCCTCAGTATGATCATAGCTGATCTTTTGGTTAAACTCCACTTTCCCACTCACTTCCCATATCCCTCAATTTCCCAGGAGACCAAAAATCTGTCTACTTCAGCTTTAAATATCAACAATGGACTATCCACAACCGAAGATTCACAATATTCCAAGTGAAGAAATTTCTCCTCATCTCAGTCCTAAATGATCGGCCCCTTATCCCGAGACTGTGCCCCCGTGTTCCAAATTCCTCAGCCGGGGGAAACAACCTTTCAACGTCTATACTGTCAAGCCCTTTCAATGCAGAGTAACTTAACAATAGGACAAGGAGTCACAGATTCAAAACAAATTTGGGACAGATGCCAGAAAGTTGTTACTCATTTAAAAAAAAAGTGATCAATACATGGAATAGATTTCCAGGTTGGATAATGTAGGTAGAATCCTCGCTATCACTAGAACCACTGGATTCTGCGATTGGATAAGGATGACTGAAGGTTTTCTGATTTGGATGAGCTAAGAAGGCTGAATGTTCTCCTCATCCATAATTATTTTGTGATAAGTAGTATTAGTAGCTTGAGAGAACAGCCTTTGCAGCTTCAGATGCAACACCCTACAAGGTTACTTGCACAGCAAGATCATAAGATACTGTAGACAGCCAAAGAGTGGGTAGACTGAAAATGTTTTTCTGATTTTATAACATTTTTGTTTCTATTCCAATTACAAACTCATAGTATAATTAGGTATTGTGGATTCTTGGTTGAAGGTTTAATGCTATAATTGGCTTATATGCGTATACAATGTACTGGTGTTTAATACTCCTGCAGATTTTTGTTTGGTCTGAGCTTTGCTACATTTTAATTATGGCACTCTTGCTTTGCAGCCTCCCATTGGAGGGCTACTCTAGAGCAGTTATGAGCACATATTTAAAAGTCAAGGGTCCCCCTTGTCCTCACTTATCACCCCACTAGCCTCCGCATTCAAAGGATCATCCTCCGCCATTTCCGCCAACTCCAGAATGATGCCACCACCAAATACATCTTCCCTTCACCCCCCTGTCAGCATTCCGTAGAGACCGTTCCCTCTGGGACACCCTGGTCCACTCCTCCATCATCCCCACACCTCCATCATCCCCTACACCTCAACCCCACTCCCACGACACCTTCCCATGCAACCGCAGAAGGTGCAACACCTGCCCGTTTACTTCCCCCCTCCTCACCGTCCAAGGGCCCAAACACTCCTTTCAAGTGATGCAGCACTTCCCTCAATTTAGTCTACTGCATTCGTTGCTCCCAATGCAGTCTCCTCTACATTGGAGAGACCAAACACAGACTGGGTGACCACTTTGTGGAACACCTTCGGTCTGTCCGCAAGCATGACCCAGACCTCCCTGTCACTTGCCATTTCAACACATCACCCTGCTCTCATGCCCACACGTCCGTCCTTGGCCTGCTGCAATGTTCCAGTGAAGCTCAATGCAAACTGGGTGAACAGCACCTCATATTCCAATTAGGCACTTTACAGCCTTCCGGACTGAATATTGAGTTCAACAACTTCAGATCATAAACTCTCTCCTCCATCCCTACCCCCTTTCCGATCCCCCTTTTTTCTAATACTTTATATATTTTTTAAATATATTTTTCTTTTCTCACCTATTTCTATTATTATTTTAAAATTTATTTCCATCCATTGTCTTATCTCCACCTTTTAACCTATTTCGATCCCTTCCCCCTACCCCACCCCTACTAAGGCCATCTCTCACTCGTCCTGCTTTCTACCCTTAATGTCCCCATTAGCACATCCTTTAGCTAATGTCACCACCGTCAACACCCCTTTGTCCTTTTGTCTTGGCATCTTTGGCAATCTCTTCTTTGTCTCCACCTATCACTGGCCTTCTATCCAGCTCTACCTGTCCCACCCCCCTCAAACAACTTATATTTCACCTCATTTCTATTTTTCTTTAGTTCAGATGAAGAGTCATATGGACTCGAAAGGTTAACTGTCTTCCTCTCTGCAGATGCTGTCAGACCTGTTGAGTTTTTCCAGCTATTTTTGTTTTTGTTTCAGATTTCCAGCATCCGCAGTATTTTGCTTTTATCTAAAAGTCAGTCCTTTCACTAAGGACCATATTGCATCATCATCTCATTAATATATCCAATAGGACTCAAAAACTTCAATTCCCTCCCTCCGCCTTGTGCGCTGTAAAGTGCTATTGCATGTAAGAAAGCAAATATAATCATCCATACTTTCCAAATGATGCATTTTACTAAGTGAATAAACTTCATAGATCAATAACAGCAACCTTGAGCAATTCTTCCTCACAAAAAAGGAAACAAAAGAATCTGCACACAGGGTAGATCTGTTGGGAAGAGAGTTATCATAAAGAGCTAGTGATCATTACTAACAGTACATGCTACACTCTTTACTATCTTCTCACAGTTATTTAAAAGAAAACAAAAGTAGTTTTATGCAACCATTACCAATGAAACCACATCTTGGCTACTTCCCAGTATAAAGACCTTTGACTTCACTTGGAACAAAAAGATCAAGCCCTGTTTTGATTCTGATCAGTAGAAAAACTACCACTTGTCTCTGGTGTTTTCACTAAAACATTGCAAACTGCCAGATATTTCGGACTTACTAGAAAAGTAGCTCATTTCCAGAATGATTTTTTTTTTTTAAAAAGTAAAGTGAGGGAACTTCTTTTTCTCACAAAGGTAAAACGTGCAGTACAAATTGAAGAATTATTGTAAAATACATCATTAGCTCAAATCCAACAGAGTGAGGGATCTGAATCAACACCAGAAATTCACTCATTAACATGGATATCTTTAGCATCAACAGCGTATATTAATGTAGCTCCATCATACCATCAGGCTCAATATTTATCCGAAGGCAGTATACTCAATGATATAATCAGCTATCTTGATTTAGCAAACTAACAAAAATGAAATGGATGGTGAAACATGAAGAGGGTGTTACAGGGTTTAGGACATCAATAATAGACATTAGCTGATTTTACAACAATCCAATCTTGGGTAGCTACAAGAATGAAGGCTGTAATTCAAAGTTCATAGAAATACTTACACTTTAAGCCCAGGAGAATCCTCTGTGTAGAATCGCCACATACCCCCAGTGCCTGTTGAAGTGGTTCGCCCAGCACGGCTCACTGCACTGCTAGTAGCTTTCCTGTCAGAGAGGGGTAAAAGGAAAACAGACATTAGCTACACATTATACTATAAACCCCTAAACAGGCACTGCAATCAGGGACAGTCTTTGGTTAGCAGAAATCTACTTCCAGCCAAGATTTTGACAAGTTCAATTAAAATCATTTCTGACAGTAAACAATGGATTTTTTTAAAAACTGGGTCTTCCAGAATCCTCATCTTCACAAACACTTTTTTTTTTGTTTGCTTCTTTCTTTAAACCCAAAATGTACCATTGAAAATATTAAACACTATTCATGAATATTATTTCACTAAAATGTACTTCTTGTTTCTGGGTGAAAAATAAAGCTGTACTCAAAACAGTATTTTAACAGAGATTTGATATAAAAGTTCAAGTCTATTAGTTTAAAGTTAAACATTTGCAAAGACAAAAAAACAGATGGCAATGCTGAGCAGCAATGTTCTCACATTCAGGGTACAGGGAGGAAAGGAGAGAAGAGACACGTATCTGGGGAGCTTTCATTCCCTCTCACCAAATAGGGGACATTGGGGAGCTGCAGTCCATCAGGCCAGCACTCAACTGCAAGTATTAGGTGAGGTTAACTAAAAAATGGAGATTAAAAATACACAAAGGAACTGAGTGGGGATGCTACCCAAATACACTCATTAAAACACAGTTGCACATTGAAAAATAAAAATTTATGGGAAGATTGATTGACAAGTTTGCTATTTTACAACAGTATTTAAACTACATGAAGACATTAGGGACAGAAATTTATTGATTTTTTCAGACAAAAATGAGGTAGTGTATCAACAATATTACGCAATTTAAGACCTAGGAAATTGACCACTGAGTACTGGGCATATATACAAGGCAATATTTTAATTGAAGGCTTCAGTGCTCTCATGGTTTATAACAATATTCTTATTGCAGAGGTTACCGCCTTGAAAACACTCTTCAGTTGTCCTATTTAGAAAATATTCTTAATACAGGAGAATCTATGCTTCGATTTGGATTTTTTTAAACCGTTTTTAAACTTGAATTCTCAACTAGGCAGATTCACACATTTTATAAAACTGTATATTTTCACAAACACATGGTGTGGCAGCCATTGTACATTTTGATTGTATGATACTTTCAGAAGAATGACATTGACAGATCCAGGTTTCTGTGACTGTTTATTCTGGGAGTAATGGGGGTCACGGGCAGCCAGTGTTGGCTAGTCTCCAGAAGTTCATTAGGGCTGGGGACCATGTGGAGGGGAAGGCCCTACTAGGCCCTACCTAGGTCTGGTGGTCCTCTTGGTTGAAATCATTGCCCTACTTTTGGGTCACACAGATCAAAATCAATGTGATCTTGTCCCTAGCCTCCAAGTAGTGCTTATGGCTGGGAATGGGGATCAGGGGCTCCCCATAAACTACACTGTACAGCAAACCATTCACATTCGACCAAAACAAACTTAAACCACCCCATTTCCACTGCAGCCCCCTCAATCTAGGGGTAGGTTTGTGCCTTCCTGAAGTGCCCACCGAGTCTAACATCCATAGGCTTAAAGAAGGTTTAGTGTGTTATTCATAGCCTGGCATCCGAAATGAATTAACAGATTGGGCAGAGACTCTAGGAAGGGCTTTCCACCTCCCAGCTAACAAATACCAGCTGTCCCAGCATGACCGATGTCACCAATGACAAATGAAGCACCATCTCTAAAACCCTGCAGTACTTTGTAAGAATCAACCTCCTGGGACTCATCTCAGTTCTCTAACAATCACTTACATCGGGATTTGTTTCTGTTCAGTAATTTACACCAGGAACGACTGCAAGTGCATTGACTTAAACACACGTAGAATACAAAATATTTGAACTCTGTCTAAAGCAGCATGCAATTATCCAGCATGTAAAATTTCCATGAATAGCATGCCAAAATACACCTGCATTAATTGATTTGGCTACGTGGGTTTCAGCCAACATTGGAAGAAGAATGCAAAAAAGAACTCAGCAGACACAATGTGACACTCCCGGTAAAGTGACAGGCATTCCAAGAGTTCTTTGAATCTAAACTAATCTTATAGCAATATACTACCTCTACACCATCTACTGCGATTCAATGACAAAATCCTTATTCAAGGTTCACCAGATAAAGACGCAGTCTGATTGTATTAATGTCATCTGGAGTTCAGTGTTTATTTAACATTCTAACGTGAGGGCTTTAGATCAACAAGTTATAAAAAAAATGAAGCCCAATTTCTATCTATTTGTATATTGGAATAGTTACATGGTGCAAAATTTATGATCAATTATCACACTGAAGACAGTTACAGAAAGCGCAATGCTCTTCTTTGCAGCACAACACAATGGAGTGCACAGATTTGATCAGTCTACTGAACTCCCACACACTAGCCAAGCATCTAGTTTTTGGAAGGAAAGAGGGGGAAAAGTATAAAAAATAAGGAAAATAGGAGGCCAAGTCATCACCAAGACACTCAAGCACCTTCTAGTGGTTAAGAGCAGTATTGATGGTGTTGCTGCTATATCAAGTGTTGCATCACCTCCCACCTCAGTCAGCAGTCAAGGCAGACTGTGGAGGAGGGGAAAGGGCCTAGGGTGGAATGAGGTTTGAGAGACTAAGTTTCTAAGTGGATGAATAAAAGAGCAAAAAGATGAAAGCCAGCTTCACATTTCTAGAGTTCAATACAAACTGTAGAACAGTGTTCACATTCTGCACCAAATTGAGAAAGGATAAGCTGGAGTGAAAGTTTTCAGAAGCTCTTTGGCCTTTTTATTAGATCAGATGAATTAGCAGCAGTAGTAGGCGGCCATTTGGCCCCTAGAGCCTGTTCCGTCATTTGATAAGATCATGGCTGATCTGATTGTGGTCTTAACTCCACATTCCTGCTATCTTATTTTCTGAAAACTACATTTCTCCATGAACAATACAGTTCCTGCCTAGCCTACTGTGAAACAGCCCCATCCCTACCACCAGCCCACAAGTCCTCCATCAATGGTACAGCCTTCAGCTTTCATGATTATACTCTCCAGAATTCTCTTCCGAAACTCTTGAATTTGTTCGATCCCTCCCACCATTAGTTCTACACTCCTCTCAAATCTCCCATGTTCCAAATGCCTTTTAGGCTGTTCCTCCCAAACAAATCCAGTGAAACTTCCTCATGGAGTGAGTTGTATAAAGTTCAGTAGGTCCACCATTATTCTGTTAGCAAATGAGCAATAAGGACTGAGACAGGGTGACAGTGATTTTCACAGGCATATTCCTTCCTGCAGTATATTCTCCATCCCATCTCTAATGTCACTTGCCTAACCTTGCTATTTTTCTCACTAAAATATTACTTGCTATTATATTGCCAATATTTCACTGGCACATGTAGATTTTTCGCAACAGATTTGTGCATGTTGTGTAATAATATTTTACAGCATTAATGATATCCTACTTTTGTATTACTACACTTTTGAATCATCTTTACATATTTGGAGACCGTCCATTGATTATAGGGTCTTATCATTAAGTCATGTTTTGCTTTGTTGATGTTTAGCCGTTTTAACCACAAATAGTTCATTCTATGGATGGACTAACAAGTTTAAATATTTACAATGGTTAAGTGACTAGTGAGCTGCTTGAGAAGTGTTAAAGGACCATTAGTATTGTACTTTGTGATTGGCTGCTGCTTTTTTCATTGCTGTTAACATTGCATTGTCAAAAATTTACATTTCAAGGCTGCAGTTCATTAATTTTGTAGCAAAACAGACATTTTTCTGTGAGGTGAGGAATGTTGATCTTGGCTTGTAGATAATTCAATGTCAAAATAAGGCAACAAGAATAATTAACAAAAAAAACACATTTTGATCTGGTTAAACCTTGTTCCACACATTTTTAAATCAAAATATCTATTCAAAGTTGAATGAAACAAATACTGATTTCTGGTTACAAGTCAAAACATTAGATTACATAAATCGGCCCATAGTATGTAATAAAGCCCTCCAACCTTGGGGTATTATAACTCTCGGCCATTTCTGACACAGCTGTGTCTGTTGTGTGATCCTCCAATATAAACAGTGTAAATTCAGTGCATAGTAATGGAAAGTCGTCTCAGGTTCACTTTATATATGGACACAGTTCAATTCCTATTTGAAGTCCCCAGGACCTGATAGTCTGCATCCTAGAGTCTTAAAAGAAGCAGCTGCAGAGATAGAGGATGCATTGGTTGTAATCTTCCAAAATTCCCTCGAGTCTGAAAAGATCCTAGCAGATTGGAAAACCGCAAATGTAATACCTCTAATCAAGAAAGGTGGGAGAAAGAAAGCAGGAAACGATAGGGCAATTAGTCTAACATCTATCTTAGGGAAAATGCTAGAATCCATTATTAAGAAGGTAGTAGCAGGACATTTAGAAAATCATAATATAATCAAGCAGAGTCAACATGATCTTGTGATAGGGAAATTGTGTTTGACGTATTTATTAGAGGTCTTTGAGGATGTAATAAGCAGGGTGTATATAGGGAACCAATAGATGTTGTATATTTGGATTTCATAAAGGCATTCGATAAGGTGCCACATAAAAGATTACCGCACAAGGTGCTCATGGTGTTGGGGGTGAGAGATTAGCATGGTTAGAGGATTGGCTAACCAACAGGAAACAGAAAGTTGGGATAAATGGGTCATTTTCAGGAGTGTCACAGGAATCAGTGTTGGGCCCTCAACTATTTACAAAATGTATTAATGACCTAGATGAAGGGACAGACTGTACTGTAGCCAAATTAGCTGATGATACAAAGTAAGAAAGCAAGTTGCGAGGAGGATACGAAGAATCTGCAAAGAGATATAGACAGGTTACGTGAGTGGGCAAAAATTGGCAGAAGAAATATAATGCGGGAAAATGTGAAGTTATCCAGTTTGGTAGGAAGAATAGAAAAGTAGAATATATTTTAAATGGAGAGAGACTGCAGAATGCTGTGGTACAGAGGAATCTGGGCATCAATCACAAAATGTTAGCATGCAGGTACAGCAAGTAATTAGGAATGTTGGCCTTTATTGCAAGGGGATGGAGTATAAAAGTAGGGAAATCTTGTTACAACTGTACAGGGCATTGGTGAGATCACACCTGGAGTACAGTGTATAATTTTGGCCTTCTTATTTAAGGAGGGATTTACTTGCAATGGAAACAGTTGAGGGAAGGTTCACTAGGCTAATTCCTGGGATGAAGGGATTGTCTTATGAGGAAAGATTGAGTAGGCTGGCCTTATACTAATTGGGGTTTAGAAAAATGAGAGGTGATCTTATTGAAACAGATAAGATTCTGAGGGTAGATGCTGGGAGAGTATTTCTTCTTGTTCTAGGGGGCACAGTTTAAAAAAATAAGGGGCCTTCCATATAAAATGGAGATTGGGGGAATTTAATCTCTCAGAGGATTGTTAATGTTTGGAATTCCTTTTTCCAGCAAGCAGTGGAGGCTGGGTTATTGAAGATATTCAAAGGTGAGTTAGTTAGATTTTTGATCAACAAGGGAGTCAATGGTTATGGGGAATATGAGGGAATAATTTGCCTTCTTGCACGCAACAGTAGAATGTGGTCTGGTTAGTGCAAGAGAGTCCAATATCTGGACATGAACATCCATCTCTCAAGAGCAATATTAGGTAGCAATATCTATCTGGTGCAATCTGCCACTAGATATGAGATATTTTGAGACCTCATTTATTGAGTCCACAGACAGATTAGGGCCATCATTCAAAACTATTACCACAATTGTTTGAGGGAGAGAAGAGTAGGTCTAAGACTGGTGTTTTAAACTTAAAAAAGGCCAATTATGAGGGTATGAAGGCAGAGCCGACTAAAGTGAACTGGGCAATTAGGTTCAGGGATAGGTCAGTAGAGATGCAGCTGCACAAATTTAAGGAGATATTTCATAACACTCAGCAAAGATATATCCCAATGAGAAAGAAAGACTCTAGGGGAAGGACACACCTGTGTGCCTAACTAAGAAAGTTAAAGGCAGCATCAAATTGAAAGAAAAGGAATACAATTCCACAAAGGTTAATAGGTCAGAAGATTGGACAGAATATAAAAAACAGCAAAGAATGACTAAAAGAATAATGAGGGAGAAATCAGAGTACAAGAGTAAGCTGGCTAGAAATATAAATACAGATAGCAAGAGTTTCTACAGGTATTTAAAAAGGAAAAGAGTAACCAAGGTGAGCGTTGGTCCCCTAGAGAGAGAGTCTGGGAATTAATAATGGGAAATAAGGAAATGGAGGGTGAATTGAATAGAAAATTTGCGGCTGTATTCTCTATATATATATATATATATATATATATATCTTTCTGGGATATAAATAAACATCCCAGAAATAATGATGAATCAAGAGGTGAAAGGCAGGGAGGAACTTAAAACAATTACAATCGCCAGAGAACGGGTACTGAGAAAATTATCATAACTAAAAGCTGACAAGTCTCCAGGAACTGAAGTTCATCCTAGGGTCTTAAAAGAAGCGGCTGCTGAGATAGTAGATACATTGATTTTAATTTTCCAAAATTCCCTAGATTCTGGAAAGGTCCCATCAGATTGGAAAATAGTGAATGTACTCCACCATTCAAGAAAAGGAGGAGACAGAAAGCAGGAAACTACAGGCCAGGTAGTTTAACGTCTGTAACAGGGAAAATGCTGGAATCTTTTATTAAGGAGGTTAGGAACTCTCAATGCAATCAGGTAGAGTCTGCATGGTTTTATGAACAGGAAATCAGGTTCAAATAATTTATTAGAATTCTTTGAGGAAGTAATAAGCATCGTGGATAAAGAGGAACCAGTAGATGTGGTGTATTAGATTTCCAGGAGACATCTGACAATGTGCCACATCAAATGTTATTCATAATAAGAGCTCATGGTGTAGGGAGTAACATATTAGCAAGGATAGAGGATTGGTGAGCTAACTGGAAACAGAGTAGGCATAAATGGGTCATTTTCAGGCTGGCAGAATGTAATGAGGTGGAGTGCCAAAGGGATCAGTGCTGGGGTCTCAACTATTTACAATCTATATTAATGATTTGGATAAAGACCAAATGTATAGCTGCTAAATTTGCTGATGACACAAAGATAATTAAGAAAGTAACTTGGTAAGAGGATGTAAGGAGTCTGCAAAGAGATATAGATAGTTTAAGTGATTAGGCAAATATTTGACAAATGGAGTATAATATGGGTAAATGTGAACTTGTTCACTTTGGCAGGAAGAATAGAAAAGCAGCATTATCTAAATTAAGACAGATTGCAGAACTCTGAGGCACAGAGGGATCTGGGTTCCCTGGTACACAAAAAGTTAGTATGAAAGTGCAGCAAGTGATTAGGAAGGCAAATGGAATCTTATTGGCTATTGCAAGAGGAATGGAATATAAACTAGGGATGTTTGGCTAGTTGTACAGGGCATTGGTGAGATCACATCAAGAGTACTATGTACAATTTTGGTCTGTTTATTTAAGAAAGGACATAACTGCATTAGAAGTAGTTCAAAGGAGGTTCACTCAACTGATTCCTGGGGTGAGTGGGTTATCTTATGAGGAAAGGTTGGTCAGGTTGGGCCTGAATCCACTGGAGTTTATAAGAATGAGAGGTGATCCCATTCAAACATATAAAGATCATGAGGGGACTTGACAGAATGGATGCTGACAGGATGTTTTCCCTTGTGGGAGAACTAGAGGACAGAGTTTAAAAATAAGGGGACTTCCATTTAAGAGGAGACAAGGAGAATTTTTTTTCTCTCAGAGGGTCGAGAGCCCGTGGAGCTCTCTTCCTCAGAAAGCAGTGGAGGCAGGGTCATTGAATATCTTTAAGGCAGTGGCAGATGGATTCTTGACCAACAAGAGAATCAACGGGTATTGTGGTATAGATAGGAAAGTGGCATTGAGGCCACAATTAGATCAGCCATGGCCTTATTGAATTATGGATCTGGGTGGAAGGGCTGCATGGACTACTCCTGTTCCACTTTGTATGTTCATATGTACTGACAGGGAAGCATTGAAGTTTAAAACACCCAAGATACAGACAGGTTCATCTTCAATTTAATTGGAAAAGGTCAGGCAACTGTACATAGGGACATCAAAAGCTAACAGATGCCCAGCATTTTATTTTTACCCAACCAGTTTGAGTGTATCATGAGGAAGTGCACGCCACCAGTTGTATCTTTGCAATAGAACAGGAGCAATCAAATAATATTTATATCAACAGAATTTCTGTGTCAACACAGACCTAGGCACTGACCCAATGACAGCAAGCACCAGCTCAGAAATTCCTAAACCCACAAAAAATTAGCTATCTAGCATTGATGGACTTGTTATTGAGTTTATAACAAAAACTAAAATACCTGGAAAAACTCAGCAGGTCTGGCAGCATCTGCGGAGAGAAGCACAGTTAACGTTTCGAATCCGAATGACCCTTCAGTTTTTTTTTTAAAACTTAGTTCTGTTGAAGGGTCATTCAGACTCGAAACACTAACTGTGCTCCTCTCCGCAGATGCTGCCAGACCTGCTGAGTTTTTCCAGCTATTTTTGTTTTTGTTTTGGATTTCCAGCATCCGCAGTTCTTTGCTTTTATCTATAGAGTTTATAGTTGGCCCGCTGTGTCCCCTGTTTTTTTATTCACTCATGGGATGTGGGCATCGCTGGCTAGGCCAGCATTTATTGTTCATCCCTAATTGCTCTTGCTCAGAGGGCTTTTAAGAGTCAACCACATTGCTGTGGGTCTGGAGTCACATGTAGGCCAGACCAGGTAAGGACAGCAAATTTCCTTCCCTGAAGGGCATTAGTGAACCAGATGGGTTTTTAACGACAATCGGCAATGGTTTCATGGTCATCATGGCCATCTAAGTGGATCACCAACTAGCTATACAGCCTTCCATTAGAAGCACTCCTCTAACTAGTACATTTAGGAGTGGCAAACATCCACTAACAAGACAGCATTGCTAGGGTTAACATGGCAGCAAGATGCATTAATATTTAAATCACTAGCAATGCACAACTGACTAAAATGAATTCATTTGGTAAGAGTTGAAAATAAAGCATCTGCTATCAAAAAACTATATCTATAGAAATCTATATGTCATATAATATATATGTGTGTGCCTCTAAGTATCTATACGAAAAAATGAACAGACAATCATCATGCTCCATTTATTTCTCTCACTGTTGACAATCCCTGTTTTCCCCCTCATTAAGTTAATTAATTGCAAGGTTGAGTTAAAGTAAAATAACCACTTTCAATTTTACAGTACTTCAGAGTGCTACAATAGTTTGATATTAATGACTTGTAATATGCAAAGTTTAGATATTTTCTCACTAGCCTCTTTTGCTCCAATCTGTGCTTAGAAACATGAATCACCAATTAGCATTTTTTTCCCCATACTTTACACCACAGTTTACTTAAGTGGAATCTTTCACCAAAATTAGCAAAGCAAATTCAAGTCCACATTTTTAATTTTTCCGAGGGGCAGGGAACCATGAAAAGATGTGCAAAATATTTAATGGGTTCTAAAACTTGATTTTGCAATGTGTATTTTAACTAATTGTAATAATAACTGTATAAAACGTTAGTTGGGCCACAGCTGGAGCACTGTGTGCAGTTCTGGTCACCACACTGTAGGAAGGATGTGATTGCACTAGAGAAGGTACAGAGGAGATTCACCAGGATGTTGCCTGGGCTAGAGCGTTTCAGCTATGAAGAGAGACTGGATAGGCTAAGGTTGTTTTCCTTAGAGCAGAGAGGGCTGAGGGGGGACCTGATTGAGGTATACAAAAGTACGAGGGGCGAAGATATGAAGATACTTTTCCCCTTAGTGTAGGGATCAATAACCAGGGAGCATAGACTTAAGGTAAGGGGAAGGAAGTTTAGAGGGGATTGAGGAAATTTTTTTTCACCCAGAGGGTGGGGGGGCATTTGGAACTCACTGACTGAAAGGGTGGCAGAGGTGGGAACCCTCACAACATTTAAGAATCATTTGGATGAACATTTGAAATGCCATAGCATAAAAGGCTACAGGCCAAGTGCTGGATAATGGGATTAGAGTAGATAGGGACTTGGTGACCGATGTGGACACAATGGGCTGAAGGGCCTCTTTCCGTGCTGTAAATTCTATGACACTATTTATTAAATATCCCAACCTACACAACTTTAGCATTCCAATAAAATGCAGTACTTTTAAATAAACAATACCAGCATTTCTTGATGTGTCAACATTTTCTCCATTTCACAGTATCACACTCTACAAGTGAATATGTTATATAAATTGATTTTCCTCAAAACCAAATACTTTAACACAACATATTAATGTTCACACTCATCTATTAAAGAATTGAGTTAGCTATTCAGATTACTAATTGTCAAACAGTAATGTATTTAGTTACAATTGTATAACACTTCAGTAAACAAAGCCCTACATATTTGTCACAATTCACCAATTCTTCCAGAATCTGGTAATCAGTCTACCGAACAACTTGCCAGTCATATAACTGTAATAAGATCAGGGCACACTGCTGTGTCCAACCACCAGCCCTAAAGACCTGAAATATGCTTTGTACAAACTACAAATTTCAACATAGCAACTGCTTCCTAAATGACAAGAATGCAAAAATGTAACTTCTTTTGTTTCTCCTAAAGTTAATGGTTCTTTATGCAGTTCAACAGGTACCAATAAACCTTCATCAAGTAGCACAAGTATCCATTCTTCAGAATGAGGCATAGTTATACTGTGTCAGCAGATTATGGAAGGCATCATAATCAAAAGCAACCTTTTCCTCATCAAACATCTACATGCACAATTTCCATTATAGTCACAATCATGAACCAAGCCCCTGGTTTTTAACCCCCTTCTCTAGTACACCAAACTGGACTGCTCCAACTACTGAACTCCTTAACTCTGCACAGCCCAAGACTCAAACCACTGATCTTCTGCTCTGTGTGGCTTGTCACCATGTCAAACAATCATCTTATTCCTTATGTAATCAAGGACCTCAATATTTTCATATATAAAAGCATTTGGCCTACACATTTCACTCAACTAATAAAAAACATATTCCTCATTGCCATCAAATATATTCTTAATTTTAATAACCCCTACATTTCAATGCCATGAGAGGAAATAGCAATTGCCCACTACAATAACGTTTATTCAAAACAAATACTAAAAGTACATGGGTCCTATGAGGAGTTATACCCAAAACATTAAATCTTTTCCTTTTGCCACAGATTCTACTTGTATTAGTTCCCACACTTTTCTGTTGTTACATAGTTAATATTTTGTCACTAATTTTGGCTTGTAAAAGCCTAATTGAAATCCCAACTTAGAAAATGAAATCAATATCATTAAAACAATTAAGTTACTAGCATGGAATTAAACCACTTTACAATACTCACACTTACAAATTCTTTAATTGCTCACATTTGCATGAAAATAAATTAGTGGGAGAAATGTACCATATTCCAAGTGCAGGAGACTATGGAGATTATTTTTTACATGCTTATCTCAAACATAACTCTTGACCTTCAAAAGGTTTTTTAAAGCCGTCTTTTGTTGGCATTGGCTTGCTTAGAGAAGTGAGTAGTTGTTAGTTACTAAGAACAATCCAAGCAATATTACCAATAGTAATCAAATTATCATATATGAAGATCTAACTGTATCCAACTTGCAATCCACTGTCATGTTGGATATTACTGAGAACAAATGCCAGTCCAAATGTACTGCATCATTCTGATGTTGTACCTGTCCCAAATTATTTACCTCTGCCTCACTGTGGATCCACCACCAGCAGCCCGGGGTGCTACAGCCTTGCTGGGCGATCGGCTAGAGGCACCGACATTTGTTGCACTTGCAGCAGGTCCAGGCTGAAAGGAGCAAAACAAAATGTTGGCACTGAGAAAATAAAATGCTTTTTCCACACAACATTTACAGAGATCCAAAGTATAAAGCACAACTTACCAATAGAGTAGATAGAAGTGCTCAACCAAAGTACTAATTGGTATTTATCATTTTGTTTCCAAGTAGTACAGTGAATTTGTGCATTAGATTACAAACATGGTATCTGTACAGCAGTGATGAATAAAATAGTTTCTTGATCTTGGGTTTCAAAGGAAAACAGCCCAGTAAATTGAAAGGAGGCAACTATCATCACCATAAAGTATAGTGATCTATTCTTCATTGCTACTCTGAATCCCCATAGTTTCCACGGTCAAAATTCCCAAACCCATTGAATTAGTTAAAGGGATTACTGTGGAGATGGTGTCATATTTATGTGAGTGTGTTGGTTAGTGTCAAGATGTATGCATGGAACATGTCCACTAGCTGCCATTAATAACAACAGAAAATGCCGAAAATATTCAGCAAGTCTGGCAGCATCAATGGGGAGAGAAATAGGGCTAAATGTTTCAGGTCAATGACCTTTCATCAGAACCATCATCATTCTCTTTCCCAGGCAAACAAATAGACAAGTTTTACCTCCAGAAATTTTAAACAAGCATATGGGGCTTCAATATTTCAAAGAGGACATGCCCAATAATGTAACACTTCTTCAGTACTGCCCTGAAGTATCAGTCAAGATTTTGTGACTACAGTGGGCTTCAAATACTCAATGTTATAAAACAGGTACATATAACACACGGATATGTCTCTCCCCTGTATGCTTTCATAAAATCTTCTAACTCATTAACAAACTTGGGATTCTATCGCACATGCAAGTTATGAAGCACAAAATAAGATTCAGAATGTTCCCCCTCTCATCAATCTTTGCTCTATCAAACATTTTATTTCCATAGCCCTAATGTGAAGATAACAAAGGCAGAGAATTGCCACTGTGATAAGGTATTAGAAACAAAATTGCATTTGCTGAATTCGAAAATCTGAGAATAATAACCCAAACCACTCACACGTTTATACCAATGTACTACGCTATATTTCATACGCTGTAAGCCCTTTTCATTTAGAGTCTATTTCAATAAAAAATTCCCACTGCAGAATACACTACTGCAGACAAATGACTTATTTAAAGGAATCTGGGTTTTGATTACTGCTGACGTGGCGTCGTGAGCCAGAAACCTTTTGATGGGTTCAAGTAAACAAATTGAAAAGCTACTGTTAGAGCATACATAATAAATGAGATTGGGGACAAAAGTCACTTCCTCCTGGTAGGGAGGCAATGCAGCTGAAAGATTGAGTTTACGGCGGTCAGAGGATGAATGAAGGCCTTGGTGAGGCGTGAGGCTGCCAGGCTCCGCTGCTCTGTGTCTGTCTCTAAGCTGTATCCCCCAACCCAACTTCGCGTTGACCTCTCTTGGAACTCTGACCCAGAGATGGAACGTCTCCCTAGAGATGCTCGTGCGATGAAACACCGGAGACAGTGGGTCATTACCATGTTGACGCCGCACACTCCGTTTCACTCAAGCCCCCAAGGTCCGCTCCGCTCGAGCCGCTGCTCTCTTAATGTGGCCACGACACACAACTCAGGACCCCTTCCACTGAGTTGGCGCCCTTACACCGCCTGACAAAAAAACCCAACAAGATACGGTCAAATGAATATCAACATATATAAAGAAAAAAAACCGCGCCGCTTACATTTGTAACTTTCTGGCCCTTAAGCTGATAATCAACCATTCACTAGATAAGGGGGCTTTTTTTCTGCATTCAGGCTTCGCTGAGGACAGCCTGAATTCGTGATGACGCGGCGGTGGGCCGGGTATCCGGAGACTGATACCGGGAGACGGTTGACCCGGGGAGCGGCCTGAGCCTTGGTGGTGGGAGAGAGAGAGAGAGAGACTATGGTGAACGTGGTGTTCCTGCACCCGGACTTAGGGATCGGCGGTGCCGAGCGGCTGGTGGTGGACGCGGCGCTGGCACTGCGCAGGCGCGGTTGCCGGGTGCAGATCTGGACCGCTCACTTTGATCCTGCGCACTGCTTCTCGGAGTGCCGGCGGCCGGCGCTCGGTGTCCACTGTGTGGGGGACTGGCTGCCCCGCACTTTGCTGGGCCGCTGCTCGGCCCTGTGCGCCTACCTGCGGATGCTGTACGTGGCCTTTTACCTGGTCTTTCTCAGCGGCGCCGAGTTCGATGTGGTTTTCTGCGACCAGGTGTCGGCCTGCATCCCCGTGCTCAGGTTGTGCCGGAGAGTCAAGCGGGTTCTCTTCTACTGCCACTTCCCCGACCAGTTACTGACCGGGAGACCCACACTCTGTAAGCGGCTCTACCGCCTCCCTATCGACCAGCTGGAGGAATACACTACAGGCCTGGCCGACCTGGTGCTGGTCAACAGCAAGTTCACGGCCGGAGTCTTCAAGCAGACTTTCCGCTCCCTGTCCCGGCTGGAGCCCGAGATCCTCTACCCGTCCCTCAACTTCTCCGCCTTGGACACGGAGCCGGCGGCCGGTGACCAGGAGGAGGAGCCGCCGCTGCCCCCCGGCCGGGACCTGGTCTTCCTCTCCATCAACCGCTTCGAGAGGAAGAAGAACCTGGGCCTGGCCCTGGAGGCGCTGCACTCCCTCCGGGCCAGGTTAACCCAGGCGGACTGGCAGCGGGTTCACCTGGTCCTGGCCGGGGGCTACGACCAACGGCTGCCGGAAAATGTCGAGCATTACCGGGAGCTGCAGGAGATGGCGAGCACCCTGCAGCTGGCCGACAGGGTGACCTTCATCCGCTCCTTCTCAGACCAGCAGAAAGTCTCCCTCCTCCGCCGGAGTAGCTGCGTCTTGTACACTCCCAGCAACGAGCATTTCGGCATCGTCCCCCTGGAGGCCATGTACAGCCGGCGGCCGGTCATCGCCGTCAACTCAGGCGGACCCCTCGAGTCGGTGGTCGACCAAGTCACCGGCTTTCTTCGGCAGCCGTCACCCAGTTCTTTCGCTGAAGCCATGGAAAATCTTGTCAAGGTTCCCGATTTACAGGCAAAAATGGGAGAAGCTGGAAGAAATCGAGTGCTTCAAACCTTCTCTACAGATGCCTTTACAGAGCAGTTGTATCAACATATCTGCAAATTAACACCAGAAAAATGACTAATGTAGAATAACAGCGGGAATATTGAAAGTGAAGGGGTTTTTTTGTACTACGCAAGGTGAAATCTGACACTGGCTGCGATGGGTGGGGGGGGGGGGGTACTTAGTTCTTATCTATTTGCGAATTTTGGTGCACAGTTTACGGTTTTGCATGATTGAAGAGTGGTGTGGGATGAGGTGAATGAATAGATGCAGCATTTCCAGCAGTTGCATGGGAAGGTGTCAGGAAAATTGGTAGCTAAATTTGGGACTGGGAAGAATGAACCAGGGTGTCACAGGGAATGGTTGCTCTGTGGAGAGGGGAGGGGAAGAGCGCTTGCTGGTTAGATCACGTTGTAAGTGACAAATGGAAAATAACCTGGCAACGTGAAAAATTCTTCATGCAAACATTTGAGATTTCAATACATGTAGAAAATAAATTTTACCTGAGGTGTTTTGTGAGCTAAAAAAATACACTGATATGCTGGAATGTGTTATTTTTGTCGGTATTTGTCTTGAAATGTGTCAGCTGTATTATACAAACCCTGTCATTATTACAAAACAGGAGCAATCTCAAGTGATTCATTCCTTTCTTCAGCTTCAATTTTTATCTTGCAATCCTGAGCTCAGTGTCTTAAAAAAATGGTTTCAGCTAGATGCCTGTTTGCTCTGGTTGATTTGCCTGTTAAAGAAATCTTCAACAGTAATGAATTTCTATAGGAATAAGATTTTAGAGGGGATACAAGAAAAGATTTACAAGAATGGTTCCAGGAATGAGGGTTAAATTAAATGGGGTGGGAGCAAGCTCAGCTATACTGTACGTTTTACGTGATCAGTTTGTACTTAATACTATTATTTATAAAACCCAAAAGCAGTTGGTGTTAATTACTTTTATCTAACATGTGACACATTAAATATTTGAACCCCAATTCATCCTTGTTCATCCATATTCTTCAGTGTCTTTCTATTAAATATAAACCCCAATTCCTTGATTTTTCTCCCACAATGTATTGCATCTCACTTATTCACCTTGTCTCATCTACCATGTGTGCGCATTCTGCTAAGCTGGCTAAGCTGGCTAACATGGCTTTCTTGAAATCTTTTATAGTCATTATTTGCAATGACCACTGCTTTTACGTCATCAGTAAAATTTAATGGTTTGATTTGTAGTCCAAATCATATACATATATTGGTAGTAAAGGGTGTGCTCTCACATTAACAACCCTCACCCCAATCATTTACTTTTTAACTCTTCAATTTAAGCAATAGTCATTTACCTTGACTCTTCCAGTCCATCAATCAACTTTTATACCAGTGTTTCTCCAGCTGGAGTCCATGGAGACTTTCCACAGGGTCTGCAGAATAGTCGAGCAATGTGAGAATGGGAGGTGTGGACCAGAAGCGAAAAGCAGTCACTGCATGCTGCGCCGAGTAAGCTGGCTATCTGACCCTGGAGGGGATGGTGCATGGAGAATGGCAAGATAAATGCCAGTAGACCAGCAGTTACCAAGGCTGGTGTTTGGTGCCAGGTGAATTGAGACTTCTTCAAGGGAGGGAAGACTTTTAAATATTTAATAGTTAAGCTCAAAGAGCACCAAAATGCAAGTTGGCCAGGTATTGAGTATTGTATAATATTTTAATTTGGGTGAGGGGTGTCCATGATTACTAATCCATTTGAAAGGGACCCTTCAAACAAAGAAGCTTGAGAACACTGTTTTATGCATAATGTTACATTTCCTGTTTTACAATTTGTCTGAAATATGTGATCTAATTATGTCTGCAATGTTACTAACAACAGAACACATTGGGTAAATATATATGTTAGCGTGATCATTATTACACCAAATAACATAAGTAGGTCAAGTGTATTACATTGTCCTGATGTGAAGCTGTTTTAATTTCGCATTTTGGGGTGTGAAATCACTTGAAGCACTTATACAAGAAATGTGAGACCATCTCCAAGAGGTAGTCTCTCATACTACAGCTTTGCAATAGCTACAGCAGAAATTCAGTTGTAAAGCAGAATTTAACAAGATCCGAGATAGTGATTTTTAAAACTTTGTTTTTGAATCTTTTTTCCAATACTGGCAAGGAGCAAATAATTAATTTTGCCTCTGCTGTATTAAAGTTTCACTGACTTTTCTGGGACAGTTGAGGATTGTGCAGGATTGGGAAGTATAACTCCCATCTGTAGGTTCAGTTGCTCTAAGCAGGTAACGGTCTGACACCAGTACCTATAGCGAAATTGTTAAACAGGACTACGCAAACAAGTCAGTGCAGGAAATACTGTTGTACGCTTTTGTATTGATACTTTACAGAGAATAAATCAGATATTTGAAAATTTTGAATATTTTACATTTTTTGATTATACAAACAATAAAGACAGTCATAATAGAATAAGTCAGTATTTATTGGACTTCCATTTTCATTTTCTGATGAATTGTTTCCTTGTGTGTCTCTCAATACTTCCATGGATCAATGTGTAGCTACATGCTTATGAGGAGTGAACTGATCAATATAATCTGAATCATAAGGTTCCAGGTTCAAGTTCAAATCCAGGGCTTGACCACATAAAAATCAGCACTGACACTCCAGCACAGAACTGAGGGCATAGTGCACTGTCAGAGGTGCCTCCTTTCAGCTGAGATGTTAAATCAAGGCCCCATCTGCCTCCTAAGGTGGATGTAAAAATCACATAGTACTATTTCAAAGAATTGCAGCCAATAAAATACTTTTTGTAGTGTAGTCGCTGTTATGGAAAACATGGCAATTTATTTGTGCTCAGCAAACTCTGACAAAAGGCAGTGATAATGACTGGGTAATCTGTTCTTTGTGTTATTAGTTGAGGGATAAATACTGGCCAGAACACTAGGGATAAGTCCCCAGCTTTTTAAAATAGTGCCATGGGATCTTTTATATCCACCTGAGTAGACAGATGGGGTCTCAGTTTAAACCTCATCCGAAAGAGGCATCTCAACAGTGTAGTACTCTATCAGTACTGCACTGAATTGTCGGCCTTGATTTTTGTGCTCAAGCTCTTGGATGGGACGTGAACCCAAAACCTTGTGACTCAGAGGTGAGTGTGCTACCAACTTGAGCCATGGCTGAAACATCAAGTTTAAATCCTTTTTAAGGCTCTGCACTTGTTGCAATTATAATACAGCTGGTGAAATGCTGAATTGACATCCTTCCCTCGCTCATGTTTTGCAGTTGGGGCAGCAGGAAGAGGGCAGAAAATGCATAAGTATAGAACATTGGTGTTTTTACTTCTTCCCCATCCAGATCAGCTAACAAAAACATTTTGTTTAAAGTCTGCATTGTAAAATAAGTTAATAGGTTAGAAGGTTGAAATTGCACAATCTGAATCATAGAATTTTGACGATTCCAATGGGGGAGAGGGAGTCAAAATTGGGCAGACCTCGGATCTATTGGGTTTTCACACATTTTCAATAACAGCTTGAATTTATGTAGCATAGTGAAACATCTGTTATAAAATGAAATCCAACACCAAACCCCACACACATTAAACCAGATGACCAAAAGCTTGATTAAAGAGAGAGATTTTAAGGAATCTCTTAAAGAGGGAGAGAAAGCCACAAAGTGCAGGATTTTCTGGCCCGCGGGTGGGATCTTCTGGTCCCGCTGAATTCAATGGACTTTTGGCTGGCTCGCTGCATCCGCTTCAGCAGGACCCACAAAATCCCAGTCAAGGAGATTTTGGGGTGGGGTGCAGGTAGGGATTTCCAAAGATTAGGACACAGGTGGTTGAAAGCACAGCTGATCATGGTCAAGTGATTAAAATCAGGATGCTCAAGAAGCCAGAGTTGGAGAAAAACCAAAATCTCAAAGTTGTAGGGCTGGTGGAGGTCACAGAGATAGGGAGGGGCCAAGCCATGGAGGGATTTAAAAACAAGGATGAAAATTTAAATTCAAGGTGTCGCTAGGCTGGAAGTCAATGTAATAAAAACAAAAAACTAAAAAACTACTGCGGATGCTGGAAATCCAAAACAAAAACAGAATTACCTGGAAAACCTCAGGTCTGGCAGCATCGGTGGAGAAGAAGAGTCGACGTTTCGAGTCCACATGACCCTTCAACTTTTGGAAGTCAATGTAGGCCAGCAAGCAAAGGGGTGGAGTGAATGGGACTTGGTGTGACTAAGATACAGGTTTCAGAGTTATTTTAAATGAACTTCAGTTTATGGAGGGTGGAAGATGAGAGGCCAGTTTGGACAGCATTGGAGTACTTGAGTCTAGAGGTTAAAAAGGCATGAATGAGAGTTTCAGCAGAAGATGCACTGAAGCAGGACAAGAACAGACAATATAATGGCAGTGAAGGTAGACAGTTTTGTTGATGAAGTAGCTATGTGGTGGGAAACTCATATCAGGATCAAATAGGATGCTAAATTTGGGAACAGTCTAATATAAAAGCAAAATAATGCAGATGCCAGAAATACTCAGCAGGTCTGGCAGTATCTGTACAGAAAGAGAAACAGTTAACCTTTCAAGTCAAATATGACTTCAGAACTCCAGTTGTCTCTGTTGAGGAGGTACCCCTGTTGTGAAGATAGGCACCACCAGAATACTCTGTCAGGTTCAGAACTTTATCATTAATTGCATAGATTGTAGAAATGCTATTGTAAACTTCAAATTTGCTGGGTGTTGAGTTGACATCAGCTATCAGCAACTCCATGTGGATTTTTCTTTAGCCACGAATGTCAACTGGGGACATCCAGTTCTGAATCCCCTGTCCACACCCCTCTCACGCCCCCCAAATGGTATCTGGATTTGAAAATACTGTTCATTTGAGGAGATTTAAAACTGTGCCAGAGGAGAGGCAGTCGGGAGTGTGAAAATAGAGCGAGAGGGGAGACAGTCAGGAGATTTAAAACAGTGCAAGAGGAGATGCAGCCAGGAATCTGAAAACAGCTTGAGTGGAGAGGCAGTCAGGCGATTGAAAACAGCGTGAGACGAGAAGTAGTCGGGAGATTGAAAACAGTGCGAGTGGAGAGGCAGTCAGGCGATTGAAAACAGCGTGAGACGAGAAGTAGTCGGGAGATTGAAAACAGTGCGAGTGGAGAGGCAGTCGGGAGTGTGAAAACAGCGTGAGAGGAGAGGCAGTCGGGAGATTAAAAACAGCACAAGAGGAGAGGTAGTCAGGATTTTGAAAATAATGTGAGTCCTAAACCACACTTGTATAATTAAGAAATGGATGACTTTTAGTTGCATTTGCGGATGATAACAGCATTTAATAAGCACAGTAAATAATAGTATACATTAATTAAGAAAATATTTAAAATAAATTAGTAAATAAATACTGTGGTAAATACTTTTTATAAAGTTTAAGGTATATCAGTGCAGTCTGCCAAGTGGAATGTGCATCCTGTGGGATGTGGGAAGTCGTGCAGGCACAAAGTGCCCTCAATGACTACACTTGCAGGAAGTGTCACCAGCTGCAGAAATTTGAGCTCTGTGTTGCGGAGCTTGAGCAGCAGCTGGAGTCATTGGTGCATCCGTAAGGCTGAGGATTATGTGGATAGCACATTTAGAGAGGTGGCCACACCACGGCTAAGAAGTACACAGGCAGAGTGGGTGACCGCCAGAGTATCTAAGAGAAAGTGTGTTGAAATCCCTTGAGGCTATTTCACTTTCTAACCACTTTTCCACTTTGGATACTGGTGAGTGAGATGGTTCCTCAGAGGACTGTAGCAAAAGCCAAGTTTGTAGCACCACAGGTGGCTCAGCTGCAGAGAAGGGGACGAGGAAGATTGGAAGTGCTATAGTAGCCAGGGATTCCATAGTTAGGAGAGCAGACAGGTGTTTCTGTGCCCTTAGATGTGACTCCAGGATGGTATGTTGCCTCTCTGGTGCCAGGGTCAAGGATGTCACAGAGCGGCTGCAGGACATTCTTTTGGGGGAGGGTGAGAAGCCAGAGGTCGTGGTCCACATTGGGACCAAAGACAGAGGTAGGAAAAGGGATGAGGCCCTGAAAGCAAATTTTAGGGAGTCAGGAAGGGAATTAAAAAGCAGGTCCTCAAGAGCAGGATTACTCCCAGTGCTATGTGTTAGTGAGCATAGGAATAGAAAGAATGAACAGTTCAACACGTGGCTGGGGAAATGGAGTAGGAGGGAGGGCTTTAGATTTCTGAGGCATTGGGACTGGTTCTGGGGCAGGTGGGACCTGTACGAGAAGGACAGATTACACCTTAACAGGATCTGGAGTAATGTCCTCGCGGGGAGGTTTGCTGGTACTGTTGGGGAGAATTTAAACTAGATTGGAAGGGGGATGGGAACCCGAGGGGAAATTCAGATTGAAGAGGAAAAAAACTGGCAGTGGGAAGTGGAGAAGTATCAACTGATAAGGAGGCTATATCAGAGAGTAGTATCAAGGTAGATAGAAAACGGAGAGCTTGATAGAATTAGAGTAGGCAATAGTAATTCATTAGATGGAGTCAGAATAAAGGGGAAAGTAAAAAAGCTTAAATCAGGGCTAATGTGCATGTATGTGAATGCATGGAGTGTGGTTAATAAGATTGGTGAACTACAGGCACAGGTTGACAAATGGAACTATGATATTATTGCCATAACAGAGACCTGGCTCAAAGAAGGGCAGGACTGGGCATTAAATATTCCTGGGTATAAGGTGTTTAGGAGAGACAGGAAAGGAAGAAAAAGGGGGTGGGGGGTTGGGGGGGGCGGTGGTGGGGGGGGTGGGGGGGTGGCGGGCCGGGAGGGGGTTGGAGGGAGTGGCAATATTGATTAAAGATGGCATTACAGTACTGGAGAGACAGGGTGTTCCAGAGGTGTCAAGGATGAAATCCCTCTGGCTAGAGGTAAGGAATGAAAAAGATGCAATAACATTGATTGGTATAGTATATATTCCACCAATTAGTGGATGGGTTGTGGAGAAACATATTTGCCAAGAAGTTACAGAGAGTTGCAAGAATTATGGAGTAATCATAATGGGAAACTTCAATTATCCAAATATAGGCTGGGATAGAAATAGTACAAAAGGACAAGAGGGATGAGAGTTCCTGGAATGTGTTCAAGATAATTTTCTACAGCAGTATGTTTCCGGGCCAATGAGAGGACATGCACTTTTGGACCTGGTTCTGAGGAATGAGTTGGCCCAAGTGGACCAAATATCAATGGGAGAGCCTCTAGGGGACAGTGATCATTGGATCATATGGTTTAGGTTGGTCATGGAAAAGGACAGGGCACAATCCAGAACAGGAATAATTAATTGGGGGAAAGCCAACTTAGATGGGATGAGAATGCATCTGAGTCAAGTGAGTTGGAATCAAATGTTGACAGAAAGAACGGTGGCTGAACAATGAGCCACCTTCAAAGAAAAGGTATTGCAGGCAATGTCAAGGTATATTCTCTTGAAGGGGAAAGGTAGGATGAATAAATCCAGAGCACCCTGGATGACGAGAGAGATAGAGGTGAAGGTGAAAGGGAAGAAGTGTCCCGTATGACAGATGTCAGGTAGAAAATACAATGGAGAATCAGGCTGAGTATAGAAGGATTAGAATGGAAGTTAAGAAACTAAAAGGAAAAGCAAGGAGAGAGCATGAAAAGAGGCTGGCAGCTAACATAAAAGGGAATCCCAAGGTCTTCTATAAGCATGTAAATAATAAAAAGGTGGTAAAAGAAAGATTAGGGCCAATTAGGGGCAAAAAGGAGACTTGTAGGTGGAGGCTGGGAAAATAGCGGAGGTATTGAACGAATACTTTGCATCTGTCTTTATAAAGGAAGAAGATGCTACCCAGGCTGAGGTGAGAGAGGAGGCAACTGGCACACTAGAAGAATTTACAATTGAGAAGAAGGAGGTGTTAGAAAGGCTATCTTTAATTAAAATAGATAAGGTAGCAGGACCCGATGAGATGAATCCCAGGGTACTGAGGGAATTGAGGGTGGAAATTGCAGAGGCACTAATGATAATCTCTGTCTGAAAAGAACAAATGTGCAAGGTTACGGGGATAAGGCAAGGGAGTGGGACTAGGTGGAATGCAGGCTCGATGGACCGAATGACCTCCTTCTGCAGTGTGAAGATTCTGTGATTCTGTGATTTGCCCTTGAACTGTCCACTAATGGGAGAAAATGAATTAAACATGGCTGCAGAGTGATTTCTATCCTGAAATGCCATTTCTCATAGAGTATTATGTTAATATTACAAAAATGTGGCTGTATGGCTTGAAATGTTCATTCTTGGTTGGTTTAATTTTGAAATGGTCTTCGTATGCATAAACTTATAGAGTTTACAGCATAGAAACAAGCCATTCGGCCCAACTGGTTTGTGCTGGTTTTAAAGCTCCCCGCAAACCTCCTTCCATTCTAATTCATTGAAACCTATCTGCATATCCTTCTGTTCTTTTCCCCTTATTTACTTAACAAACTTCCCCTTAAGCCAATCAATGCTATTCAGTTCAACTACTCCTTGTGGTAGCAAACTCTGTGTTCTCACCACTCACACGTTAAAGAAGTTTCTGCTGAATGGGTTGAAATTGGATTTATTAGTGACTATTGCTGCCATAGAGAGCTGGTGGTGCACTTACCACTGGAGTAGTTCCTCCCCCCCGCACACCCCCTCCCCCCGCCATCATTCACTAATGAGAAAGGAAGGCGGCTATTCTCCTCCCAGATTGTCACGAATGTCATTTCAGCTGTGCAAGAGTATTCCAAATTGAATTGTTCTCTGACTTTCTCTTCCTCTATGCCTGGAAATGCTTGGCCTTCACTCACAGCAATTCTCCAACAGCTAGATTCAGATCAGAATTGATTTTTTTTTTATTTCTAGGATGTGGGCATCATTGGTCAGCATTTATTGCCCATCCCTAATTGCACTTGAGAAGTGAAGGTGAGCTGCCTTCTTGAACCGCTGCAGATCATGTGGGTTAAAGTTTTTCATAGTGGTTTGGAGAAAAATGAGTGTCTTGCTGAGCCATTTCAGGGGGACAGTTATAAGAGCCAACCATATTGCTGTGGATCTGGAGTCACATATAGGCCAGGCCAGGGGCAGCATATTAAGTTGAGGGGGTGTTGGGATGCAGGCAGGTGGGGGGCTCAGAAACAAACTCAGCATGGAGCCTACTTGCTGCACTCCAGCCCACCCCACAGCCATAACATGCTGCAGGCAGTCTAACTAGACATCCAGTGGGAATTCCACCCCTCAGGAGCTGTCAAACAATCAGATTGGCCAGCAGCTCCAGGGGTCCTAGCAGTGCCAAGAGTGTATTTGTGGGTGCTGCAGGCCCAAGAAGAAAGCCCGTGGATCCCAGAGAAAGGTAAGTCTGGGGTATTGAGCAGTACGGTGAACTCTAAAGAAAATAAAATCTTACCTTAAGTTGAGTCGGTAGTCGGAGGCTGGAAACTCCAGCCCCAAGCAGATCTCAGGGTTTCTGCACATATGCCAGCCATGGAATGGCCACACATGCCCAGCTCATGTTTTTTTTATGTTTTCCGGTCTTCTGCACATGAGCTGGCTGCACATGCGCAGTTGTGGATTTCACCACCTTCAGGCTGGTAAATAGCCCAGTGCACATGCGCAGTTCATTTTTTAAAAATATCTTCAGCTGGGAAATGGTTCCCTGTGTCTGTGCAGAGGAAAAGAAGAAGGAAAAGTGAAACAGTGTGAAACTGGAGGTCAGACGACCTGAAGAGGAATACCATTGCAGAGAAGGTGTCCCAAGGAGCAAGGCACAGGGAGGAGGTTCCAGACAAAGATGATCCCAAACCAGGGATTAGGACAGAAAGAGATCTCAGAAAGAAGTCCAAGTTCAAGGACAAGGATAAGAATCTGAAACAGGTCCTGCTGTGTAAAGTTAAAAGTAAGGAGCAGAGCAATTGGCTCCAAGTTAAAGAGAGAAATCTGCAGGGAGCAGACTTGAAGCAAAGTGGGCTTGAGAGAAGTCAGAAGACTCGAGGATGCAGCCGAAGGTTGGTGACTCCTTACTGTGAACCTTTAGAACAGTGGTGCACTGCTTGGTATGGCCGAATATCTGAAAGTGTGCTTGGATGGAGATCCAAGGAAAAGGAACATCAGAAGAAGAGTTTGAAATCCTGGAGAGGGATCCTTGTTGAAGACAGAAGACATCTGAGTGAAAGTGACGTTTGGGACAGAATTCCAAGGCAAGTTCTTTGAGTGTGGAGATTGGAAGTCCTTGCGAGAAGGAAAGTGTCAGTGAGACCGGGTGTCTCACGGTATAACAAATGCCGGAGATGGGGATGTTGTTGATGAGAAATACATGGAATCTGCCTTGGTGGCATATATCATTCTTTTTGGGGTGTGGTGTGTTCGACCACAGTGCGCCTATCAGTTCACACATACTGCATACTTACCCTGAATAGTAGAGTATATGATAGATATTGTAAATTGTGTTATATTTACAAAGTTGTATGTATCTGTAAAGGTATAGTTGGGTTGATGGAATAGAGTAATTTGACTCATTTACTGATGCTTGTATTGAAACCATTCCAACCTTTTTCTCTAGTGCAATATAATTCATATTTCTCATTTAATTAATGTTTTATTCTTTTGTTAAAAGTTCATCAGCAGATTCCTGTGAATCCGTTCAGTTACTGCCCTCCACGGTTCCTAAAAAAATAAAAGTTAGGATTTATCAAGCCAGGTTTCACTCCAGGATCTGACTTGTCCAGTATTAACATCAGCTGGGATTGTAACAGCAGAGAGGGTTTGGGCAGTTTAGGAAGGGGGTGGAGGGGGGGGGTGGGGATGGTGGGCTTTACAGAGCAGGCAGGTGGGAAGAAAGGGAGGGACTATCTTTGGGGGGCTGACCCTGATACACAAAGGGAAAGCCCTGAAGATAGTGCACCCCCTTCCTTCCCACCCTTTAAAAAAGTTTTTTAAAAAAATCATCTGCACACTCCTACCCTACTGCCTATACTAAGTGTATTATGATGTGGACAACGTATATTCAGGGTCAATTGGCTTGTTAATAAGCCCTTAATTATTTATCTACATATGAGGGTGAACTGCTGATCTCGGCGCCTGCCCACCCCACTGTATCATGGGGGTGAGCTCGGGGCTGGATGGGAAGGATGGCACCTGCCCTGTTTTATGTGCCATCCTGCCAAAAACATACCCGATGGGGGCATGTAAAATGCAGTCCCAGGTGTGGACATCAGGGGTCGGCAGCGAGCGTGATCGGCAGTTCCGGGATTGGCCAGAGAATGGGCCAGCGAACACGATTGGCCCTAAACCGCAATTCCACGCGAGCTGTCCGATTAGCGACCAGCCAACCTGAAACGCGCACTGAGAAGCTCAGCACTGCCAGGGTGGGGGCAGGAGGAGGACGGGCACTGATGTCAGTGTGGGCGTGGGCGAGCACTGACAGAAAACTCCCTGAAGGCAGAGAGCTGCCTCAGGGAGCTGAAGATCTGAAAAGCATTAAATAAAGTTTTAAAAATCAGGAAAAAATATGCAAGCATCACAATCAGTCACCCGAACATATACATGATAAAAATGCTGTCCATGGATTTTTCTTTTTCTTTAATTTAATAAGGGAAACTTCATTCCACACTGGGATGAGGTTTCATGAAAAATGCAAAGTCCGCCTGGTTGATTCGCCCGTCCGCCAACCGTAAGGTTGGACAGACCATGAAAAATTGGAAACATCTGGGGATGACTATGTGGGGGGTAGGATTAGTAAGTTTGCGGATGACACAAAGATTGGCCAGGTGGTTAACAGTGAGGTTGAGTGTCTTGGGCTACAGGAAGATATAGACGGGATGGTCAAATGGGCAGATAAGTGGCAGATGGAATTTAACCCTGAAAAGTGTGAGGTGATACACTTTGGAAGGAGTAATTTGGCAAGGAGGTATTCAATGAAGGACATGACACTAGGAAGTTCTGAGGAACAAAGGGACCTTGGCGTGTGTGTCCATAGATCTCTGTTAGTGGGGTGGTGAAAAAGGCATATGGGACACTTGCTTTTATCAATCGAGGCATAGATTACAAAAGTAGGGAGGTCATGTTGGAGTTGCATAGAACCTTGGTGAGGCCACAGCTGGAGTACTGTGTGCAGTTCTGGTCGCCACATTATAGGAAGGATGTGATTGCATTGGAGGGGGTGCAGAGGAGATTCACCAGGATGTTGCCTGGGGTGAAACATTTAATTTATGAAGAGAGGTTGAATAGACTTGGGTTGTTTTCGTTGGAGCAGAGAAGACTGAGGGGGCGACCTGATCGAGGTGTACAAGATTATGAGGGGCATGGACAGGGTGGATAGGGAGCAGCTGTTCCCCTAAGTTGAAGGGTCAGTCACGAGGGGATATAGTTCAAGGTGAGGGGCAGGAGGTTTAGGGGTGATGTGAGGAGAAACTTTTTTACCCAGAGGGTGGTGACGGTCTGGAATGCGCTGCCTGGGAGGGTGGTGGATGCGGGTTGCCTCACATCCTTTAAAAAGCACCTGGATGAGCACTTGGTACGTCATAACATTCAAGGCTATGGGCCAAGTGCTGGTAAATGGGGTTAGGTAGGTAGGTCAGGTGTTTCTCACGTGTCGGTGCAGACTTGATGGGCTGAAGGGCCTCTTCTGCGCTGTGATTCTGTGAATTGCACCTTTAATTACCTTAATTGGCCTCTTAGTTGTCGGCGGGCGCGCTTCCGACTGTTGCGTGTGCCTGCCGACCGAAATAACGCGCGAGCGTGGGATGACGTTGGAATGCTCACCCGACATCATTTCGCACAATTTCACGTCCTATCGGTTGGAGCACGTGCCCGCCTGCCGACCTAAAAATTCTGCCCCAGGTTTCCTTCCTTAAATGAAATTGGTGAACCAGATGATTTTTAATAAAAATCCAGTAATTTCATTGTCATCATATTGATACCAGTTTTTATTTAATTAACTGAAGGAGGGATAGTATCTTCAGGGGTACCCTCTGCGTATCAGGGGCAACCCCCCAAGAGAGGTCTGAATTCATTCCTCTGGATTAATAGTAGTCCAGGATTCTGGATTAGTGCAGTAATTTGACCACTATGTTACCCCTTCCTGTTGTGTGAAGAATTGTAGAACAGATTTCACCAGTCTCTACGCAGGTATTATGTCACCAGTTCATCCTGAAAAATTAGCACATTCAGGTGTTGCTTAGACTGACTATTTTTAAACCCTTCTCCCCTGTGTTATGGACAAGAGGGGGTTTAATTTAGAACAGACTTGATTTCTCCACTCACTACCCATCCATAAACAGAAAGGTGTTCTCGATTTTTGATTTCCCCCTTTTATAATTGGTGGCATATGTTCCCCAACTCTTAAGTTTGGAGTGATCCAATCCTCTATTAATAACCGCACAGTAGACTCGAGATGAGGTAAAATAAGAGTGTTGGTTTATTTTACACACACACATAAAACACAGGAAAGGGGTTTCACAATGTCGCTCATTTTTGCATTCATACAATAAAAGATGGTTAAGGGAAAGAAAAGGATTCAGGGCAGAGAACATGATAAAAATAAGAATTATGGTTTCATGTGAGTCCAGTTCAAATCAAAGTCCAATGAGGAATTCTTTCACAGAGTTCGGCTGGCTGAGAGCAGGTGGTGTAAGATTCAGTTTTCTGGGAGATTGATGCCCTGAGATGAATTAGGCATGCAGAGATTGAATCAGTTCTGTAGGCAAAGTACAAAATCTTCCTAGCAGAGTCAGATTAGATGGGGGCTAATTGTCCAACCTGGCCTGAGCTTGCTTCTGTGTGGCCTGCCAGTCAGATGTTAAGCAGCAGATTGTAGATGGGATCCAAAGCTGTATAATTAAAGCAATTCAAACAGCTCAATTCTCGGCCATGTGACAGGGTGGTTGCGGGTCAAGCTATTCAGTTAATGAGACCCCTTGTTAAAACCCATTTTGTTTTGAGCAAGTAACTATAGAACCATTAGCACAACATTGGAGATGGGGAGTTGCAAATAGCTCTATCTTTGTCCATAGCTGGTTGATGCAGGGTCTCATCTACTATCCTTTGTGTTGACTTGGCTGGAATGTTTATACAATGCAAGGAGTATTACATTCCACGGGTTTGATGTGTTAGTCTTTGTCCACTTCGAAACTGCTCAGAAACTTTCAGAGCTACCATCATGTGGTCAGTGGTGGCCATTTTATCAGTCCAGTCATTTGTCCATTATAAAAGAAAGATAATTATTTTATAAAGTAGCCAGGTGACATATCTATTTTCCTTCATGTCTTCTGATCATGGCACTTGTCTCCTCCATCCTCAGCTGAAACAACAAGTTCATGGAGCTCATGGGTTTCTTTGACACCAAGATTGACACCATCCGATCAGATGCCTCTGCAGCTTCCCTCCCTTCCTATAACCCACTGGGCCAAACTTCCTCTAAGGCTTTCTTCAGCCCTAGCCCTGAGCTTGGGGATCTTTTTCCATTTTCTCTCCTTTCTCACTCATGCTCCCTTTGAGCTCATCTTGTCCATGAAACCTACCTCCCGTTCCCCTAACTCTATTCTCATTAAACTACTGATCATCCAAATTCCCTTCCTGGCTCCTATGTTAGCTGATATTGTTGACAGTTCAGTCTCCTCATGCTCCGGCCCTCTCTCTCCTTCAAATCTGCTATCATCACTCCACTTTCAAAGGACCAGCCCTTGAGTCCTCTGTCTTTGAAAACTACCACCCTATCTCCAATTTCCCTCTCCTCTCCAAGGTCCTTGAACATGTTGTCACCTCCCAAATTTGTGCTCATCTTTCCCAGAACTCCATGTTTGAATCCCTTCAATCAGGTTTTCACTCCTGTCAAGGTACCAAAATGGCTCTTATCAAAGTCACAAATGACATCCTCTGTCACTGTGACAAAGGTAAACCATCCCTTCTTGTCCTTCTCAACTTGTCTGCAATCTTTGACACAGTTGCCCACACCATCCTCCTCCAACATCTCTCCACTGTCATTCAGCTGAATGGGACTGCACTTGCCTGGATCCCTTCTTACCAATCTAATTGTAGCCAGAGAATCACTATCAGTGTCTTTTCTTCCCGCTCCTGTGATGTTAGCTCTGATGTCCCCCAAGGATCAATTCTTGTTCCCCATCTATTTCTCAACTCATGCTGCCCCCCCTCATGACATCATCCAAAAACACTACATTCCATATGTATGCTGACAGCACCCAGCTCTACCTCTCAATCACCTCTCCTGATACCTCCACTGTCTCTAGATTATCAGACTGTTTATCCAACATCCAGTACCAGATGAGCAGAAATTTCCTCCAATTAAACATTGGGAAGTCTGAAGTCATTTTCTTTGGCTCCTGCCACAAACTCTGCTCCCGAGCTATCAGCTCCACCACTCTCCCTGGCAACTCTCTGAGGCTGAACCAGAATGTTCGTAACTTATATGCCACATTGGACCCCTAGATGAGCTTTCAAACACATATCCATTCAATCCTAAGAATGTCTAAATCCACTTCTCTGCCCCACCTTAGCTCAGCATTCATGCCTTTGTAACCTCCACACTTGACTATTCATATGCATTCCTGGTTGGCCTCCCATGTCCTACCCCCTGTAAACTTGTCATCCAAAACTTTGCTGCCCATGTCCTAACTCACAACAAATCCCATTCACCTACCACCACTGTGCTCAGTGACCTACATTTGCTCCTGGTTAACCAATGCATCATGCATGTTTTGCAATCTCACTATGGTTTTGTTCCTCCCTCTCTGTAGTCTCTTCTGGTCCCACAGCCCTCTGAGACACCATTGCTCCTCTAACTCTGGCCTCATGAGCATTCCCAATTTGAATCATTCCATCATTGGTGGCCATGTCTTCAACTGCCTGGGTCCTAAGCCCTGGAATTCCTTCCCTAAACTTCTCCACCTCCCTACCTCACTTTCCTCCTTTAACACACTTAGTAAAACCTACCTCTTTGGCCAAGTTTTGGTCACCCGCCCTACTATCTCCTTTTGTGGCTTAGTGTCATTTTGTTTTGTAATGCCTCTGTGAAGTGCATCAACACATGTTATTATGTTGAAGGCACTATATAAATAAAAGTTGTTGTGAGAATTGGTTTTAAATAACTTGTATTTACACTAAAATGTTAAATTAATAATTTTCCAAATATGTAAGGCATATCCCTTCCAAATCAGTACAAACAGTGCATTTCATGTAGTGAATTACATTAGGATTAGAAATTGTATAACAAAGACCAGAACAAGAATTGCTTTTGCTTTATTTAATTCATGCAAATGAGCCTCTTCTTATTCTATGGGTGATATGCTTACTGAATACAAACAGAGTCTTTTGTTTCTAATTCATGTAGATAAGGCGAAATGTATTCAGCAGACAGTGTGTAGTTTTTTGTTGGCAAATGAAATATTAGATCAAATTCTTCATTCATTTACAGCTCGTCTGCTGACTAGAAAAAAATGTGTCCTGTAGCCTCTGGAGATGTTGGTGTTCTATTAAAGATTTTTATATAAAAAGTAGATTTTGTCTGAGTGTTTTGGTATTTTTTTTATTTAGTGCACCATGTGACAGGAGCAATGTTGCAACATGTAACTGAAATAATACCTGTCATAAGTACATTTTTATTAATTATCTTGGATACCTGGATATATGAATATTATCATATGAATACTTGCAGAATACTTGCAACATTCTTATCAAATTCCTTTGTCTGCTATTTGAAAAAAGATTTTAATCTACTTAAAACATTGGACAGAGAAATGTTATCTGAACATGCTGAACACTTGTATGATAATATTACATAGCATATTTTCAAGGCAATAGGATAAATCTAATAAGATCTCGTTGCTGATCTGGAGTCCCAATTGGCATGAGTGTCATTCGGGAGGTCCAATTAGATGTGGCGATCAGCACACTGGATCCAACTGTGTCCTATTTCTGGAGCCTCACAATATGCTAGCAAAGTGGGGAGGCTAAGGCTGTGGTAGGCATGTCACAACTGAATGAGGAGGCAACCACCTCCTTTACTACAGAGCTGGTGAAGGTCCCTCCTTGCAGCCAGGCCAGAGGAACGACAATCCTAGCCTCCCAACCAGATCAATGATCACTGTGGAATTACTATGACAAACACTTGTTGCTGAGGTGCCCCAAGGTTGAAATACATCAGGTGGTGGTTTTTGTGCTACACGTGTTAATAGATTTTGACCGGAAATTTATTGTCCCGTTGTGGTGGGGACAGGGCCGTAAAATGTGGCGAGCCATTCTAAACTCCATTGACTTAGGCAGGACTGTAAAATCCCACTGCCATAAAATTCTGCCCATAATCTTTAAATGCATTTTTCAAAAAAGGTATATAGTCCTAAGTCCCATCAGAACATCTATTATGCTGGTCCAAGCCCTTGGTTCTGTTCCTGTATACCTGTGGTCTGCGCAAACTGCAGTATTAACCCTGGGCTGAGACATTAGTCATGGTCTCTCACAGGGGGTTTGTTCCCTGGGTTTGATATCGGTGACTATAAGAAGGAAAACCTGGGCGGTCTCTGGGCAGTGTTAGCTTTTCCCTCTGTCCCTCATCTGTGAATTCATTGTTCCTGGCTGCCCAGAGATGGTATCAGCTGCGCACTTTGCTACTTCAGGTGTTCGAGAGTTGAGCTTGTGCTGGCTGCTTTGCTGCTCCCAGTGGTTGGGAGGTGAGTGGGGGTGGGGTGTTGGAGGTGCAGGGTCTTATTATCTCCTTTTCTTCTTTAGCCTTTTTGCCGTGTTGGTGGCGGTGGCTATTTCTTTCTCGCCCTTCGGCATCAGGCATGAAACAGTCACTGTTGTCCACCTGGGATATGAGACGCTTCTTGCGACTACTCTTGTTGGTAGCTTTTACATCTTTTTGAGGCATTTTCTTTGTGTTTTTCCTTTTAACCACCTGTCAATCTCCTGGTTTTTCTCCTGTCGCCTCCTCTTCTATCGACTGCCTGCTGGGATAAAGGTTGAGGGCTGATTGTCAGGGGCTGGCAGTTTGTGGAAATATTTTTATTGTTCTTATCTCTCTCTGTGTCCTCTGTGTTTATAACATTTTCAATGAGTGCCTTGGTAGGGAGAGGGGGCTTGGTCACCTTGGTGGCCTTGTTTACCCTTCCTTTTATTTTGTATGCATTGGTGATGCTGTGCTTTAGGAAGGCCTTTATAAATGTGGCCAGGCTTCCCGCACAGGTTACAGCACTTGCACTCCTTGCAGTCCTTTGTCTCAATATAACATAAGAACATAAGAAATAGGAGCTGGAGTCTGCCAGTTGGCCCTTCGAGCCTGCTCTGCCATTCAACAAGATCATCGTTGATCTTCTACTTCAATTCCACCTTCCCGCACTGTCCCCATACCCCTCAATTCTCTGAGTAACCAAAACGTTTATCATCCTCTGGGATAGAGAATTCCAGAGATTCACAACCCTTTGAGTGAAGAAATTTCTCCTCATCTCAGTTCTAAATGGCCAAATCCTTGGGCAGGATTTTCCCCCCATCAAGGGCGAAGTTGTATTGTGGGCACGGCGCCATTTTACATGGTTGGGTCAATTAAGGCCCGCCCAGCATGACGTCCGCACGGAAGCATTATGCACTCCTTGTGCGGGCGGGGGGGGATCCCTAAACCCAAGAGTGCACTCTTTCGCACATGTGCATGAAAGAGCGCACTCATCCCCCTGAGGCTAAGTGCTGCCTCAGGGAGATCGAATGTTCTGTCAAAAATATTAAAGATAGAAAAAAACAATTCCTGACATGTCCTCTCATGTGACACTGTCATGTGAGTTGGGACATGTCCATAATTTAAAAAAAAACTTTAATAAAATTTTTAAAAAATCTACATGAAACCTCATCCCGCCCGTGGATGAGGTTTCATGCTTTTTCTAATTCCTGCCAGGGCTCCTGGCCTGCCCACCAACCTTAAGGTTGGACGGACAGGTCCATTGACTAGTTTAATTACTCTGTCAATGGCCTCAATTGGCCATCGACAGGTCAGCGGGCGCACAGCTGATTTTTCTGCGCCCCCGCCTACCTGAAAATTCAAATGGGGCGGGGTGACGCCAGGAGTTCCGCCTGACGTCACCGCACATCATTTTATGCGTTGGCGAGCGGACCCCGCCCCCCGCTCGCCGAAGGGAAAATCCTGTTCCTTAATCTGAGACTGACTCAGTATTCTAGATTTCCCAGCCAAGGGAAACCCTGTCAACCACCTTAAGAATTTTAAATTTTTCAATTAGATCATCTCTCATTCTTCTAAACTCCAGGGAATAAAGGCCTGGACTATTTAATCTCCCCCCCCATATACCAATTCCCTCATCCCAGGAACCAGTCCAGTGAGCCCTTGTTGTGTTCCTCCAGGGCAAGTAAGTCTTTCTTATGTAAGGAGACCAAAATTGCAGACAGTATTCCAGGTGTGGCCTCATCAATGTCTTCTATAATTCTAGTAAGGCCTCTTTACTCTTATACTCCAATTCCCTTGTAACAAAAGCTAACATACCATACATACGAACATAAAAGTAAAATACTGCAGATGCTGGAAATCTGAAACAAAAACAGAAAATGCTGGAAAAACTCAGCAGGTCTGATAGGATCTGTGGAGAGAAAACCAGAGTTAACATTTCGAGGCCGTACAAGTCTTCTTCAGAGCATATGAATTAGGAGCAGGAATAGGCCATTCAGCCCTTCGAGTCTGCTCTGCCATTCAATAAGATCATGGCTGATCTGATTGTGACCTCCAGACCACCTTTGCTTACCCCCAATAACCTTTGAATGCTGTTTATAATAAAAACAGAAAATGCTGGAAATACTCATCAGGTCAGACAGCATCTTGGAGGGAGAAACAGGGTTAACATTTCTGATGAGTATTTCCAGCATTTTCTGTTTTTATTTCATATTTCCTGCATCTGCAGCATTTTGCCCTAATATACCATTTGCCATCCAAATTGTCAACTGTACCCGCATGCTAACTTTTTGTGATCATGTGCAAGAATACCCATGTCCCTCTGAATCCAAACATTTCACAGTCTCTCACCATTTTTTCCACAGATGCATGTGCTGCACTTGGCCACCACCTGCCCAGATTAGTTGCAGGTTCGCTACATCCTGGGTTACCCTGCATCCACCATGTATCCTTAACTTCCTCCAGTTGCAAAGTTGGGGGGAGGTGGCAGTAGGGGGTGGTTCCCTTAATATTTACTTCAGGGTCACCTTGATTTTCTGCTTGCTAGCCTGGCACCACTTCAGTCCCATTTTCTTTGAATGGCAACAGAAACATCAGGTAACCAGGGCAAAATCAAAATATTGCGGATGCTGGAAATCAGAAATAAAAGCAAAAAATGCTGGAAATACTCAGCAGGTCTGGCAGCATCTGTGGAGAGAGAAACAGAGTTAACGTTTCAGGCCTGTGACCTTTCATCATACCTGATTGTCTGTTTATACCAACAATGTCGACACTTCAAAGATAATTCTTTGACTGTGGAGAACATGACAGGGTGCGAAATAAATGCAGTTATTTTTTCTTTTTTTTCTAATGGGGATGCAATTTAAACACAATTTGAGCTGATCCTTTGCCTCAGCTTGAACAGCCCATGAGCCCTGTACCAGACATAGCCCTGATATTTATGGGGTGGCTAAGATGATGGAAGTCTTACTGAACTTCATGGCAGGACCAGATTGTCTGTTTTTGTTCCAAATTGACAGCCTAGCCAATGGCCAGGAAAACAATTGGGGATGGTCCCAATAATTGAGAGAGGGGAGAGAATGCACGATGTGGAGGGAGAGAGGCCTGTAGGGCATGTCAGGGGTGGCCAAAGGCTTCCTTGAGGGGCCTCGTGGAGCGCTCCCACTCCTTGCAGACTATAAGGAGTGTTGTGCTGAGGAAAGCACTAAACCTATGGAGCTGTCAGATTCCATCTCTCTTTCCCTGCCAGGTTACCGGACCCCACGGACACTCATCCAGTGGTAGTGAATTTTAAATTGGGCTCCTGAGTGTGAGAACTGATTTAAATATGTGAATAAAGGTTTTACCTCTCCACAAAAGTATGGATATCCCAATAACTTCTGCCGTAAAAAAGGGGGTAGGTGCCTGTGCGACATGATGGGGGCACATTCCCCATTTTTAAGCCTTTAACTGTCATTCCTGACTCTATCTGCCTATTGATGGGATGTTAATATTGAGGCACAAGACCCATGAATCAGGAATACAAGCAGGAAGGTTGAAGAAAGTTACAGACATTGGGAAGGGCAAGGTCATGGAGTGATTTGAGCACGAAGATGAGAACTTTAAAATCAAAGTGTTTCTGGACAAGAAGCCAAGGTAAGTCTCAAAGTACAGGGCTGATGGGTGAGTGAAACTTGGAGCCAAATTTTCATCTTTGGGTCGCGAAACGTAAGTCGGGCCATTTTGCAACTTGCAAACTGCACCCATGAACACTGTCCAACTTCACCTGCCATTTTTGTCAAATCGACAAGAGGTGGATTCTGGGTGCAGATTGTGAGTCATGATTGGGTTTGGACTCGTGTTCGGGATTGGACCGGGTTCGAGGCAGAGGTGGGTTCCCCCTGCCCTCTGTCCATAAATGGGCACTAAACGGCAAATCACCCACAGATCAACCCGGATATAGCCCTGATGCTCTGCTGGAGCTAACCTATAACCCTTAGAGTGTAAGTACTAGGTACATTATTGATACATTACTGATACATTTTGACCTGTGAGCTGGTCCATTAACTATATTCCCTTAGTTATTCACGTGTTCATTGTTTTATACCAATGTTAACACTCTACCCTATCATATCACCTCCCTGCTGCAGCCCCCAATCTTGTGATGCTTGCCTCTTTTAGTCTCTGACTTTTGAACAGCCATCATGTAGCAGCTCACAAAGCTCTGCAAGTCACCACAGCAGCACGCTTCACCTGCTGCACCCCTTACTCCAATTCAGACCCTCTCACACCCACAGTAATCATTTCAAAGCATTCCACCCTCAGTGGATGCAGAAAGCTGAGCACCCCCGGCCTACTCCCAGAGACACCACAAGGAAGGTACAAAATTTCCTCCATACTGCTTGTGTCCTTACAATGTTGGCGGGTGGAGGCGATGGTGTAGTGATATTGTCGCTGGACAACCACAGACCCAGGGTAATGCTCTGGGGACCCTAGTGGAATTTGAATCCAATAAAAAATATGGAATTATAAGTCTAATGATGAGCATGAAGCCATTCTCAATTGTTGTAAAAACCCATCTGGTTCACTAATGTCCTTTAGGGAACGAAATCTCGTCCTTACCTGGTCTGGCCTATATGTGACTCCATGTGGTTGACCCTTAAATGGCCTTAATGGTCTTAAATGGCAAGCCACTCAGTTGTATCAAAACTACTACAAAGTTACAAAAAAGGAATGAAACTGGACGGCCCATCCGGCATCAACCTAGGCACCGGAAACGACAACGGCAATCTTAGCCCTGTCAACCCTGCAAAATCCTCCTTACTAAATCTGCAACAGCATGACATAGTCATCCTCATGATATAATATCTTACAGATAATGTCCCAGACACTACCATCACCATCCCTGGGTATGTCCTGTCCCACCGGCAGGGCAGACCCAGCAGAGGTGGTGGCACAGTGGTATACAGTCGGGAGGGAGTTTCCCTGGGAGTCCTCAACATTGATTCCGGGCCGCATGAAGTCTCATGGCATCAGGTCAAACATGGGCAAGGAAACCTCCTGATGATTACCATGTACCACCCTCCCTCAGCTGATGAACCAGTACTCCAACATGTTGAACACCACTTGGAGGAAGCAGTGAGGGTGGCAAGGGCACAGAATGTACTTTGGTAGGGGACTTCAATGTCCATCACCAAGAGTGGCTTGGTAGCACCATTACTGACCGTGCTGGTTGAGACCTAAAGGACATAGCTGCGAGACTGGGTCTGCGGCAGGTGGTGAGGGAACCAACAAGAGGGGAAAACATACTTGACCTCATCCTCACCAACCTGCCTGCTGCAAATGCATCTGTCCATGACAGTATCGGTAGGAGCGACCACCACACAGTTGTTGTGGAGATGAAGTCTTCATAATGATGATACCCACCATTGTGTTGTGTGGCACTACCACCGTGCTAAATGGGATAGATTTTGAACAGACCTAGCAACTCAAGACTGGGCACCCATGAGGCGTTGTGGGCTATCAACAGCAGCAGAATTGTACTCAAACACAATCTGTAACCTCAAGGCCTGTCATATCCCCCACTCTACCGTTACCATAAAGCCAGGGGATGAACCCTGGTTCAATGAAGAGTGCAGAAGGGCATGCCAGGAGCAGCACCAGATGTACCTAAAAATGAGGTGTCAGCCTGGTGAAGCTATAACATAGGACTACTTGCATGCCAAACAGCATAAGCAGCATGTGATAGACAGGGCTAAGTGATCCCACAACCAACGGATCAGATGTAAGCTCTGCAGTCCTGTCACATCCAGTCGTGAGTGGTGGTGGACAATTAAACAACTCACTGGGGGAGGAGGCTCCACAAATATCCCCATCTTCAATGATGGAGGAGCCCAGCACAGCAGCGCAAAAGATAAGGCTGAAGTATTTGAAACAACCTTCAGCCAGAAGTGCCAAGTGGATGATCCATCTTCAGCTGCTTCATCAATGACCTTCCTTCCAACATAAGATCAGAAGTGGGAATGTTCGCTGATGATTCCACAATGTTCAGCGCAATTTGCGACTCCTCAGATACTGAAGAAGTCCATGTCCAAATGCAGAAAGGCCTGGTCAATATCCAGGCTCGTCTGACAAGTGGCAAGTAACATTCGCACCACACAAGTGCCAGGCAATGACCTTCTCCAACAAGAGAGAATCTAACCATCACCCCTTGATGTTCAATGGCATTACCATCACTGAATCCCCCACTAATAACATCCTGAGAGTTACCATTGACCAGAAACTGAACTGCACTAACCATATAAATACTGTGGCTACAAAAGCAGGTCAGAGGCTAGGGATTGTGTGATGAGTAACTCACCTCCTGACTCCCCAAAGCCTGTCCACCATCTAAAAGGCACGTCAGGAGTGTGATGGAATACTCCCCACTTGCCTGGATGTGTGCAGCTCCCACAACACTCAAGAAGCTTGACACCATCCAGGAAAAAGCAGCCCGCTTGATTGGCACCACATCCACAAACATTAACTCCCTCCACCACCGACGCACAGTAGCAGCAATGTGTACCATCTACAAGGTGCACTGCAAGAATTCACCAAGGCTCCTTCAACAGCACCTTCCAAACACACAATCACTACCATTTAGAAGGACAAGGGCAGCAAACACATGGGAACACCACCACCTGGAGATTCCACTCCATGTCACTCACCATCCTGACTTGGAAATATATCGCTGTTCCTTCACTGTCGCTGGATGAAAATCCTGGAACTCCCTTCCTAACAGCACTGTGGGCGTACCTACACCACATGGACTGCAGCGATTCAAGTGGCCCAAAAAAACCTGGGACATGTTATGCCATCCTCCCACCAGCCACATAATGATTAGGCCACCAAACATTTGCCAGCCACACTTTTCCCTCCAATGCTACCAACAGAGTAACTGTGCCCCCTCAGGTGGGTATGGGAAGAGGGATGGATGGTATTCAGGGATGGTAGGACGGCCCCTATGGGTGACGCTTTACCGCAAGTTAGGTAGGTGCACAGGCTGGGAGGCATCGACTGGCAGCAATGTCATGTCAGAGGTGGTTAGGGAAGAAGGTCAACGGGAGGGGGGACGATGTGCAGAACATCAGCTCATGAAGGCCTTATATTTCTCTCACAGGCCCATAAGCTGTGAGCCAGCCCCCCACCACCTACCACACCCCACCCAGAGAGGAGTCCAACCTTCGATAGGAGGAGGAGACTTGGTTGTCCCAGTGTGCAACATCAACACCTCATGAGGTACCTGTCACCAGCCCAGAGACACATTCTAGTGGGTTTTAGCACAGAACCAGATTGGCAAGTGCTTGCTGAAGAGCACACCACCAGTGTGGTGGAGGAGGAGTTTGAGGCAGGAGTGTCATCCCAAAGGTGGGGAGGTGGGGGCAAATGGTAGGGTTGCTCTGTGGACAAGTGAGGTAGGGCCTCTGGAGTCCCCCTTTGGGACTTAGTTTTGGAGCTGCAGCGGCAGTTAAGTATTCATCCCGCTGAGTTTCCTGAAGTTTTGAGAGATCATGCAGTCCAAAAGGAGGAGTCTGTCATTGTCATGGGTTGCCATTGACAGCCCACGACCCCCCCCGGGCTGGGGAGCACACGATCAGCACCATGACAGAGCGGCGAACCTTGTGGTGAGCCCCATGCTGCAGCATATCAAGTGCGTGCAGAAGTTGTGAGACCTCATGCAAGAGGTATAAGATCTCCTGTGCAGCGGCAATGGCTCCATTGTAGTAGCGGGGAGTGAGCTACAGTCACTGAATAGAACCATCTCAAGGGTGGCAGATCGGCGGCTAGAGAGGAGGTAAAGCACCACTGCTCGTCCCACTATTGGGACTTCATACCAAAGGCCCAGGATTCAGATGAAGAAGTTCGGGGTTCTTTTGGAGAAAATCTCACTGTCCTCTTATTCCTCAGCCCTCAGCCAGATGCTCCATCTGTTAGCTGGGTCCAAGCGAAGGCGGCTGCCCCTGCAGAGATGCTGCTAATGCAGCCTGAGGTAGGGCCCCAACAGGCTCTTGCACGACTAGACCAACTACCAGACCCTTACAGCTATATAGTCAGGACCATGAGCAGCCTGCCTCCACCTCCTCCAATGGCAACAAGGGCAGCACTACTTAGAAGAAATCATCGGTTAGAGTAATAATGGGATCATTGTGGTGTGTGGATAAGTTTAATTGTGTTAAATAAGAAACTGTAGCTTTGTACATAGAACAAACAAATAACTTTATCTGTGAAAAATAATACCAATGTACAATTTTTACAGATTTTTGGATGTGTCCATACAATCCAAAGTCTTTATTATCTCAGCTGACCTGAGCTATGCATCCACATATGATTCATCAATCCTCTATCAGGTTGGATCACAGACAGCATTCTGGACAGTATTCAACTTCATGGCAGGATTCTCTCACATGTGAAGCATTTTTGTATGAGAAGGCCTCTGGCGATGTATGGACTCCTCATAGCAAACGCATGGCCAACCGTTCCCTCATTGCTGGGGATCCTCCTGCTGGCCTTCCACCTCACCCTCCTCATGGGTGCCTAATGCTTCCTCCTTTTCCTCCTCATCTTCCTTCTCAGTTAAGGAAAAGCCCCATTCCTCCTCATCTTCTGGGTCCAGAGCCAACTCTTTCCTCAGTGCCAGATGGTGGACCGTAGAGCAGGCCACACTGATTCAAGAGAAACTGTGAAGTTCATACTGTAGCGAGCCCCCAGGATGGTCCTGGCTCCTGAACCTCATCTTTAAAAGGCCAAAGGCCTGCTCAATGAGTATTCTCATAAGACCATAAGACATAGGAGCACAAATTAGGCCATTCGGCCCATCAAGTCTGCTCCGCCATTCAATCATGGCTGATAAGTTTCTCAACCCCATTCTCCCGCCTTCTCCCCATAACCTTTGATCCCCTTACCAATCAAGAACCTATCTATCTCGGTCTTAAGTACACTCAATGACCTGGCCTCCACAGCCTTCTGTGGCAATGAATTCCATAGATTCACCACTCTCTGGCTAAAGAAGTTTCTCCTCATCTCTGTTCTAAAAGGTCTTCCCTTTACTCTGAGGCTGTGCCCTTGGGTCCTAGTCTCTCCTACTAATGAAAACATCTTCCCCATGTCCACTCTATCCAGGCCTTTCAGTATTCTGTAAGTTTCAATCAGATCCCCCCTCATCCTTCTAAACTCCATTGAGTATAGACCCAGAGTCCTCAAACGTTCCTTATATGTTAAGCCTTTCATTCCTGGGATCATTCTCGTGAACCTCCTCTGGACCTTCTCCAGGGCCAACACATCCTTCCTGAGATACGGGGCCCAAAATTGCTCACAATATTCTAAATGTGGTCTGACCAGAGCCTTATAAAGCCTCAGCAGCACATCCTTGCTTTTATATTCTAGTCCTCTCGAAATAAATGCCAAAATTGCATTTGCCTTCCTAACTACCGACTCAACCTGCAAGTGAACCTTAAGAGAATCCTGGACTAGGACTCCCAAGTCCAGTTGCACTCCAGATTTCTGAATTCTCTCCCCATTTAGAAAATTGTCTATGCTTCTATTCTTCCTACCAAAATGCATGATCTCACACTTCCCCACGTTGTATTCCATCTGCCACTTCTTTGCCCATTCTCCTAACCTGTCCAAATCCTTCTGCAGCCTCCCTGCCTCCTCAATACTACCTGTCCCTCTACCTATCTTTGTATCATCTGCAAACTTAGCCAGGATGCCCTCAGTTCCTTCATCTAGATCATTAATGTATAAAGTGAAAAGTTGTGGTCCCAACACTGACCCCTGCGGAACTCCACTAGTCACTGGCTGCCATCCTGAGAAGGACCCCCTTATCCCCACTCTCTGCCTCCTGCCAGACAGACAATCTTCTATCCATGCTAGTACCTTGCCTCTAACACCATGGGCTCTTATCTTACTGAGCAGCCTCCTGTGCGGCACCTTGTCAAAGGCCTTCTGGAAGTCCAAGTAGATAACATCCATTGGCTCTCCTTTGTCTAACCTACTCGTTACCTCCTCAAAGAATTCTAACAGATTTGTCAGGCATGACCTCCCCTTGATGAAACCATGCTGACTTTGCCCGATTATGCCACGCACTTCCAAGTATTCTGAAATCGCATCCTTAATAATGGATTCTAAAATCTTACCAACGACCGAGGTCAGACTAATCGGCCTGTAATTTCCTGTCTTTTGCCTCACTCCCTTCTTAAACAGGGGGGTTACATTAGCAATTTTCCAGTCCTCTGGGACCCTCCCTGACCCCAGTGATTCCTGAAAGATCACCACTAACGCCTCCACTATCTCTTCAGCTATCTCGTTCAGAACTCTGGGGTGTAATCCATCTGGTCCAGGTGATTTATCCACTTCAGACCTTTCAATTTTCCTAGCACCTTCTCCTTGGTAATGGCCACCATACTCACCTCTGTCCCCTGACTCTCTTGACCTTTGGGGATGTCACTCGTGTCTTCCACTATGAAGACTGACGCAAAGTACTTATTCAGTTCCTCTGCCATTTCTTTGTTCCCCACTACTACTTCTCCAGTGTCATTTTCCAACGGCCCAATGTCCACTTTTACCTCTCTCTTATCCTTTATATATCTAAAAAAACTCTTGCAATCTTCTTTTATATTACTGGCTAGTTTACCCTCATATTTAATCTTCTCCCTCCTTATTTCTTTTTTAGTTGTCCTCTGTTGGTCTTTGTAGGCTTCCCAATCCCTTGGTTTTCCACTGCTCTTCGCCACATTGTATGCTTTCTCTTTAGCTTTTATGCTGTCCCTGACTTCCCTTGTCAGCCATGGTTGTCTCGTCCTCCCTTTAGTATGCTTCTTCTTCCTAGGGATGAATTTTTGCTGTGTCTCCCAAATTACTCCCAGAAACTCTTGCCATTGCTGTTCCACTGTCTTTCCTGCTAGGCTCATCTCCCAGTCAATTCTGGCCAGCTCCTTCCTCATGCCTCTGTAGTTGCCTTTATTCAACTGTAATACCGTTACATCTGATTCCAGCTTTTTCCTCTCAAATTGCAGGGTAAATTCTATCATATTATGGTCACTTCCTCCTAAGGATTCCTTCACCTTAAGCTCCCTTATCATATCTGCCTCATTACACATCATTAAATCTAGAATTGCCCGTTCCCTAGTGGGCTCCACCACAAGCTGCTCCAAAAAGCCATCTCGTAGACATTCCACAAATTCCTTTTCTTGGAATCCACTACCAACCTGATTTTCCCAGTCTACCTGCATATTGAAATCCCCCATGATCACTGTAACCTTGCCTTTCTTACACACCTTTTCTATCTCCTGGTGTATCTTGTGCCCCACATCCTGACTACTGTTCGGAGGCCTGTACATAACTCCCATTATGGTTTTTTTACCTTTGATTGCTGTAGGAACTCCGGCTCCAGACGCTGCGGCACAACCGGGAGGGGGAGAGTTACCTGGATGCTTTGTATCAGGAGGCGGTCACTGTAGGTTCAGAGCTCACATTCAAAATGAAAAATTGAGGTGCAACATCACAGAGAAGCAGGTAAGAGATTGTTTGTGAGCATTTCCTATTTATCTTTTCTAAACTATGAAATTTCAATCAGGGGAGTAGAACATTAATTGAAATCATAAGAATATAAGCACAAGCAAGACTAGAGGCATTAATTAAAATTGAATTAAGAAATAGTTAATTAATTAGTTAATTAAAACACAATAAAGATGGCTGGGCAGGTGATGTGTTGCAGCTGCTGGTGGACACCAGTATGATCCATGGCAAACGCCTCTGCAGTAAGTGTATGCAGCTCAAGGAACTTTGCCTCAGAGTCAATGAGCTGGTGGCCAAGTTACAGGCACTGCAATGCATAAGGAAGGGAGAAAGTTACCTGAACACTTTGTTCCAGAAGGCAGACATACCCCTTAGGTCATTTGATTTGGTCCATGGTCAGGGATAGGAGGATGTGACTACAAGTGAGGCAGGCATGGGGATCTAGAAGGTAGAATTGGAGGAGCCTCAGCCTTTGCAATTGTCCAACAGGTCTGAGGTTCTTGCAGCTTGTGTGGATGAAAGCGGATGAGCAAACTGGCCATGGTGCTGTGGTACAGGGAGCTATTCAAGCAAGGGGAGTAAATGACAATGTGGTTGTAATAAGGGACAGTATAATGAGAGGGATAGACAGAGTTCTCAGTAGCCAAGCGTGAGAGTTCATAAGACCATGAGATGCAGGGGCATAAGTAGGCCATTCGGCCCATCGAGTCTGCTCCACCATTGAATGAGATCATGGTTGATCTGATAATCCTCCACTCCACTTTCCTGCTTTTTCCTCACAACCTTTGATTTCCTTACTGATTAAAAATCTGTTTATTTCAGCCTTGAATATACTTAACAGCCCAGCTTCTACAGCCCCCTGTTCCAAAGAATTCCACACATTAACTACCCTCTGAGAGAAGAAATTCCTTCTCATCTCTGATTTAAATGAATACTCTGAGATTATGCCCTCTGGTCCTAGACTCTCCCACAAAGGAAAACAACCTCTCAGCATCTACCCTGTCAAGCCCCCTAAGAATCTAGAAAGCTGTGTTGTCTGCCCGGTGCCAGGGGTCAGGTCATCTGCGTGGGGCTGGAGAGGAACTTGCAGTAGGAGGGGGAGGATTGAGTTGTCATGGCCCATGTAGGGACCAACACATAGATAGGGCTAGGAAAGAGATTCTGTATGGGGAGTATGAGCAGCTAGGCACTAAATTAAAAACCAGAACCCCTGAGCCACAAACAAATTGGTGTGGGGTAAATATTTTAGGGAGTTAAATGCGTGTTTTAAAGATTGGTGTGGGAGAAATAGATGTTAATTCACGGAGCACTGGCACCAGTACTGGGGTAAGTTGGAGCTGTACCATTGGGATGGTCTGCACCTAAACCATTCTGGGACCGGTGTTCTGGCTAGTCATATAACTTGGGAGGTAGAGAAGGCTTTAAACTAAATAGGGGGAATTACAATTAAAGGGAAAGGCTAAGGCAAGAGAGCAAGGTAACAATAAGGACAATGATAACCAGAGTCTGGCAGAAAGGGACACAGCATACAAACTTAGGAGTGCACCAGCAGATAAGGCCAGAGTTTGCAAAAATAGTAAAAAGACAGAACTAGATGATTTGTATTGAAATACCCGTGGCATTAATAACAAAGCAGATGAATTGTCAGCTCAAACAGAAATAAATATATATGACCTGATAGCCATTACAGACAGGTGGCTACAAGGTGAGCAAGGCTGGGACCTGAATATCCAGGATACTTGACATTCCAGAAGGATAGAAAGCTAGGTAAAGGTGGTGGGGTAGCTCTATTAATTAAGGATGACATTTGTACAATAGTGAGGGATGACTTTAGTTCTAAAGATCAAGATGTAGAATCAATTTGGGTAGAGTTAAGAAATAGCAAAGGTGAGAAGTCATTTGTGGGAGTTGTTTATAGGCCCCCTAACAAAACCACACTGCAGAATGGGGTATACGGAATGAGGGCTTAAAGGAAAGGTAAGACAATAATCATGGTGATTTTACCTAAAGATAAATTAGATGAATCATATCGACAAAGGTAGACTGGAAGATGAAATTATAGTGTTTTTGGGATAATTTTTTAGAGCAGCATGTTCTAGAGTCAGCCAGAGAGCAGGCTATTCTAGATCTGGTAGTGTATAATAAGGCATGATTAATTAATGACCTCATAATAAATGACCTCCTAAGTAGAAGTGATCATAACATGATTGAATTTCGCATTCAGTTTAAGGGGGAGAAAAGTGAGTCTAAGACTAGTGTTTTAAACTTAAATAAAGGCAATTACAAGGATATAAGGACAGAGTGGCTAAAGTGAACTGGGAAATTTGGTTAAAGGGTGGGGCTGTAGAGATGCAGTGGCAATCATTTAAGCAGATATTTCACAACACTCAGCAACGATACATTCCAGTGAGAGAGACTCTAGGAAAAGGATGCACCATCTATTGCTAACTAAGGGAGTTAAAGATAATATGTTATGACGCGGCCGATGAAGTGTGCCAGATGGACCAAATCCACAAGGGAAACTTGGTCGCGCTATCACAACGGTTTTGCAATTTATATTTATTGTGAGATGTGTGTACTGAATTCAGAAGTAATGAGTCCACCAAGACATTTAGAGATTTTAAAGATTAAATTTAAATGTTTATTAACAAAACATGAAAGATTTCAAGCACATACATAAGACTACAATTACTTATTACAATAATAACTCCTAAATTCCTAATTAACCTGACCCCTAGTTACACTCCCTTTAAGGCAACAGTGCAGAATAGATTTTAGATTTAAAACAGAAGCAGCAAGTTAACACAATGTCCACTTGACAGTGGAATTCCAAATGGCTTTTCCCCAACTTCAGTGTCATTATATAGCAGAATTATGTAAAAATGCTGGAGGCTTCATTAAGGCTATTTCACACACTCCTGTTAGATATTACATGGCCTTCTGACACATAGGCCTGAATTTTTCCCTTGTCGGGGAAATCAGTGGGCACAGGAGCGGTTGGGAAACAGGTCCCCGCCCTTGATTTCACACTGGCTGGCCAATTAATGGCCAGCCAGCATGAAACGCATGCTGAAAAGCTCAGTGCTGCTGAGGTGGGGGCGGGAAGAGGGTGGGCTACGACGTCACCACGGGTGTGGGTGAACGCTTTCAGAGAGCTCCCTTAAGGCAGACAGGTGCCTCAGGGAGCTGTAGACCTGCAAATAATAAAATAAAGCACAAAAATGCTGCAAAATATGTCCGTGCAACACAATCAAGCACCTGAAAGCATACCTCATAAAAATGCAGTCCTCAGATATTTCTTCTTATTTTTTTCCTAACGGAGATTTCATCCTGCCCTTGGATGAGGTTTCATCAAAAATGTAAAGGCTGCCTGGCCGATTCGCCCATCCGCCAACTGCAAGGTTGAACGGGCCATGAAAAATTGCTGATAATTGCACCGTTAATGGTCTCGATTACCCTTTTAATTGTTAGGGGGCATGCTTCCAACTGCTGCACACGCCCGCCCAGTGAAATATCATGTAAGTGCGCGATGATGTCTGGACGCTTGCCCAAAGTCATCTCATGCGATTTTATGTCTGTTCGGGTCAGGCATGCACCTGACCGCGGAATGTAATATTCTGCCCATAGCCTTTCATTCTCCTTTATATATGTTTCTCTCTTTTGAATATGTAAATTCTATTGTTCCATATGTCTTTGAAGCTGTATCTTCCTCATAATATAAAAACTTTCATGTTGCCAATATATCTTTGGGAAAAATAAACACATTCCTTAGCCTTGCTTATCCGGCTAGTTGTAAACAGACTAAGATCCCTTTGAAATCCAAATATCCCTTCATTTATCTAAAAATGCAAATTCCCTTCACACCTTACATGCTAAGCCAGCAAATATGTTTACTCATTAGCATGTCAAGAACCTAGCTTCTTTTGAAAATTTCAAATTTGAGTCTACTTGACTCCAAATGTAATTAAATCACACACAGACCCAACTATACTTACCCCAATAAATCTACTTCAAAATAAAGCAGAAAAATATTGTGAAAATTATTATACTTTCATCATGTGTCAAATCGAAAAAAAACTATTCTGCAAAAATTAGTTGTAGATCAGAAGATTAGGCAGCTTTTTAAAACCTGTGAAGAATAACCAAAAAAAAATGAGGGAGGAATTGAGTCTGAGAGAAAGCTATCTAGAAATATAAAAATGGATAGTAAGAGTTTCTACATGCATTCAAAAAGGAAAAGAGCAACTGAAGTGAACCTGGGTCCTCTAAAGCAAGATTCTGGGGAATTAATAATGGGAAATAAGGAAATGGCAGATGAATTGAACAGGTTTTTTGTGTCAGTCTTCACTGTAGAAGACACAATAACATTCCCGAAATACTTGTAAATCAAGAGAAAGGGAGGGAAAAAAGGGAGGGAGGGACATAAAACAATTACAGTCACCAGGGAAAGGGTACTGAGAAAACTATTAGAACTAAAAGCTGATAAGTCCTCAGGATTTGATGGGCTTCATCCCTGGGTCTTAAAGAAAGTGGTTGTGGAGGTAGTCGATGCATTGGTTATAATTTTCCAAAATTCCCTAGATTCTGGATAGGTCCCATCAGATTGGAAAGCAGCAAATGTAACTGCTCTATTCAATAAAGGAAGGAGACAGAAAGCAGGAAACTACAAGCCAGTTAGCCTAACATCTGTCATGGGGGAAATGCCTGAATCTATTAGTAAGGAGATTATAGCAAGAGACTTAGAAAATCTTAATGCAATCATCCAAAGCCAACATGGTTTTATGAAAGGGAAATCATGCTTTTCAATTTTATTAAGGTGGATAAAGGGGAACCAGTAGATGTGGTGTACTTGGATTTACAAAAGATGTTTGATAAGGTGCCACATCAAAGGTTACTACAGAAAATAAGAGCTCATGGTGTAGGGAGTAACATATTGGCATGGATTGAGGATTGGTTAGCTAAAAGGAAGCAGAGAGTAGGGGTAAATGAGTCCTTTTTGGTTGACAAGTTGTTACTAATGGAGTGCCACAGGGATCAGTGCTGGGACTTCAAATATTGACAATCTATATAAATGATTTGGATGAATGAACTGAATGAATGTTTGCTAAATTTGCTGATGACATAAAGATAGGTAGGAGAGTAAGCTGTGAGGAGGACATAAGGAGTCAGGAAAGAAATGTAGATAAGTTAAGTGAGTGGTAAAAAATACTCAAGTAAAAATGTGAACTTGTCCATTTTGGCAGGAAGAATAGAAAAGCAATATATCATTTACATGGAGAGAGATTGCAGAACAGGGGTTGGATGGTGGTGCAGTGATTAGTGCTGCTGCCTCACAGCTCCAGGGACCTAGGTTTGATTCTGGCCTTGGGGGCAGAAATTTGTGCTTGGCATGCCCCTGACTCACTTAAGCATGAAATGACATTGGCTGAGTGTGATAGTTCAGTTGGTGGGTATGTGCTGGAAACTAAAAGTGCTATTAAGGCCATTAAGTAATCAATTAATTTAAAGCTTTCACTACCCAATCCAGTTTAACAGTTGGCAGACACAAAGGCCAAGCAGCCTTTGCATTTTTTTGGAAATCTCATCAATGGGTGGGATGAGGTTTCCAAAAGCAAATAAAAATAAAATTAAAGCTTTAATTTTTCATTAATAACATGCCCCTGCTCATGTGACAGAGTGACATGAGGGGACATGTTTCATTACATTTTTATTTTTTTACTATTTTTCTTCATATCTCTTCATCTCTCTGAGGCAGCTCGGTGGCGCTTGCCCGGCTCACATTCCTCCCCCCGCCCGCTCAGGCAGCGCTGACCTCTGCCATTCGTGTTTCACACTGGGCGGGCCTCAATTGGCCACAATCACAGGTGGAGGTCAGCTTCCTGACCGTCCCCGCCCGCCCCCACCAATCCCACCTGACAAGGGTGAAATTCTGCCCTGGGTGTCTATTAGTCTGTGTGGAGTTTGTGGGTTTCCCCCGTGTCCGTGTGGGTTTCTGCTGGATGCTCTGGTTCCCTCCCACTGTCCAAAGCCATGCTGGTTAGATGAATTGGCTATGGTTAAAATTGCCTGTGTGTGTGTGTGTGTGTGTGTGTCCTGTGATGAACACCACAACATTGGTGAGACCACATCTGGAGTACTGTGAGCAGTTTTGATCTCCTTACTTAAGGAAGTATATAATTGTATTAGAAGTAGTTCAGAGAAGGCTCACTCCACTGATTTCTGGGATGAAGGGGTTATCTTATGAGGAAAGGTTGGACACGTATTTGTTGGGGTTTGGAAGAATAAGAGGTGATCTTATTGAAATATATAAGATCCTGAGGAGACTGGACTGGGTGAATGCTGAGAGGATATTTCCCCTTCTGAGAGAGACTAGAACTAGAGGACACAGTTTAAAAATAAGGGGTCTCCCATTTTAGACAGAGATAAGGAGAAATTTTTTTCTCTCAGGGGGTTGTGAATCTGTGGAATTTCCTTGACAAGAAAGCAGTGAAGACAGGGACATTGAATACTTATAAAGCTGAGTTAGATAGATTCTTGACTGACAAGGGAGTCAAAGGATATAGAGGGTAGGCAGGAAAGTGGAGTTGAGGTCACAATCAGATCAGCCATGAGCTTATCAAATGGCGGAGCAGGCTCGAGGGGCCAAATGGCCTACTCCTGCCCCTAATTCCTATGTTAGTATGTTCATTTGTTCATATCCCTGAGTATGTAGCCGTGTACCTGGGGAATGGGTCTAAACATTCTTGGCAGCCTAGACTCCCTGAGGATAAATGAATCATGGCAACTGCCAGGGTAGCAGGTGCAGACATGTAAAAGCCTTTTGCGGTGGCCACAGAGGAATTGTACATTCACAGAGTCTTAGCCCTTTCAGTTGATGTGCCTCTCAGTATTCACATATGGTGCCCATATGACCACGTGCATGCAGATGACCACACCCTGCAGCTAAGGAATCCTGAGACCAAGGCACATCCTATCACCCTGTGTGTCTGCACTGCAGCATCTGTGCTGAAGGAGGTGAAGTGCCTCACCCTGGCATAAAGGGGCATCGGCTACCTGATGGATGAACCTGTGTGCTGTGGACTGTAAAATCCCAAAGGGATCAGATGCGGAACTTTGGAAAAAGCCAGCTGTGAAGAAATTAAGGTTCACGGTTACCTTCAAGGCCACTGGGAGTGCATGCCTCTGGTTTCCCCTTGGCTGGAGATCTTTGCACAAAAGGTTACAAAGCTGATCCAGTACATCTCGGGCCTGAAGCATCCACCTCCGACATTGCCTCTCGGTTATATCAAGGTACGTTACCCTGTTCCTGTGTAGCCTCTCAGGTGGGTAGTTCCTCAGCATTTTACACTCCTTTTCAAAGACACTCAGCATCATGATGCCTCCCTGTCTTAGAGTCGAGCGAGTGAGGCATTTCAGGCTAGTGGTCCTGCTGTTCCCTTGTACCTCTATGCACTGCAGATGGGATGGTGCTGCTCCTAGTGTAGACTGTGGATTTTAAAAGTGCTTTTCTTAATACTCAGAAGGCTGAGCTTGAAGGCACAGGACTCCTTCTTGCTGATGTTGAGATGTGCTGGATATGGCTTTGGGAATCTTCCTTCCATTTCTCCTTCCCTGCCAAACAGTTAACTTGCTTGCAGGCAGCATTTGGTGGCTTAAAAGTTGTAGGAAAGCATTTAGGAAAGTTGCTGCACTTTACTCATGACCTCTTCCTGGCCTAGAGAATTTCTTCATGACTTGACAGAGGAGACCTATGTTAATTCGTTCACTAAACATACGGGTCCCGTGTAAATGGCAGGGGTTAGGAAATGTGATTCTTGTTCCTCTCTTATACTGACGTCAGCAGGGGCGGATGTGCATTCTTCACAGGAGGGACCCCCGACCTGCAAAAAAGGTTCAGGAATAGGGAGAAAAATTGGATTTCCTTTGAAAAAAATTCTAAGTTTGACCTTTTGCAAACCGAAACACACCTCTACAGCCAGACAAAAAAATCAGTCCTTGGTGTGAATTAGGGCACAGGTTTTGGATTAGCTGAAGTTTTCATGGACCCAAATATGGATTGGCTGTGTTACCATACATCACAATTTTGATCATTGTTATAGGAATAATAGATGCAGGAGTTGCCAGTATGTTCCTGATATCCTACATTGCTTTAGAAGCAGAAGAAGTTTAAAAATGTAAAATGTCTGTCATAACCTGCTGAGAACAATGACAATTAGACTGACCGTGTAAAATCCATAAGGTTATTAGTCGTGAAGTCAGCTGGATACAAACCTAACTTTACAGTGAGTTTTGAAAATCCTGTCCAATATAGGGAAGGATTAACCTCACTCACACCGTGGTTGCCGTGCCCTTTAATGATGCAAGCAAACTGCCAACATATTAGTATTCCACCGTTAAGTTAACATTTTACTAAAATAAAATTTTGATCAGTGATTTCAGAAAGTTGTGTACTGATTATATCCTGGCACAAGATCAGAAGATAGATACAGATGAAGATGACTATTCAATTCTTCTCATTTCATCCATCTTGGTGTCATCATCAAGGTGCCAGCCTTAGCCCACTTGCTAGAACTCTTGTTTCTGAATCAAAATGTTGTGGGTTCAAGCCCAATGCAGGAGATGTGAGCACATAAACTAGGCTGACACATTGGTGTAGTACCAAGGAAGTGTTTCACTGTGACAGGTGCTGTAACTGATGGAGGCCAGCTCAGGAGGGGGCAGTCCAGAGTCAGCAGATTGAAAGGCATAATCCCGAACATAGGGCTTGAGGGTAAAGCAGTGGATTGATGAGCAAATAAGGATAGGATTTTGAATTCAATGCATTTGGGGTAGGGTGACCCAACTCTGAGGAAATTGCCCAACCACAAAACTAGGCCCCTTGCAACATTCCAAACATAATATATTTTACTTAGAGTCTGCTCCCTCGACTTTCTCAATGCTTCTCGACACTCCACGCTGTTCCCTCCTCAAGCTCCCTGCTTGATACTCTGTGCTGCTCAACACTCCACACTGCTCCCTCCTCAATGCTCCATGCTTCTCCCTCAACACACCGTGCTGTGCTTTCCTTGAAGCTCTGCACTGCTCAAAGACCTCACTGCTCCTTGAGCATCTCTCTCCCCATGGCCTCCAACAAGTTCCTCCCTTAAATTTTCCAAGATGGTAATGCCAGAAATCCGCTAAATGAGAGAGATTTCTCATCCCTGAAGATACGCTCATTGCAAACATTTGGATTTGGCTAAACTGATACATTTGACTGTAATAGTTTTGAAAGGTCTAGACTGCTGTCTAACAGTGAAAACACTTCTTAAGATACTTTGCTTTTGATGCTACAGCTTTCAGCAGACCACAATTAGATCATGCAAAGGCTATAAGTTCACTTCATGACATTTTGTAATTACGTTTTACTTGCAATTCAGCCTTTATGAGATTAACTGCCACCTATTCCTACAACCAGCCCACCTCTGTCCCATCAATGAGAATGCTCACTCAACTTGTGCATTTGATGGGGATCTGCTCAAGACACATGACACCAGTTTGTACAGGTTTTTCAAATTCCTACATGATCTAGATACCGGGTTCCATTTCTCTAGGATTGATTTCTCCTGATCAACGTCCTTTAACAGTGACGTAGAAAAACAATGTCTGTCATGTAAACCATCTTGAAGCTGGAAACTTTCTGTGCACTGAACTAGGGAGGCAAACTTGAGATATTCACCATTCAAGTTCAGATATCTCAGGGAAAACAGTCACATAGTTAAAAAGCTGAGGTTGGGGAGAAAAGCAGGTGGAGGAGATGGATTTGTTTGAAGACCTGCCTGAGCCCAGTAAGGACCAGTGGATGGGGAAGGTTTGAGGCTCCCCTGTACTGTCTGGTGAGGCTGAGGTGGGTTTGAGGCTGTGGCTGTGGGGATGGGGCTGGGGGAGAGGAACATATGAACAAGGAGCAGGAGTAGGCCATTCAGCCCATCAAGCCTGCTCCACCATTCAATAAGATCATGGCTGATCCGATAGTAACCTCAAATCTGCATCCCGCCCACCCCTGATAACCTATCACCCCCTTGCTTATCAAGAATCTATTCACCTCTACCTTAAATATATTCATAGACTCTGCTTCCACTGCCTTTTCAGGAAGAGTTCCAAAGACTCAAAACACTCAAAGAAAAATTTTTTTCCTCATCTCCGTTTTAAATGGGAAACCCCTTATTTTTAAAGAGTGACCCCTAGATTCTCCTACAAGAGGTAACATCCTCTCCACATCTACCATGTCAAGTCCCCACAGGATCTTACATGTTCAACCAAGTCACCCCTTACTCTTCTAAACTCCAGCGGATACAAGCCTAGTTTGACCAACCTTTCCTCATAAGACTTATTTCAGGTATTAGTCTGGTGAACTGCCTCCAATGCATCCTTTCTTAAATCAGATTATCAATACTGTACACAGTACTCCGTATATGGTTTCAGAAGTGCACTGTATAACTGAAGCATAAACACCCTACTTTTGTATTCAATTCCCCTTGCAATAAATAATAACATTCTATTAGCGCTCCTAATTACTTGCTGTATCTGTATTCTAGCCTTTTGTGATTCATGCACTAGGACACTCGGATCCCTCTGTATCTCAGAGCTCTGCAACCTCTCACCATTTAGACAATAAGCTTCTTTTTTATTCTTCCTGCCAAAACGGACAATTTCACATTTGCTCATGTTGTACTTCATTTGTCAGATCTTTGCCCACTCACTTAGCCTATCTATATCTTTTTGTAGCCTCCTTATGTACTCTTCACAACTTACTTTCCCACCTATCTTTGTGTCGTCAGCAAATTTGGCACTCGTCCCTTCATCCAAATAATTTATATAAATTGTAAACAGTTGAGGTCCCAGCACTGATCCCTGTGGCACACCACTCATTACATCTTGTCAACTTGAAAGGGAGCTATTTATGCCTACTCTCTGCTTCCTGTTAGCCAACCAATCTTCTATCCATGCCAATATATTACCCACTATACCATGAGCTTTTATTTTCCGCGATAGCCTTTGATGTGGCACTTTATTAAATGCCATCTGGAAATCTAAGTAAAGTACATCCACCAGTTCCCCTTTATCCACAGCACATGTTACTTCCTCAAAGAACTCCAATAACTTGGTTAAGTATGGGGCCGTAACTTCCGACTAGCATTGGAAAGTGCTGGCATGCAGAAATTAATGCACTCTTACCTGGTGTTGAAAATTGTGTTGCCACTTCTGTTCACCGGAGCTGCTTGGGGTTCTGTGTCGAAAGGCTCCTTGCAGGCCCCAGCGAAGTTTAGGTCCAGCATATTCAAGGAGGCCACATCCCTTTTTTAACAGCACTAGCTGCCAGGTAAGTTTAAAGGACCAGGGAAATTGAGAGGCCGGGGAAAGGTAAGTGTCTAAGGTAAGTAGATAGGATTTGGGGCTTTGGGGTATTTGGGGGAGGGGGTGCCTCAAGGTGGGGTGGGGGTGTCTGGTATCCCAAGGTCGGGGGTAGGGGGTGTCCAAAGGTCAGTGTGATCTGGAGGTCAGGGGAGGGGTCCGGAGGTCGGGTGGTGGGGGATCCCAGGGATCTGGGGGTTCCAGAGGTCGGAGGGTAGATGGGGGCATTCGGAGGTCAGGGGGTCTGAGGTGGGGGGGGTTTGGGGTCCAAGGTCAGTGGGGTTGGAGGGGGGGAGGAGGGATGGGGAGAGTCCCGTTGGGGGGGGCAGTGGGGGGTGGCAGGGTGTGGGGGAGCTGCGTGGGGTTGGCCTGGGTCTTTACAATAGTTATCCAGAAGTTAGAAGAGGCTTTAATTCTTCTAACCTTTTCTTGGTAACTATTGGTATAACCACGGCGGAACCATTGAAGTTTACGATTTAAATCACATTTTTGGATGGTTCCCAGCACGGCGCAATTGTCCAGAGGAAGTTAGCACTTTCGGGCAATTGCCGTGCAAACCCTTGTCTGGGAACTTGCCAGAGGGATTCCCCAGCGCATCTTTGGTGTACCCCCAAATCCAACGCTGGGGAGCACGGAAGTTATGGACCATGATTTCCCTTTCACAAAACCGTGTTGACTCTGCCTGATTAACTTAAGGATTATCCAAAAGCCCTGCTATAGCTTCTTTAATTATACTTTCTAACATTTTCCCTGTGACAGATGTTAAACTAACTGGTCTGTAGTTTCCTGTTTTCTGTCTCCCTCTCTTTTTGAATAATGGAGTTACATTTGGTATCTTCTAATCTAATGGAACATTCCCCGAATCTAGGGAGCTTTGGAAAATTAAAACCAACGCATCAACTATCTCACTAGCCATTTCTTTTAAGACCCTAGGATGAAGTCCATCAGGACCCTGCCACTTACCAGCTCACAGCTCCAACAATTTACTCAGTACAACTTCCCTGGTGACTATAATTTTCCTGAGTTCCTCCCTCCCTTCCATTTCCTGATTTATAGCTGCTTCTGAGATGTTATTTTTATCCTCTATAGTGAAGACTGATGCAAAATACCTGTTCAATTCATCCGCCATTTCCTTGTTTTCCATTATCAATTCTCCAGACTCCATTTCGAGAGGACCAACGTTCACTTTGTTACCTCTTTTCTTCTTAAAATATTTATAGAAACTCTTACTATCTGTTTTTATATTTCTGGCTAGCTTTCTCTTGTACCATAAACAGTACCCATTTCAAACACGTCTGCACCATAAACACACTTAAGCGGAAGCGGCTTGACAATGCAATTAATGATGGCATTAATCACGTAGCAAATCTCTCTGACCATGTACTCTTAGAAAGTGCATAGTTTGTTCTTGCACATGGTTTCAATTTTGGTGTGCCTTCATCCCAGATCAAACGGGAAGAGGGATTTGCTGAATTCAAACTCCTCCATTCCCAACAATCCCGCCACAAACCAGCGTCCACTGAAGACGCTGAATCCTTGAAAGCGCGCCTAGCTGGTCTAGTGCATGCGTATTGCAGGAATCTGAATGACCTGTCTGATTTTCACATGTTACACGAATGTCTTTCAACCTCGCAAGGCCTTAAGACCAACCCAGACATAAACATTAATAAAGCTGACAAAGGGATGGGAATAGCCATCCTTAACAAGCATGATTATATCAAAAAAACGCATGCCATTCTTAATGACAGATCCAAATTCATATCCATTGGATCTGCCGCTCTACATAACCGGACAGCCTGGCTTGAAAGTAAGCTTAAAAAAACGCTTGCTGGACTCGTGGAAGAGAGATGAGCTACCAGCGTGATATTATAGGACAGGGCTTGTCCTCATGGTTTGCTACGTGCACATACGCATGGACTGCCCAAGCCACACAAAAGTCATGTCCCTTTACACCCTATCTTGTCTATGACTGGTTCGGCACAACATGAATTGGCCAAATGGTTGGACGAATTGTTACAGCCAGTTTTGACCAAGTTTTCCACATACATGGTGAAGGACTCCTTTACATTAGTGAAGGCCATACAGGACTTGCATGTCGATAACAAGGCTGTGCCTGGGCGAGGATAGGGCTGAGGTAGAGGAGGAGGGGATGGGGCTGGGGAGAGGAGGAGGGGATGGGGCTGGGGGAGAGGAGGCAGGGCTGGGACTGGGGGAGAGGAGGAGGGGATGGGACTGGGGGAGAGGAGGAGGAGATGGGGCTGGGGGAGAGGAGAAGGGGATGGAGAGGGGGAGAGGAGGTGGAGATGGGACTGGGGGAGAGGAAGCGGGGATGGGGCTTGGGGAGAGGAGGAGATGGGGCTGGGGGAGAGGAAGGGATGGGGCTGGGGGAGAGGAGGAGGGGATTGGGCTCAGGGAGAGGAGGTGGGGATGGGGTGGGGGAGGGTAGGTGGGGATGAGGCTTGGGATGATGGTACTCTCAGTCCAGGCTCCACAGAGTGCAGGTAAGCTGTAAAGTTCATGGAGGAGGCAGGAGTGGCACTTTTACATTTGAACATAAGAATTAGGAGCAGCAGTAGGCCTTTCAGCCCTTTCAGTCTGCTCCAAAATTCAATAAGATCATGGTTGGTCTAGTTGTGCCTCAACTTTGCTGCCTGCCCCCCATAACCCTTGACTCCCTTGTCTATCAAAAATCTGTCTAACTCAGCCTTGAATAAATTCAATGTCACTCCACTGCTTTCTGGGGAAGAGAATTTCACCTTTGAGAGAAAGAAAATTCTCCTCATCTCTATCTTACACAGTAGACCTCTTATCTTAAACTCTGTCCAGTGGTTCTAGTCTCTCCCACAAATGGAAACATCCTCCTGGTGTCTATCCTCGCAAATCCCCTCAGGATCACCTCTTATTCTTCTAAACTCCAATGGGTATAGGCCCAACCTGTTCAAACTTTCTTCATAAGATAAGCCCCTCATCCCAGGAATGAGTTGAGTGAACATTCTCTGAACTGCTTCTAAAGCAGTTATACTTTTTTTCAAATAAGGAGACACAGTATTCCAGATATGATCTCAATGAGGCCCTGTACAGCTGCAGTAAAACATCCCTACTTTTATATTCCATTCCCCTTGCAATAAATGCCAACATTCCATTTGCCTTCTTAGTCACCTGCTGTACCTGCATACTAATTTTTTGTGATTCATGTACCAGAACACCCAGGTCCCTCTGTATCTCAAGAGTCCTGCAATCTCTTTCTATTTAAATAGCATATTGCTTTTCTATTCTTCCTGCCAAAGTGGACAAGTTCACATTTTCTCACATTATACATCATCTGCTAAATTTTTGCCCACTCACTTTACCTGTCTATATCTGTTTGCAGACTCTCTACCTCCTCTTTTTGTGGAGAGGACAGCAGAAGGGACCTGAGGATAAAGATCTTTTATCTGTTTATAGACTCTGAGAGTAAAAGTATTTTTGGAAAAAGTTAATGTTTTTTTCAGATTGATTTCTCCGTTGCCGGTGACTTGATCTTTCCTTCTTCTCTTCTCTCCTCCCTTGGCTGAGTCGGCCAAGGACATAACATACGCAAGAGGGCGTTGAACCTGCGCAAAAACCAAAAATACAAGGGCAGCAGCAACAGGAGACTCCCCAGTAGTCTCCTGTTCAGAAAAATATGTCTCCCTGTGGAGCCAAAGAACAGAGTGTGGGACGAAAGGTAAAATTACAAGATAATTCCATAAAACGCGGGAGGGTTTGTCATCCTAGAGTGGGGGTGGGGGAGGGGGGGTGAGCCAAAAGCGGGCGGTAAGGATCGACATGATTGTGCAAGGTCAGACTTAGGAGAACAATAAGGAGTGGACTGAAGTCAAATTTTGAGGTAACAAAATTTTGGATTCAGGTTTCAGAGGAGATGGTGACAGGAGATAGGGTAGGTGGTGCCAATGTCATAGAGATAGGCCTAAGAGGGCTTGGTGACAGGTAGGGTATGGGGCTTGATGCACAGCTCAAGGCTGAACAAGTCACCAATATTGTCTAATAAATGCTGAGAACGCGCCAGGGTTGTGGAAGGGGTTCGGGTACATAGAGAGCTGAATAAGATAGAGTCAGCTTTCCATGTTCCGGTTTATCCATGGCCTAATGTCACATTGGTTGTCTGGCGGAAAGGGTTGATTGTTGAATCCAGGGGCTTGGTAGAGAGGTGATGGGCAAAGAAACTCTTCTAGAAGACAAAAATGTGCTATTAAAGCAGAACACAATCCACAGACAATGCACGATGTATGAGATACATCAAAACTGAAAAAAAAACAGGGAACAAAGAATGCCACTGGGAATTGTTAAAGAAGGAATAAATAGACATAAACCTTATAAAAGAATATTTATTACAGTATCCATTACTGGTGCTTAGAGAGTTGATGAAAAGTTAAAGCAAATTATTCTGTCACTTATGTCCCCATTTTACTGTTGTCATATCTGCACTGTTGTAGATCATTACTACACTGACCAGCCTTATTATACTGAATGAATGTAAACTTTTATGGCAGCTATAAAGTATTTTCATTCTTTAGTGTGTTGTTAAATTTTATTATTCCCACAAAAAATTGAAACTAGTCACTAATAATTTGATTATAATTAAAACAATTCATTAAGTTTTATTTTAATTCACCAAGAGATCAGATTAAATTTTTCTTAAATGGATCAATCAATGATCAAAAATGAAAGCAGGAATTGTTAAAGGGATAATTTATTAGAGATAGCAGTTTTAAAAGAGTATTTATTATATTCTGTGATATGTTGATAGTGTATGCATTTATTTATAAAACAAGTTTCTTCCAATTACAAAGGAATGATATGAAATTATCAATTTACACAAGGGGAATTGCCTCAGCAGTGGTGTGATATTAAAATGAACCACAAGAACAGAGTAACATAGGAACATGAGTTAGCCATTTAGACCCTCAAGCATGTTCCACCATTCAGCAAGATGGTATGCAAGCTTATTCCATATATATACTTTTGCCTTCTATTGCTTAATATATTTGGATAATAAAAAGCTATCAATCTCAGATTTAAAATTAACAACTGATCCAGTATCAATTGCTGTCTACAGAAGACAGTTCCAAACTTCTACCGCCTTTTGGATATAGAAGGGTTTCCTAATTTCACCTCTGAAAGCCTGGTTCTAATTTTAAGGCCATGTCCCTGAGTTCTATATTCCCCAACCAATGGAAATAATTTCTATCCACTCCATCTGTTCCCCTTAATATCTTGAAAACTTTGATCAAATCACCTTTTAACCTTCCAGGAAATACAATCCTTGTTTGTGTAATCTCTCCTTGTAATTTAACCCTTGAAGTCCAGACATCATTCTGGTGCTCCACTCCCTTCAAAGCTAATATATCCTTCCTAACTTGTGCCCAGAACTGCTCACAGTACTCCAGTTTTGGTCTAATTAAGTCTCTGTAGAACTGTAACATGACTTCTACCCCCTTGTACTCTGATCCTCTAGATATAAAAGCCAGAATTCCAAGAACACTGTGGGATCACAAATGCTATTTTTGCTCATTGCCATTAAACTCTCAAAAAAGCTCAAACATATAAACATATCACTAAAAACATTAAAGACAATAAAATCAAAATTGAAAATAATCCAGTCGTAAACTGCATTTAAAATTATTCCCCACTGTCATGAAACTATTAATGTATATAATATTATTGGAAAATATTTTTCTTTTAAAGTAGAGGTTTAGTCTGTGGGTGTGTCTTAATTTTTTAAAATTCATTTCTGGGATGCGGGCATCACTGGCTAGACCAGCATTTACTGCCCATCCCTAATTACCCTTATTCAGAGGGCAGTTAAGAGTCAACCACATGGAGTCACATGTAGGCCAGACCAGCCAGGTAAGGATGGCAGATTTCCTTCAAGGGCATTGGTGAACCAGATGGGTTTTTACAACAATCAACAATGGTTTAATGGTCATCATTAGACCTTTAATTCCAGATTTTTATTTAATTCAAATTTCACTATGGTGGGATTTGAATCCAGGTCCCCAAAACATTACTCTGGGTCCTGGTCTAGTGACAATACCACTATACCACCACCTCCCTTTATTTGAATTACAGCCAGCTAGTCTGGGTGCTTTGATGTGTACTAGTTTTGATATGTAAGAGAGACAGCGTGCATTTGCATTTTTTGAATAATGCATCCAAGAAGTGGGGTGAAAACTGATACCCATCTAGCAGATACCAAGCCATATGTTTATATTACTAATAAAATTGGTACTATGAAAGGGGTTTTATTGTTAGAGAGGTTTAGTTCAGAGGTTGGTGATACAATGAGAATTTACATTCAATGAGCGGTGGTAGGTATAACCTTAGCAGTGTTGTGTGTGCAGGGCAGAGGCAATGTGAGATCAAAAGGCAGCTGCAAGCCTCCAACTGGCTCCATAGGAACCAAAGTGAAAAGAACCTCATTTTGAATTTGTAAGGTGAAAATGCTTTGCCTGGTGTCTGGTTAAACCAATGGGTAGCTGTTGGCTTAATAGAAATTAGTTTGGGAATTTGTTAAAAGTTATGGTAGTAGTAATTTGAAGCATTGTGTATATATATTTTAACCTGTGTAAATTAATAAAATGTTTCATTTAGTTTAGTGTGAAACCTTGAGAACTGGTGGTCGGATTCCTGAATTTAGAGTCACATCTCAAACATAACACTTAAAAATATAGGTTATGACAGTTGTTTAAAGTTTCCCTCTGGGATTTTTAAATAACTCCGCTTTACCAACTGCATCGGTCATAGCATCCATAACTCCAATCCCACAAATCTGCATAATCACCAAATTCAAGTATCATCTTTCTCCTCTGTGATATACAATGGTGCTCCATTCTTTTGAGTTGTATTTGCACAAACAGACAATGTTATGTGGCTAGGCTTTCTTGATGTTTAAAAGTGGAGTCACAAAGGAACTTGTGGTATTGTTGTGCCATTATGAAATTCCTACCAATGGATAATTGCAACCACAATATATCAGAAAAAAAGGCTTTGTTGTTCTTTCCTTCATTAGTACAGGATGGAAACACTGCAGTAATTAACTTCGACCCCAGAGCATTAAAATATAATCCCAACTGGTTAAATATAGGCACATATTTTTCTCTTTTCCAAACTGACTTTGCTTCTACACCTCTCTAGTGGTTCCCTGAATCTCACTGGGAAAGTGATAAACGTGTTGCCCCAACATAAAAGGCTGCAGAGAACTGCTTGATGCCACTGTGCATGAACAACTGATTAATTTGGAAATGTCAAGCGACTTGAAATGAGCCAATGGTTTAAATGACATAAATTGCAGTGGTGATTTAACTACAGCAGGCAGAGCTGTTCCTGTGCTAATGTTGTCTGCAGGTCATGCAATGGGTAGCAGAAATCAGGGAAACTCTTCTTCTAAAAAGCTAGGTCAATTGAAAATTTCAAAATTGATTTTTATTATGCAAAGGATTAAGGCATATTGAACAAGGGGAATAGATGGAATTAAGATACAGATCAGCGATGATCTAATTCAGGCTTGCCCAACCCCCAGCTCGTGGGCCAGATCCAGTTATCTATTGAATGGTTTGTAGGCCTCCCAGTGCCTGTTTTATTTATTTGATGCAATAAAACTGGGAAATTCATCAATTGGGTTAATTCACATTCATTCACAAAATTTTTGCAGTGCTCTCACTCATAGTCCAGAATTATGACATGAAAATACTCCTATGGCAATTGGAGCTCAGTATTGAGTGTGCTGAGGTTTATCTTCCTGATTCCCCCAATTGGGCGTGCTGCTGGCTCAGAGCTGCTCTATAGAAGCAACAGGCAGATGCACAAATACCAAAAAGATTTTTTTAAATTAACAGATTTTCTGATGACTGTTGGATCTACTGCCACGAAGGATTCAGTAGGATGCTTCAGGGTGTGAGATGGTTTGGGGAGAGGTAATTTATTGCTGAAAATCACCTGAACTTTTACTAGTTTATCCTAATAACTCATTAGTCAATAATAACATTGGACAAATAAGGTGAATTCATTTATCAGCTGTTTGATGAATTACAAAAAGCTCAAAGCAATATTTGTCTATTTTGTGAGTGGATATTCACAGAATATCTTTCTGCTTAGTGCACCTGTAGTATTATTCACTGCATGTCACAAAACCTTTACATTCTTTTACAACCTTTTAGTTTCAGAGTGAATTCAAATGTTGCACCTTTTCTTTCTCCAGGATCATTACACCAATATAATGATGTGAGTTCCCTGTTAGATATGATAACAGGTAATTTATTTTCACTAAGTGCTGTGCATATAAAGATCAGTCAAGGGCTTAGTTCATGCAGTTTGCAAGAGAATGGAATAGAGTTACCAGGTAAGCTTTAATTCCTAGTTCCTAAGGTTCCTTGAGAGAATAATGTTGACAGGATGCCCAGATGCCATCCATATGGCAAGCTTCTCAAAGGACTTACCTGTATACCTCACCAATGAACCGCAGGGTGTTCACTTACAGTTCAGTTTCAGGCAGAATTCTTGCTTTATTAATCGTGACACCCCATATCAATATCTAGGGGTAAAAAAGATTTACATTTATATAGTACCTTTCATGTCCAAAAACAGTTTACAGCCAATGAAGTGCTTTTGAAGTGTAGTCACTTTTGTAATGCAGCCAATTTATGCACAACTTCCACAGACAGTAATGTGATAATGACCACATAATCTGATTTTGAGATGCTGATTGAGGGAGAAATATTTGCCAGGATACTCCCCTACTCTTTTTCAAAATAGTGCCGTGGGATCTTTTGCATCCAGCTGATGGGACAGATGGGGCCTCTTTGAAAGACAACACTTCTGACAGTGAAGAATTCCCTCAGTATTGCAATGGAGTGTCTGTTTGAAAAACAGAAATAAATCAATTAAACGAACAAGTCAAAGCTGCAAAAAGTTTACTGGAACATTTCCCTTGATTGATTTTGTGAAAATGTGTGATGGTGATATTTTAAGTATCATATTATACTGAAAACAAATTGTGATCTGCAACTGTCTCAATACAGATTGAATCTAAGTAATGATCTTTAATTACAAATGAACCCTGAGATCCAGAAGCATATTTAAGTATGGATTTTGTAATGCTAAACCTAGCCTCAGTTAAAGTGTTTGTGTATTCTGTGAAAGGACTACTTGACTTTGTTTTACTAAAAGATCAATCCTTTGGTGCAAATATCAAGGAAATCCGAATGTTGTTTATTTGCATAAAACTGATGATCATTTCCCTGAAATCGGGGTGTTTCATTGCAAAGCTGGGAGTAGCTGACATGAAACCACCCAAATTTGAAGCATGTCATGAAGATTTTGGAAACTGTGAACTACATTCAAACCCATGCACTCAATCATAGGCAATCCAAAAATCTGACTGAAAAAAATTGGACTTTGTGATTCCCTTTCTTGTATTACCTTGGTATAGGAAACTGATCCCTCAATTTTTGAATTGCTCAATCCTATCAATTGCCTAAAACTGCTAATCATTCCCAGATTTGATAGGCTCTCAATGTCTTTTGGATTTGACCTTTTCTACCAGGCATACTGCTACAACTGGACAAAGTAAATCTGAAACTGTAGGGAATGATGAAGTTGTTACCTGAAATTATAGGGTATGGGGGGGCGGGGGGGGGGGGGGTGTGTGTGTGTGACAGGGTTGTGTGGTGTGATTTTCCCAGGCAAAGGGAGGTGAATGTGTGTGAGCACGAGGAGTTAAATTCCATGAAATTGATGTTGGGTTTGGATCCCAACATTATTCCAACCTTGTTTTGGGTTTCTTCAGGACAGGATTTGTAGGCAAGCAGGAACATTCTTGGATCTGTTGAGTTAGTAATTAAGATAATTAAAAGCCAATTAAGAATGTTTTAACCCTCATATCTGTATTTCCCAGCTAGGTCGCCTATTTCCAGATCTGTCAGCAATTCGTCATGCTCACAGAGATGAATGCAGAGCGGAAAGAGATTTTTCAGTGAAACTGACAGGCTGGCAAGGCTTTGATCAGTGAAACTGAAGAGATTCAGCCACGGCCTTTGAGAGATTGCTGTTCAAAGCACTTCTTCTCTCAGAGAGTGCTATCGCTGCTTTTTAGGTGATTGTCAACTTCTTGGAAGGCGCTTCACCTGTCTAGCACTTCACTCACCTTCAGCTACACTTCCCTACTGTCAGTCCTCAAAAGGCCTGGGAGCAAGTTATGCAGCTGCACCTTGCATCTCTGATAAGTGGCAAGACGAGCAACACCAACACCAACAGCAGTGCCAGCTGCTTCCTCCTTAGCCACATGCTGCTCCACCGGGCAGAGGGGATGGAGACGGAGATCCAGCTGGAAGGAAGTGAGACACCCAACACAGGGTCCACAGGCAGAGGATCAACTCTCCCAACATGTCAGATCCAGTGCCTCAACAGGTTTAGGCTCTCATGGCAGGTAGGTGCTGGCTTCTCCAACCTCCTGGAACAATAGACCAGGTGGGGACACATTGGCAGTGACTGATAAGGTGTCTGTCACTGGAGGGCCATCCCCGCACCCACTAACCTGTCCCAGGTCTTTGTTTAAGAACATAAGAACTAGGGGCAGGAGTAGGCAATTCAGCCCCTCGAGCTTGCCCCGCCATTCAATACAATCATGGCTGATCTCATTTCGTCCTCAACTCCAATTTTCCACCCTCTCCCCATAACCTTTCAACCCATTACTAATTAAAAATCTGTCTATCTCCTCCTTAAATTTATTCAGCGTCCTGGCATCCACTGCAGTGTTGTCTCCTGCGGAAAGAAATAGCAAGGAAGTGTGAGTCATTGTAACATCTTGTGTGGGGAGAAAAGAAGGACAACATTTGTGGAGGGTGACAGTGAAGCATGGTTGTGAGAGGGCAATAGGAAGAGGACAAGTGTTTGTTGACTGCTCAGATGGGTATGCGAGGCTCCTGCAGACAGAGGAATGAGTTGCAAGGTGCATTGTCCAGAAGAGTGCTGTGCAGGAGAATTCTGGGAAAGCCAGAGTGTGGGGCTTGGCAACTGAAAGTGTTCTGCTGCTCACCTTTCTCGTGCCCTCCTGAGGTGCTGGATCTACTTGGTGCACTGTCTCCAGGTTGGAGGGACCACACTCCTACAGCTGATTCCCTCAACCACTTCCAGCCGCTTCCTTGCTGGGGAGGTTGTCCTCCTCCTCCCTTCCTTGTGAGAACTCACCTCACTGTAGTCCCTCAGATCCTGCAGCAGGACCTCCAGGTAAGAGAAAAAGACCCAGGGATCAACTTCCCTGGGTTTCCATTCCATTCCTATGATTTCTGCAGCCTCAAAACATCAAGTGCTGATGAGCCCTTGTAGCTCATGCCATGGTACCTTCAATTAGAAACTCTTCCTTTGACAGAATGAGTGCGTCATCCCACTTGCCCTACTTGATTGGTCAGGGAACAGAGAGCCAGGATGATACTGTCATAGCTTTTGGAAAGAGCCTCAGCTAGATTGGTCCTTCACTGTTCAATCCGCAAATAGTATTGCCAATCCGGCAAGGACTAATGTCACAGTCCAAATTACTTACCAACATATTGAACTTTTAAAGGAAGATCTGTGTTTTTTTTAAAAAAAGGCCTACAAGCAAAAGCTGGCTGAGAATGTAAAATAACAACTTGCTGGAAAATTCCTATGTGGATTACACTTGACTAAAAACTCCAGAGAGAATTGAAAGTCACACCTACAAAGGTGTCAAGGCCTACTCCAGACAGAGATACTTCAAAGGAAGGGATGCAATGCAAAAGAATTTTAGGCCTGAATTTTCAGCTCGACAGGTGGGCGCCATTGGCGCCCGGGAAAAAGACTGTCGACTGCAATTAGCCTCCAACTGCGATTTCACGCTGGCTGGTCAATTAACTGCCAGCCAAGCCAGCGTGAAGCGCACACTGAAAAGATCAGCGCTGTCGGGGCGGGAGTGGGAGGAGGGTGGACAATGATGTGAGCGCTGAGAGAAAGCTCCCTGAAGGCAGAGAGCTACCTCAGGGAGCTGCAGACCCGAAAAACGTGAAATAAAAATTTTGAAAATCAGAAAGAAAATGTCCAAGCATCACAATCAGGCACCTGAAGATGTAGATGATAAAAATGTTGTCCACAGATTTTTATTTTTATTTTATTTAATAACAGAACTTCATCCCCTCCTTGGATGGGGTTTGATGATAAATGCAAAGTCCACTTGGCCAATTCGCCCAACCGCCAAACATAATGTTGGATGGACCACGAAAAATCAGAGACAATTGTGCCGTTAATGGGCTTAATTGCCCTCTTAATGTTGGCGGGCGTGCTTCTGACCTGTGCCCGCGCCTGCCGAGTGAAATATTGTACGAGCGCGGGATAACATTGGGTCACTTGTATGACGTCTTCTCATGCTATTTTATGCCCAATTGGGTTGGGTGTGCACCCGCTCTTGAGGCATAAAATTCTGCCCGTAATCTCCTGTGGTTGCCGAGATAATGGAGACTGATTACCATCTCAGCAGAAACCATCACCTGTTGACTTATATCTCAGACTGTGGACATGCTCTGAATTGAAAGAAAGTAGATTCTGAGTGAAAGACATGTTTGTTTTTCCCTTCCAGGCATATTCAAGAAAAGGGGCTAAAAAGCCAGCTGCAAACTGGTCTGTGTGTGCTAGTCCTGGTGTTCTAGTTCTGGTGTGCTATTGTGTGCTGTGAAGGTCACAGCTGAAGAACATCAACTAGGCATCACTGCAGCTTGTGGGTAAAAGAAGTCTTTCTCTGTTGCTGGAGGCAAGTCACATGTCAGCAAAGCCACAGTCAAACAGGAAACAGGACAATTCCTTCAGCTGACCTGCAGAACCAAGAATCTTCAAACCAACTGCTCAACTGCCAAAGTCAGCTCTACCGGAATCACTCAATTTAACGGCCGTAATGTTTTGCCATCTACTCCTCACAGACAAGCCAAAAACTGATTTGTACGTGTTTTTTAACTTTCATTTTTGGACTCAACTTCTCATTTCTAATCTCTGTGTATGTGTATTGCATTTTTATTATTTTTTCTCGGGTTTTAGCAACTAATAAACTTACTCTTTCTTTGACTCAAGGAAGCCTGGTTAAATTGGCTCCTTCTAAAACATAAATATATTTGGACTGGGAAAAGGGTATCCATGACGGAAGGGATCCCTTTTAAATAAACCTTGTTGCAATCAAGGCAGGGGGCAGTGGGGGCGGGATTGAATAAAGAAGGGGAGCCAGTTCATTCCTCCTCACCCGGGAGCATAACAAAATTGGGGTTCCATTCGGGAAGTTAACAATTTGGGTCTTCTTGTCTGGGATCATAACAAATTCGGGGAACCTCACCCCGGGGACCGGTTGTAACACTGAGTGCAGAAAATTCCACCCTGTGCATTTACAAATGAATTCAAATGCTCTCAGATTTGGTTGCAGAGGGTCAATTAATTTCCATCTGTCCTGTCCAGAAGACAGGAATGAAAATAAATATCTACATCAAACTGGCTACTTTATAAAATTATAATTTGATTTTAAAAATGGACATGCCTGACTAGCCACGACTCATATCAGAGGAATTTCTCGCCTTCAGAGACCAGCAGGGACTTCGTTAACTTTAAAGAAGCCCTAATGCCTTCTGTGACTGCAAAAAATTAAATGCCAAAGAAATGCACCACCACCCTTTACGTTTCTAAGGCCGAGTTCTCACCAATGGAGACAGCATGTTGGCAAGCTCAGAAGGGACCCTGACTCCTCCATTAAACATCTCAAGATTCCATACCTGGGAAAATACATCCTTTGTCCAACACTCAGGAGAAGAAATGGAGGGTATGTCACATGGCCTCCCCCAAGCTGCTAGAACCTGTAATATTGCCCTGTGGATCTTAACCCAGGCAGTCCACCATTTTACCATCTAACAGGTAGAGGAAGAAAGAGCTCTGCCCAGGGAAAGTGCCTGGCCCTAATCTACACTGTGAACTACTGGGACATCAGAACTCCAGTACCTGTGCCTGTAAGACTCATTAATCTCTACTTGCCTTCTTCCACCGGGGAAGTCATCACTTCTGGGAAGGCAGATCACCCTAGATCACTCTACAACAGTTTCAGCCAGCTAACCTCTGAAGGAATACACCATTGGGCTTTTGATTCTGGACTCTGGACTTACATGAAACCATAAGTCTAATTTTTTTGTGGTCTTGCCTGTTCCCTGTTCTTTCCCTTATCCCGCTTTTCTTGTATCAGTGCAAAAAGGGGCGGATTTTGCAAAACCCCTTCCCCCGTTTTGTGTTTGTGTAAAATAAACCTACCCTCTTAATTGACCTTATCTTGAGTTTGTTGTGGGGTTATTAATAGAGGATTGGATCACTCTGAGCTTAAGGGTTGGGGAAACTACACCACCACTTATAAAGGGAGAAATCAGAAATAAAAAACACCCTTTTGTTCTCAGATGGGTAGTGGGAGGGGAAATCAGGGCTGTTTAAATTAACCACCCTCCTGTCCGTAACACTTCCCATTCTTGATTAAAATTTGTGGTAATGGTAATGTGGCAAATGATGCATGAGGGTCTTCAAGATAATTTTACTCAGCATTTTAAATGTTTGGAGTTGAAAAGGCTTCTGGTTAGATTTCTGGTCAACCTACTCAGTTTTGAGGCAAATGAGTTCCCATTGTTTATGGATGAAATATCTTCTCAATTGGGAATGAGCATGTGCAGTGCATTGGACTTTCCAGTTTGTATCAGTACTGTTCAGTAACTGAAATACTGGCATTTTTTTTTAGTTTTTAGTAGTTTCTGCTTAGTTGTTTATCAAATTATTTTGGGGCAAATTTCAAAAATTCTGCCAGGTAAAGTTTATTGGATTTTTAATTTTTGTATCTTCTGAATTCCATTTTTAAACAGAGAGGATTTAAATGTGTGAAATGGAGAGATTGAGTGAAAAAAATGTACACCTTTTGTTTGATGCTCTCGAAACTTCATAAGGAGTATTGAGGTGAGAGAGAAACAGAAGTGTTTAAATTCTGGCCGTGCAGTAGCGCCACTGAAAATATGACAGAGCAGGACCCCTGCCCACATATGACTTCATCATGATCTTGTTCCAAATCATGGGTAGGGATCATTTAAATATTAGGCGGAGGCACCCTTGTCTGTATCAGAGCTACTTGTAGACCCCCCCACCCCCCCAGCCAGTAGACCCAGTTGGGATTCAGGGTAGCACATTGTTGGTCCATTGGAAACTGGCCAAAGATCTGTACATCTCAATTATTCATCACTGCTTCTTCCTCACAAGGTTGGACCCACGTTCAAATGGTAATCAAACTCTCTGGGACGATTGCCATTTCAATATGACATTGTTGGACACATAAATGGCTCCTCTAGCAAGTCTGCTCACTTTGTGCATGGCTTGTTTACCACAGCCATAAAGAGGTGTAACAGGTAGGCTTTCTGAGGATCAGAATCCTACCAGCCACACTCGCAGCAGTGACTTTAGGACAGAAGGATATTGGATGGAAGAAACATCCTTGACCCTTCATCAGAAACTCTTCCTGCAGCGAGGAATAGTTGGAATCCAAGCAGAAATGGATTCCATCCCAATTTCTTTCCCACTGCTCCATGTTCACTGGAGTTATGCCCCAGAAAGGAACAGATTTTGCAGGTCAAGATGAGTTTGCTTATAGTAATTGAAATCATTTCCAAACAAATAACTCAAGTTGAAACAAATAGATAGTCTATAATTATCTCCCTATGTTTTGCTAATAGGCACAGCACCATATCACTTGCCACTCTAAAAGATAAAAGAAACACCTGTATACAGAGAAAAGCTATGATTTAAAAATCTGAAATCTTGCAGTTCCATGTTAAAAATAATTTTCTCGTTTTGAACCATCAATGTTACAAAGTTAACCACCCCTACTTGGTATAGCTCATCATGATATATATTTCTGTGCAGATTTTTAGTAAAGAAATGATAATCCATTCCTTGCATTACATTCCACTTAATCCTTTGCAGAATTTTGCCACTTTGTGGAGGGTGAGTCTGATCAGCCAGGTCACAGACTTCAGTGTAACATTCATTTATGCATTTGTGCTGTTCCATGATTAGCAGGCATCAGATTAAAATTCAAAGATGGCCAACAATGGCAGCTTTGTCCTTCCCTTGCATCACACAACCCAATTAAAATCTGACAAACTCGGAAGACTCGGATGTGGGGGGATTAAGCAGTGACCTGCAACACAGTGTCACCACCCCTCCCCCCACCCCTCCCCACTAACCCCCTGCCTTCTAACCCAGTCTCACCTATTGCCATAAGAATCCATTATCTTCACTTTGGACCTCATGCTGTCGATATTTGTGATTCTGAAGAATAAGTGCTTTGAGGAATACAAGATGCACAGATGGTTTGGAGGGAAATACTGCAGGATGCAAAGCAGCATAAGGTCTTCAGTCCATCAGATGTTGACAGATGTGACAGAGGCAATGTCATGCTTTTAAACGAATGAGGTGGCGGTCATAAAAATATACTGGGTCAAAAAACAATATAATAGGAGGTCCAGAACACTAGTGCATTGTGGTTTGATCAAATATTATCTTTGACAGTGCGTCAGATTTATCTGCATATATAGCTTGCTTGTCAAAAATGATCGATGCTACAAGTAAATTTAACTGCTTAATTTCTGGAAGAACCATTCTTATTTTAAGAGCATGGTTACATTGTCATCACATTTTCTGCACACAACCATTCAGCTTTGATGTTGTCTCTTCTTGAATCAAGTATAACTCACTACTGTGTTTCTAATCAGGCTTGGCTTATGGGCAGCAATATTTTGTCTACCCTGAATGTCTATTATCAGTCATAGTGTGCCATCAGTATTCCACTAGTTGTGAGGAAAGACTCACAAGAGAGTTCATGATCATTCCGCACATTTGTAAAAGCCCACATTGATCCTGTAACCAGTGAGGCTTTTTTTTTCTAATTTTCTCCACTCTTCTCGTGAAATATCCCCTCACCGTAACACTTCTCTGCGCACGTGTGACTCTACACAATGAATGTTGTTTGACCGTTCACCTGTAGGGGAGGGCGGACCCTCAAGGGAAAAATGCTGCAGACTTTGGAAATCGGAAATAAAAACAAAATGTTGGAAATATCAGCAGGTCTGGCAGCATCTGACTTTGACAGTGAGTCAGTGAGACTGACATATGAGGAGAGATTGAGTCGGTTAGGATTATATTCGCTGGAGTTCAGAAGAATGAGGGGGGATCTCATAGAAACCTATAAAATTGTAACAGGACTAGACAGGGTAGATGCAGGAAGGATGTTCCCGATGGTGGGGGAGTCCAGAACCAGAGGTCACAGCCTGAGGATATGGGGTAGACCATTTAGGACTGAGATTAGGAGAAATTTCTTCACCCAGAGAGTGGTGAGCCTGTGGAATTTGCTACCACAGAAAGTAGTTGAGGCCAAAACATCGTATGTTTTCAAGAAGGAATTGGATATCGCTCTTGGGGCGAAAGGGATCAAAGGATATAGGGAGAAAGTGGGAGCAGGCTATTGATTTGGATGATCAGCCATGATCATAATGGATGGTGGAGCAGGCTCGAACGGCCAAATGGCCTACTCCTGCTCCTAGTTTCTCTGTATGTTTCTATGTATCTGTGGAGAGAGAAACAGAGTTAACGTTTTAAGTTGATGATCTTTAATTAGAACTAATCTAAACTGAAAGCAGATACAATGGATCCCAAAATAACAAAACGCCTAAATTACCATCTAAGAATCTACAGTCAGAGGCAGCTGGCTATCATTGAAGGAATTAAGAGTTCCCAGAAGGTTCAAACTCAACATGGTAGAACCCAGTGAAAGTTAAACTCAAATCATAAATTTATCTTTTGTTTTTAAGTACTGATCTTTCTGCTGTGCATTCCCATTCTTTAAAATTGGAGCACTTGACTGGTTTCAAGCTTCTACATAAACTTGTGACTTTGCCACTTTGGTCAGAACCACATTCACTCAATATTCGCCCCTTGACTACTCATTATTTGCTAGATACCCTGTGGCTGTTGTTAATTTTAGAGTTTAGAAGTACAGTAATGAATTGCAGGCTGAGAGCAGCTCATTATCATTTTATGGTCGGTGATATGCAAAACATGTCAGATGAAAGAACATCACATTGGTGACACTGCACTGCACATGTTCTACTGGTCTGGCAAACAATGACCATCAGCTTATTATGCCTGCAGTAATGATGAAAGAGCTCTCAAATAAAGTATTACAGTACTGCTGTTGCTGTTCTTGTACTTTCTCTGAAAGTGAACATTCCCTGGAAATGTATCATAACAGCAGAATTCCAATAAATGAAAGAAAGAAAATAAAAAGTAAGGAAACAAAAAGCTTGCAATTATTTAGTACCTTTGATAATCTAATGATGACTTACTTCACTTTACAGTCAATTACTTTTTTGAATTGGAGCCATGGTTGTAATGTAGGAAATGCAGCAGCCAGTTTATGCACACAGGAGACTCCCACAAACAGCAATGGGATAATGACCAGATTATCTGTATTTTGGTGTTGTTTGAAAAATAAATATAGATCGTATGTGAATAGACTGGTAATTGTTGTTGGTGTTTTTATATTTCTCTCTGCAGTGCGGTGAAGAAAATATCATCCTTGCCCATTTGTAATTTTATGGGGCAGAAATTCATTCAATGATGTCAGTGAAGAATACTATGAGGCCATGTGGTTAGTGACCTGCAGCACTGTGTGCCCAGGGGAATCGACATAAATCTGCTTAGTGCCACCGGAAGCAGCAATACACAAATAAATCCCTCCCTCTATTCCCTTGCATGTATTTATTTGAAATAGTTTGTTACCCTGAAAATTTTGTTTTAGATGTTTGTCATTCCAAATGTAGAAATAAGCAGAACAGGATAACACATTGGAGTAGATTTTCAACCTACCAACCCTACATAAAACTAATATTATTGATTGGCTGTCCTTCAAAAATAAACAAATCATGGTATCATGCTCTACATGGTATTGCATGAAAGAAGACATGGTAGATGATCATACCACCAGCCATATTTGCAGAAACTGCCACACCTACCTAGCAATGACTTCGCTGAAATGTTTTCACAGGGTCTGGATTAGAAAGCCAGATGAAGAGCTCTATCATCTCTGTAAAGAGTGACTGATTCTAACGTGTACCCTAGAGCTGACACAGCCAGTGACAGAACCAGTTAGCCTTAGCCTCGAGCCTGCCTCCACCTCTTTCAGGCATGCTGCAATTGGGATGCTGTAATGAAAGAACTAACTTATTATGAAGGTAATACAAACAAAAATGCTTGACACACTCAGCAGGTCAATCAGCATTTATGGAAATAGAAACAAAGTTAATGTTTCAGATTGGTAACCTTTTATCAAAATGGGAAAATGATTAAATGACCTGGCTATCCTTAACCTCCTGCAGTGTTCCAACGAGGCTCAATGTAAACTCGAGGAACAGCACCTCATCTTTCAGTTAGACACTTTACAGCCTTCCAGATGTAACACTGAGTTCAACAATTTCAAATCATACCCACTGTTCGCATTCTTTTCAGAGAGCAGCTATTGGTATAGATTCCATTATTACCATTCACACATTCTCTCGATCCATCATTTGTTTTTTTACTTGTTCCATTGTCACTTCATTTTGACTTGGACCATCAGCCCTTTTGCCATTTAACCTATCTGCCTTCTACCCTACCATGGATCTTTTCTATTGTCCTTTCCACCCTCTCTCCCCTTTCTTTGCCTTGGCATTGGCTTAAAAACTGTTACATCTGTAACATTAAGCTCTGATGATAAGTCACAGACCCGGTACGTCAACTCTGTTTCTTTCTCCAATGATGTTGCCTAAACTGATGAGTATTTCCATTTTAAGTTTCTTTTTCAGATTTCCAGCATCCAAATATTTTGCTTTTGTATTGCAAGTGCCAGGAAAGTAGGCAGTGATGTCCATTTTCT